>NW_016807466.1:2008231-2036084 GCF_001698545.2 Rhinopithecus bieti | reverse complement strand
CACCCCCCACCATGCTTGGCTAATTTTAACAATTTTTTATAGCAATAGGGTCTCATTATGTTGCCTCGACTGGTCTCCAAACTCCTGGGCTCAAGGGATCCCACCACCTGGGCCTCCCAAAGTGCTGGGGTTATAGGTGTGAGCCACCATCCCAGCCATCTTCCTTAAACTTGTGGTGAGACTTTGAATGAGGCAGAGGACCACGCTGAATTTCCTCCACACAGTGCGGGAGAGGCCTCTGAGGCCTCCAGCCCAGGGCTCTGAGATCTCAAACTCTGGCCTCTTCTGAGGACCCTGGGGGATTTTACTGCAGTGTGAAAAGACCTGGAGTTTTCCCCAGGAGGCAGGACAGTAGCCAGGCTGCCTTGCTGAATCCCTAATCCCCGGGCATTTTTGGTCTCCAGGGTCCTGGTCCTCCAGGAATCTGGTGATGTATTCAACTGGGAAAATGAAAAAGAGTTCCTGTATTAGCCATATGATAATTAAATTAAGGAAGTGCCTCTTACCCAGCAAGTAAAAACAAGGCGTGATTGGTGTACCTGGCCTCTTACCCAAATCTCACTGCACCCCAGGCAAACAAAATGACAGCAGCTGCATTGATTGAGCGTTACACAAGTGCTCATCACTGTATTTTGGGGACATTTTCCTAGTTAAGGGTCATAACACTGCTTGAAATAGGTAGTCACTGTCCCCGTTTTGCAGGTGGGGAACTCGAGCTCAGAAGTCAGGTATACCCTAGGATACTAGAGTAAGCAGAGGCTAGAATTTAAACCCTAGTCTGCTTGCAAGCAACTTTTTTTTTGTTTTTGGGACGGGGTCTTGTTCTGCTTGTTCTGTTGCCTAGCTAGTCTGGAGTACAGGGAGTACAGTGGCTCAGTCATGGCCCACTGCAGCCTCAACCTCCTGGGCTCAAGTGATCGCCCACTTCAGCCTTCTGAGTAGCTGGGATCACAGGCATGTGCTACCGTGCCCAGCTAATTTTTGTAATTTTTGTAGAGATGGGGTCTTGCTATGTTGCCCAGGCTGGTCTTAAACTCCTGGGCTCAAGGGATCCTGCTGCCTCGCCCTCCCCTCCAAATGCTGGGACAAGGCCGCATCTGGCCTTGAAGCAACATTTTAAGTCTCTGCCCTGAACTGCCTCCCAGACTAAGAAGCAAGTTCCACTGCAACCATAAAAACAGATGTCTAAAGCCATGGAATGTGTGAGGGGTGTTGTAATCCATCAAGTGACAGAACATCGGGAACCTGCGGAATGTAGAGACTTAGGAAGGGCAGAATCTTATTTCTGATGAAACCTGATACAGAGAAAGCTACTTTAGCTGCTTTTCTGTCGGGTTGTAAATGGTAAAATTGGGTTTTGACAGAGAGAGATACAACCACCTTAATGCTCACTATAATAACCTTTTCTCCTGCTTGTAATTTGAAATCAAAGGCCAACTATTAAACCTTATAAACTTATATCTCTTGAAAGAGTGGTAACTTACACTAAGGCCTGACCTGTGTTGTTTCTTTTTTTTTTTTTTTTTTGTGAAACATTTTACTTGCTGGGCTTCATTTTGCTTATTTAGCAGTTATTAACAGATAGTAAAACATGTATGAGATACTAGGGATACACTGGAAAATTTAAGTTAAAGAATTGGTTTCCCCTCCCCATCAAAACAATGTCCCAGTATGACAGCTATTTCCTGTGTTTCAATTTCAATTCCTATATATTTCAGGTTTTTCAGATTCATGTTATATAGTATGACCAGATTAATCTTCTAAAATACCACTTCCATAATGCCTTCTCCACCTCTCTCTCCCATCTTCTCTAGAACATTGAATGGCTCCCCATTGTTTAGGACAAAATACAAACTTATGGGTTTAGATTTAAGATTCCTTCATAGTCTGCATCCAACTGTACTTTTTTTTTTTTTTTTTTTGAGACAGAGTTTTCTTCTCGTTGCCCAGGCTGGAGTGCAGTGGCACAATCTCGGCTCACTGCAACCTCCACCTCCTGGGTTCAAGCAATTCTCCTGCCTCGGCCTCCCGAGTAGCTGGGATTACAGGAATGTGCCACCATGCCCGGCTAATTTTGTATTTTTAGTAGAGGCCGGGTTTCTCTGTGTTGGTCAGGCTGGTCTTGAACTCCCGACCTCAGGTGAGTTGCCTGTCTCGGCTTCCCAAAGTGTTGGGATTACAGGCGTGAGCCGCCGCGCCCGGCCCCAACTTGACCTTTGTAACCACCTTCCCTGACATTCTCATGAGTGACTCCTACTCAGATGAATTGGTGTATTTCTTGGTTCTCCAAATCTGCTCTTAGGTTTCCTCACTTTGAGCATTTGTTTTACTGCGGCTGCCAGAAAAGCACATGGTAGAATATTCTCCCTTCCCCTTTCCTTTCTCTGAAGTTCTACCCATCCTCCCAGGCACTATTTGTATTTTTCCTTTTTTGAAAAACCAAAACATTCCTTAAATATCTCAGCCTGTGGTGATGAGCTCAGTTTCTCTTATCACATACTATCTTTAATTGGAGTCCTGTGTCCTGGAGGGCTACAACCAGCTCAGTGCCCTGCCTGTCCCAGGGGCTCCATAAGCACCAATGAAAACAATATGCACGGTACAGCTGGCTAAAAAGGAGCACTTTTTGTGCCAGCCGTAAAATACAGCTATACCAAGAGAGGACCTCTTTCCCTTCCGAAAACAAATAGTCAGTTTTTCCTGTTGCACGTTTAAAGTGCATATTCTGGGATATTAGCTAATTATTTGTCACGCAGTTGCCACTCATGACTAATCCTGTGTTATGAATGAAATGGAAGCAGAGAGATGAAAATACTGGCATGACCTCACCAATATTTTACTTACTGGGCTCCATTTTGCTTATTTGCAATTTGCAATTTGCTGAGCCATTGGCAGAAACAGCACTTGAACCCAAGTTTCCTTCTGCTATTGTTATCCTCTCTCCTTTAGGGCAGGCGTTGGCAAACTTTTCTGTAAAGGGCCAGAGAATAAATATTTTAGGCTTGCAGGCTATATGGTCTCTGTTGCAACTGTAGTATTCTGGCATTGTAATGTGAAAGCACCTAAGACCCTTCACCATTTTCAGTTTGAACACTGAGCAGGCCCTCCAGTTGGGTGTAGGCTAATGTGTAAATTACATCCATGTCTGGGAAAGACTGGCTGGTTGGAGTAAAGACTGGCTGGTTGGAGTAAAACTGGGAAGTTGTAGATCTTCAAGCAATAGACAGCCAGTCATCCCATGGGCCATGGACATGGGCCGTGGTCACAAGGGAGACATGTTGGAGACACACTGCGTACAACTCAGGGAACCGTTGTTTCCCAGAACAGATCCATCAGTCTCTCACTTGGCAAAGATTTCTAAGGCTTACTAGCTGCTGGGCAGACTGTGCCTGTTTAGCTTGCTCAGAAGATAGGAGTCATTTGGCCAGTGGCTGCGCTGCCTGCAGTTATGGGAGACCTCAGCATGTGACATTCACTGCCATGAACTGTCTTCAGCCCAGACAGCGGACCTCTTTCCCAAGGGGGAACCGGTTGCCTAAGTTCAGACACAGGTGCAGCAAATCAGAAAGCTTGTGCATTCATTTACAGTGACAGCTATTACTGCCTGAAAGTGGCTTGATGAGTGTGGGAATCGGGAAGGGAAGGTTGGATGATTTGAACGTTGCGTATCATTAGAAAAGTCAGCCAGTTTCAGCCGGGTGCGGTGGCTCACGCCTGTAATCCCAGCACTTTGGGAGGCCGAGGTGGGTGGATCATCTGAGGTCAGGAGTTCAAGACCAGCCTGACAGGGATGAAACCCCGCTCTTACTAAAAATACAAAATACGGTCCGAGCGTGGTGGCACGATGCCCCCTGTAGTCCCCAGCTACTCAGGAGGCGAGGGCAGGAGAAGTGCTTGAACCCCGGGAGCGGAGGGTTGCTGGTGAGCCGAGATCGAGATCATGCCATTGCACGCCAGCCTGGGGAACAAGAGTGAAACTCCGTCTCAAAAAAAAAAAAAAAAAAAAAACCTGCTTTCTGCCCCCTGTGTAACTCAGCATTGGTGCCGAGATCCCAACCTCAAGGCCATGGTTAATGTTGCCAGTGTGCTGGGTGGGGCTTGGAAGAGCGCTCACCTGTGTGGAATCCAAAGGGACCCTCCAGGATGCCAACTTCCTGCTCACTTCCACCCCCCTCCCTCCTTTCAAGAGGACACTTTATTTCATAGATATGTTAATGCATTCCACTTGGCAGGTCTGGACCTGAGCTCTTTCTGTCTCTTTCTTGGGGACTTTGCATATCTATACCCCAATCTGGTAGCTGTTGGTCTAACCCTGTGGAAGGATGGTGCCCCTTCTGTTCAAGCTAGTAGGGTGTCTCGGGCAAAGCCTAGACCCTAAAAGTGATTCAGAGCACCTGTAACGATCAGTGAGGCTATTTTAATAGTATAAGATAAAGGCAATGTGTTTCGTTGGTTCCTTGTATTCCTCTTGCCCCTGCTTATTACTGCCCCAAGAAGGGAGACAGAGTCTCGCTCTGTCGCCGGGGCTGGAGTGCAGTGGCCGGATCTCAGCTCACTGCAAGCTCCGCCTCCCGGGTTCTCACCATTCTCCCGCCTCAGCCTCCTGAGTAGCTGCGACCACAAGTGCCCGCCACCTCACCCGGCTAATTTTTGTATTTTTAGTAGAGATGAGGTTTCACTGTGTTAGTCAGGATGGTCTCGATCTCCTGACCTCGTGATCCGCCCGTCTCGGCCTCCCAAAGTGCTGGGATTACAGGCTTGAGCCACCGCGCCCGGCAGTTTCATCCTTTTTAACATAAGGTGAATGGTATGAAAAATTTAGCAGGTTCAGGTCTCTGCAGGGAGGATGGGTTACAAAGGGTTCCGGTAGTTGGGGAGGAGGGTTTTCCAGGAGAGACTGGTGCTGGTGAATGGAGTCAGTGGGGAGCTCTTCAGACACAAAGTATTATGCAGATGCAGTTGTTGTTATTCTGAATGGAGGCAGGGAGGAGGGAAAGGGCCTAGCAGGTTAGGACAGTGCAAAGGCCTCTGGGGGAGTTGGCCTGAAGGCTGAGATAAGACTTTGGGGAAGGGCAGGGTTGGGGAGGAAGGGAAGCAGGAGCCTCAGCCACTTTCTCACACTCAATTCAGGGCTTCCTTTTGTACATTCAGACCTGTGCCCGTCCTCTCTCCAAAGGAGGTAAGCATCCAGCCCTCTTCATGGCTTGGACATGTGAACCCACCGTTGCCGTCACGTCTGCCTTGCTATAGCCTAGTTAGCATCACCTGAAACCATAAATAACATCAAAGAAAAGTGACCACGGCAGGTCATTTTAACCTGCTTGAGGCCCAGGTACTCCCTAGGTAAAATGGGGATAATAGGGTGACTTCCTGATGTTGCCATGGCATTTGTAAACTCTGATGGCGCTGTTGGGAATGTTGCAGTGAGGATAAGAGGTCATTCTCGTCACTATCTTGATTCTGGCAGGTTTGGGCTGGCTTCTTTTCTGCAACCTGTTTTATCAGCAAGGTTTTTATGACCTGCATCTTGTGCTGACCTCTCATCTCATCCTGAGGCTTAGAATGCCTTAACTATCTGGGAATGCAGCTCAGTATGTCTCAGCCTCATTTTACCTAGCTCCTATTCACGGTGGAGTTGCTCTGGATTACATGCCTCTGAGAGTAACTACCTCAAAGAGCTGTTTGCAGAGCTAGAGGAGCTAGTCTGTGTAAAGCTATGAGCCCAGCATATAGAAGGCACACACAGGGTTGGATGCAGGCTTTGTGTGGCCTGAAAGCCTATTCAATTTGGCAGAGGTGGGTACCTCTTTAAGAAAAGAATGTAAGGCTGGGTGCAGTGGCTCACGCTTCTCATCCCAGCACTTTGGGAGGCCGAGGTGAGCGGATAACCTGAGGTCGGGAGTTCGAAACCAGCCTGATCAACAAGGAGAAACCTCATCTCTACTAAAAATATAAAATTAGCTGGATGTGGTGGCGCATGCCTGTAACCCCAGCTACTTGGGAGGCTGAGGCAGGAGAATCGTTTGAACCTGGGAGGCGGAGATTGTGATGAGCCGAGATTGCACCATTGCACTCTAGCCTGGGCAAAAAGAGCGAGGTGGCTCACGCCTGTAATCCCAGCACTTTGGGAGGCCTAGGCAGGTGGATCAGCCTGGGCTACAGAGCGAGACTCTGTCTCAAAAACCAAAAACAAACAAACAAACAAAAAGTGTGAGCATATATTTCAAATGATGAAAGAAAACACAAAAAAGTATATGTTTAAAAAACTGACAACCTTATATCACAAAATCCAGAAAAATAAAATATGATTACTCATTATCTGTTTGATATGTTACATTATGTTTCTTCCTACATATTTTAGGCTATATACTCTGATAATTTTTTTCATATGACAATAATTTTGGAATGCTATTATCTCTAGAGAGAATAGAAGATAATTTTCAATTTTCTTATTCCTCCAGCATGAATGGTTGGGAGTTGTTCTTCACTATCGATAGCTAAGAAAAAAATTTGTAAGCTTCACAACTAGTTGTTGGTAACACCATGTAAACGTTTAGGACTACTGTCAAATTCAGGAAAACCAGAAGTTTCTTTCATATATAACATGTCAGATTTTATGGCATTTTAAGTGTTCTTGTACAGTGACTAATCTTTATTTTTGGGGGGGGTGGGGATGGGACGGAGTCTCGCTCTGTCGTCCAGGCTGGAGTGCAGTGGTGCCATCTCGGCTCACTGCAAGCTCCGCCTCCTGGGTTTACACCGTTCTCCTACCTCAGCCTCCCGAGTAGCTGGGACTACAGGCGCCCGCCACCACGCCCGGCTAATTTTTTGTATTTTTAGTAGAGACGGTGTTTCACCGTGTTAGCCAGGATGGTCTCGATCTCCTGACCTCATGATCCGCCCTCCTCGGCCTCCCAAAGTGCTGGGATTACAGGTGTGAGCCATCAGGCCTGGTGACAGTGACTAATCTTATTTACTGAAGGTGCTCATTCAGCGCTTTGCTGGGGTCCATCCCAGGGCTCAAGAAGGGGCCAGTGGGAGTGAGGGGACTTGAGCTTTCAGCTTCAGTGTTTCATGGTCAGCCCTTTTGTAAGTCAGTTCTCAATAAACATTAACTACATTTGTATTATTTTTATTGACACTCATCTTTTAAAATTTATAATTGTGGAATTATTAAAGAATGTGTTCTTATGCATGCTAAATATAATCTTAGTTAAATTTGTACAGCAGTCATTCATTCATTATCATTTGTTAACCGTCTACTTTGATCGACCAACTTCACGTCAATTGTTGGGAGCCTTCTGTGACATAAAGCAGATAAAACACCTAGCTCATGGTCTGCCATGTAGTAACCACTCAATAAACTTAGCCATTATGACTCTTACAGAAAAAGGGTTCCAGTCCAGACCCCAAGAGAGGGTCCTTGGATCTTGCACAAGAAAGAATTCAGGTTGAGTTCATAGAGTAATGTGAAAGTAGCTTTAGTAGGAAAGTAAAGAAGTAAAAGAATGGCTATTCCATAGACAGAGCAGCCCTGTTGGCTGCTGGTTGCCTATTTTTATGGTTATTTCTTGATGATATGCTAAACAAGGTGTGGATTATTCATGCCTCCCCTTCTTAGATCATGTGGGGTAACTTCCTGATGTTGCCATGGCATTTGTAAACTGTCATGGCACTGGTGGGAGTATAGTAGTCAATGCCTTAACCGTCTGGGAATGCAGCCCAGTAGGTCTCAGCCTCATTTTACTCAGCTCCTATTCAAGATGGGGTTGCCCTGGTTCACACATCTCTGATATGACCACCATCATCTCTCCATCAGCACCTGATCTTGGAGTGGCACTTGGGGATGTAAGGTTGAGATATTTGTCTCCGTTGGAGGTGGAAATGGGCCCAGGTTAAGGTTAACATCAGAGACCTCAGTGGGTGTCATGTTTTGCCTCGGGTTCTTTTTTTTTTTTTGAGATGGAGTCTCGCTGTCTCCCAGGCTGGAGTGCAATGGCGCGGTCTCGGCTCATTGCAAGCTCTGCCTCCTGGGTTCAAGCAAGATTCTCCTGCCTCAGCCTCCTGAGTAGTTGGGACTACAGGCACACGCCACCAGGCCTGGCTAATTTTTTTTGTATTTTTAGTAGGGACAGGGTTTCACCATGTTAGCCAGGATGGTCTTGATCTCCTGACCTTGTGATCCGCCCACCTTGGCCTCCCAAAGCACTGGGATTACAGGCATGAGCCACTGCGCCCAGCCTGAGCCACCGCACCTGGCTGCCACGGGTTCTATACATTGTTATTCTCCTTCATTAACCATGGATTCCCTATAGTTAATCTCCACTCATGAATTCTCCATTCATCAACAATACTATATTAACATATCCACATTTAGACATTAAGCCATACTTTTTTTTTTTTCTTTGTTGCCCAGACTGGAGTGCAGTGGCGTGATCTCGGCTCACTGCAACCTCTGCCTCCCATGTTCAAGCGATTCTCTTGTCTCAGTCTCCCGAGTAGATTGGATTACAGGTGCCTGCCACCACGCCTGGCTAATTTTTGTATTTTTAGTAGAGACAGGGTTTCACCATGTTGGCCAGGCTGGTCTTGAACTCCTGACCTCAGGTGATCCACCTGCCTCGGCCTCCCAAAGTGCTGGGATTACAGGCGTGAGCCACTGTGCCCAGCCTAAGCCATACTTTTAAAGTGTTCAGTGATAATGTATAATTTGATACTTTTCTCCCAAATCTTTTTATTCCTATCAAATCTAGCCTCTAAACTTGTCAAAATATGGCTTTCTTTGTTTTTTTTTTAATGTTAAAGGCTTCACTTTGTGAACAGGAAGTCAAGAAACTAGATCCACCACTAACTCTCCATGAGTATCTGTTGGATGTTTTGATTGTAAGTGACAGAAAAGCCAACTCAGGCTGTCTAAACAACAGGGGGAGTTTGTTGGTTTGTGCGCTGAGTCCTAAGCTGCGGCTGCCCATTCGACAAACCCCATGCCTCCAGCACAGACGATGGGGTCAGTCCGACCCAGACCACAAGGGTGGAAACTTGGGGGACTCTGGGAAAGGGAGAGAAGAAAAATAGAATACTGGAAAGGAAACCACAAATGTGCATCCTAACATGTGGCCCTATGTCACTTCACTTTTCTAGGTCACGATTGCTTCATTAAATTAGGGGCTGGCATGACACCGTGACTGAAAGTCTTCCTAAGGCTAACTTTGTAGATTTTGTTTTCTTTATAAATTAACTTTTTTGGGCCAGGCGCGGTGGCTCAAGCCTGTAATCCCAGCACTTTGGGAGGCCGAGTCGGGTGGATCACGAGGTCAGGAGATCGAGACCATCCTGGCTAACACTATGAAACCCCGTCTCTACTAAAAAATACAAAAAACTAGCCGGGCGAGGTGGCGGGCATCTGTAGTCCCAGCTACTCGGGAGGCTGGGACAGGAGAATGGCGTAAATCCGGGAGGCAGAGCTTGCAGTTAGCTGAGATCCGGCCACTGCACTGGGCGACAGAGCGAGACTCCATCTCAAAAAAAATTAAAATAAATAAATAAATAAATAAACTTAAAAAAAATGAATAAACAAACCTTTCTGACCAGAGCTATAAAACCAATAATGTAATTAGTAAATAAATAGCTCAGTTTGGATTAAATGATAAGTCAGGGCAGTCAGCATTAGTAACTTTCTTCCTACCCATGAGTTATAGATTGACTCTACCCAGGCCAAGCGTCAGGTGCACACTCGCCTGTAATTCAGCACTTGTGGAGGCTGAGGCAGGAGGATCACTTGAACCGCAGGGCTTCGGAGACCAAGCCTGGGCAACATAGCAAGCCCTTCTCTTAAAAATATATCAATAATAATAATAATAATAATAATAATAATAATAAAATAATAATAAAGAAAATGAGTGATGAAGGATGTGAGGGAGGAGCCCCACGAAATGGAGTAGGTAAAACCTGCTGTGGCTTTAGTCAGTGTTATCTTCTGAGCAACCAGGGCAACTTGGTTGTTCATTCAGAGGAGATCCAGGAAGGTCTGGGCAGGGCTTGTTTGCATGACTGTAACCTTTGGGAGGCTTTGCTGTAAGGCTGGTGTCACAGGAAATCTGTGAGAGGTTTAATTTGGATTCAAAGGGAGCCGGTGTTGGCAGAAGCCAGAGTCACTCTAAATGGCAGTGGAATCAGATCCCTGTGGATAGCTGAGGGTTTCTCAAGAATGAAACCACAGACCTCAGCTTTCTACTTCATCCCCTTTTTACGGAGCCATTGGCTGGTCCTGAGATGAGATTCTAGTAGTGGCACCAGGGGAGCTTTCAAGGAAGCATCTAGGGGTGTTTTGTGAGGGAATGAGTGCTTTGGCTGTGGTTCCACAGTCTATCTGGGAGCGCCATGGACATGGAGATGACATGGGTGTAGAAGATGGCAGTGAGTTAAGGGAGTATGCTTCTTCTTTGTCTCTCGTGTATACAGCTTGAGTGAAGGCTCTGGGGGCCTGTGGGGGTATTGGGCTGCTTTTTTTTTTTTTTTTTTTTTTAAAGAGACAGGGTCTTGCTATGTCACCCAGACTGGAATGCAGTGGTACAATCATAGCTCAGTGCAGCCTTGACCTCCCAGGCCCTAGTGATCCTGCTGCTTCAGCCTCATGAGTAGCAGGTATGCACCACCATGCCCAGCTAATTACAAAAATTTCTTTTGTAGAGATGAGGTCTTGCAATGTTGCCCAGGCTGGCTTCCAACGTCTGGGTTCAAGCAATCCTCCCCGCCGCGGCCTCCCAAAGTATTGGGATTGTAGTCATGAGCCTCCGTGTCTGGCCCCAGGCTGCCTTAGTAAGAGAGTTTTACCCTCTTGTCTAGGATATATGGGGGAAAATTAATCTGATTAGTAGTACGATGTATTCAAATTGTGCTTGGCTAATTGTTGAATGTATATACATAATTGATAAAGGTTGATCTGTACCTTTAACTATAATAATTCTCTGTAATACAGCTTTTGGAAAATAGTTCTGGTGTGGTGGTCAATGGTGTTTCTCAATTGGCAGACAATAACTACTGGAGCCCAAAGAACAAGATAAATAGTTTGAAAATGGTTTCCTGTCAAATGTCTGTGCTTCGGAAGCATTACCTTCCAGTGAATCGATCAGATTTTTGTCCTTGTGGTAGTAGGACATTCAAAAAAGGTTTATTTGGTGGGTTGGGGGCAGGCGATAGGGTGAGGATTGGAGAAAAAGGAGATTATTCTATGAGTTGCCAAATAGGTACCTCTACAGCTGCTTGTTCTTCCCAAGGGTTCAGATGGGAGATGGAGATGGACTCGGAGTTCCAGGCCTGTGCTCTGGAGTGATCATGAGCTTCTTAAAAAACCTTTGTGTTTTAAGATTTTGATAAGGTCGGGTACGGTGGCTCATGCCTGTAATCCCAGCAGTTTGAGAGGCTGAGGCAGGTGGATCACCTGAGGTCACGAGTTCAAGACCACCCCGTCAACACGGTGAAACCCTGTCTTTACTAAAAATACAAAACATTAGCCGGATGTGGTGGCAGGTGCCTGTAATCCCAGCTGCTCTGGAGGCTGAGGCAGGAGAATCACTTGAACCCAGGAGGCGGAGGTGGCAGTGTGCTGAGATGGGGCCATTGCACTCCAGCCTGGGCAACAAGAGTGAAACTCCATCTCAAAAAAAAAAAATTCTGATAAAAGCACAGTACTGGTGTGTGACCATTGCCCTGGATATTTCAGTATTTTGTAGACATGTTTGTCCATTTAATGAATATGTCTGTTTCTTTTCTTTTCTTTTTTTTTTTGAGACAGTTTTGCTTTTTCAGCCAGGCTGGAGTGCAGTGGCGTGATACTGGCTCGCTGCAACCTCCGCCCCCCAGGTTGAAGCGATTCTCCTGCCTCAGCCTCCTGAGTAGCTGGAATTATAGGCGTCTGCCACCATCCCCAGCTAATTATTTATTTATTTATTTATATTTTGGGACAGAGTCTTGCTCTGTTGTCCAGGCTGGAGTGCAGTGGCCCCATCTTGGCTCACTGCCACCTCACCTCTTGGGTTCAAGCGATTCTCCTGGCTCACCTCCTGAGTAGCTGGAATTGTCGGTGCCTGCCACCATCCCCAGCTCATTTTTAAATTTTTTTTTAATTAATTAATTAATTAATTTATTTATTTTTTGGGATCGAGTCTTGCTCTGTTACCCAGGCTGGAGTGCAGTGGGCCCATCTTGGCTCACTGCCACCTTGCCTCCTGGGTTCAAGCGATTCTCCTGCCTCAGCCTCCTGAAGAGCTGAGATTACAGGCGCCTGCCACCACGCCTGGCTAATTTTTTGTGTTTTTAGTGGAGTTGGAGTTTCACCATGTTGGCCAGGCTGGTCGCAAACTCCTGACCTTGTGATCTGTCTGCCTTGGCCTCCTAAAGTGCTGGGATTATAGGTGTGAGCCACCGCACCCAGCCTAGTTTTTGTATTATTTATTTATTTATTTGAGACGAAGTCTCGCTCAATCGCCCAGGCTGGAGTGCAGTGGCACAATCTTGGCTCACTGCAGCCTTGGCCTTTTGGGTTCAAGCAATTCTTCTGCCTCAGCCTCCTGAGTAGCTGGGACTACAAGCACACGCCACCACACCCAACTAATTTTTGTATTTTTAGTAGAGACGGGTTTCACCATATTGGCTAGGGTGGTCTTGAACTCCTGACCTTGTCATCTGCCCGCTTTGGCCTCCCAAAGTGCTGGGATTACAGGCATGAGTCACCGTGCCTGGCAATTTTTGTATTTTTAGTAGAGACGGGGTTTCGCCATGTTGGCCAGGCTGGTCTCAAACTCCTGACCTTAGGTGACCCACCCCGCCTCAGCCTCCCAAAGGATTACAGGTGTGAGCCACTGTGCCCAGCCAAATGTGTCTGTTTCTATGTGAGCATCTGTAGGTAATGGTGAGGGTAGAAAGGGTGACTATGATTAGTAACCCTTGAAATATACTGTGCAGGCCAGGTGCTCATTGGCTCATACCTGTAATCCCAGGACTTTGGGAAGTCAAGGCAGGAGGATCGCTTGAGCCCAGGAGTTCGAGACCAATGATGTAGTGAGACCAATGTAGTGAGACCCCTCTGCCCTGTCTCTAAATAAAGAAAAAGAAAATGAAAAATGCTATGCAAAACTCAAACCAAACAAATGCCACAAAACAAAACAAAACAAAAACTCCCTCCCAAAAAAGCCAAAACTGTGAAGAAGGAGCCTAAGAGGTAGATGACCAGCAGAAAGTTACATTCTGTGACCTTGGAAATGAGATCTTGGAGAATAGCAATAGATAGGTTAGAGTAGTGGCCAAGGCGGTGGGTTGTGCAGGCCAGAGAGACATGGGGGTGTTAAGTCTGCATCTCACTCTGGCAAATGAGTTGGCTTCTTGAAGCCTTGGTGTCCTCATCTGTAAATGAGGATGACAGCACCTATCCTGTAAGGCTGGTGGAAGGATAGAATAAATAATGCAGGTAAAGCTCTTGGCATGGTGCCTGGCCTGCAGGAAGCTTTTGTTGTTGTGCATGTTTTATAATCCTTTGGATTGTAGTCATTGGGTACTTGGTGTTCATTGTTTTGACTCCTGTTGTTTAAGCTCCTTGAATGTCCTCAAGGCAAAATTGACATCACCTTTTGTCCTTCTTAGGAAGATTAGGAGCAGGGTGGTGTTAGGGCGGTCACTGGACATTCCAGGTTTCCCACCCATAAATGGAGAGGTGGACTCTGCCTCTCCACATTGCTAGGAAAAGATGGGTCATTTGGCTTGGTTTCAAACCAATATTTCCTTTACACCCTTCCACAGAGAGGTGACAGCGATCCAATTAGTGGCAAGTTGTGGAGCAGCAGAGACGGGAATGCGACGCTCTTTATGATTTTCCTATTTCTTTGGTTGGAATTGGGTTTTTACATCACATATTGTTTGATTATAAAAAACAACAACACAGCCAGGCGTAATGGCTCACGCTTGAAATCCCAGCACTTTGGAAGGCCGAGGCGGGCAGATCACGTGAGTCATGAGTTTGCGACCAGCCTGATCAACATGGTGAAACCCTGTCTCTACTAAAAATACAAAAATTAGCTGGATGTGGTGGTAGGCGCCTGTAATCCAAGTTACTGGGGAGGCTGAGGCAGGAGAATTGCTTGAACCCAGGAGGTGGAGGTTGCAGTGAGCCGAGATTGTGCCATTGCACTCCAGCCTGAGCAACAAGAGTGAAATTCCATCTCAAAACAACAACAACAACAGCACTATGCTTGTGTTGGGGCAGGGAGTAATGAGAAATCTCTGTACCTCCTACTCAAGTTTGCTGTGAATCTTAAACTGCTCTAAAAAAATAAAACCTATCAAAACAAAACAAAAAACAAAAACAGCTATAAGAACTCTTGCACAGAGGACCAAAAGAATGACTTTAGCTACAGAAACATGGATAAAAAAATGTGCTGGCCAGGTGCAGTGGCCCATGCCTGTAATCACAGCACTTTGGAAGGCCAAGGTGGGCAGATCACCTGAGGTCAGGAGTTCAAGACCAGCCTGGCCAACATGGTAAAACCCTATCTCTACCAAAAATACAGAAATTAGCTGGGTGTGGTGGTGGGCGCCTGTCATCCAGCTGCTTGGGAGCCTGAGGCAGGAGAATCACTTGAACCCGATTCAAGTGAAGCTGAAGAGGTTGCAGTGAGCCGAAATCATACCACTGCACTCCATCCAGCCTGGGAGACAGAGCGAGACTCTGTCTCAAAGAAATAAAAAAAGTGCTAAACACGTGGAGACCAACCACGTTGCTGTCGGTAGGTGGCAAAGCACTTTCCTATAAATATTTCAGGACTCCTCTTTCTCTACTTAAAAAAAAAAAGATTGCTTTGCATTTCTGACAACAGAAATGGCTGGACAGGCCTTTAGCTCATGTGCAAGAAACTGTGAAAACCATATGAAAGATTTTCCTTAAATGGAGATGGAGTTTGGCGCAGTCACAGGTTCAAGTCAGAGCCTGGGTCTTAATTTGCCTACCACGCATGATTTATCATGCCTTTACCAAGATCCCCTGCCCAAGACCATTAATTTCACCCTTACAATCTCAAGGTGTGTGCAGGACACAATTCAACTTTAAACTTTTCTGCTTTAACTTTTGGTTAGGCAGAATCTCCATCTGGTGGTATTTTAATATGAGTGTTTTCTGTGGCCCTTTTCAAAGTATTCAAAGCGGTTTAAAAATATATAATATTCAGCAATCTAAGAGCTAATGCAAGTACTTATTTGGGGCCTTTTTAAAATAAAAAATCAATTAAACAGATTTGAAAGTCTTAACTCTCACGACATCTTCAAAATAGATACTAAGATTAAAGAAAAAGAAGGCTTGAAAATCATAGGACTACTTATCCACCCAGTCATAATGCTTTTAGTAGCGACAGTAGTAGCAAATAGCGCAGTTTATAAAAACAGAAGAGCTGAAATTCTTTATTTAATATTAAACAGGAAACTGAAAGTAGTCTGCAGCAATGTGGTGGGTTTTCAGCAACCTGCTGCTGTGTTTATCTGTGCTGAAAAAGCCTAAATGAAACATTTCTTCTTGGATTGGCTTAAGATTGTAAGTTTGAAGGAAAATCCTTCAAACTGGAATCATGACCACTGGATGCAGGTTCTGTATGGTAAGGTTTTGAAGCAACCTGTTTCCATGAGAACCAAAGGAAATTTGGAATCAAATCGGAAACCTCTCAAAGAGTGGAAAACGCTTTGTACTTTTATTCTGCCTTTGTGCATTGTTGTCATTTATCCAACATGTGCATATGAATATTCTTTCTGAAGACCTGGGCTTCATTTTAAGGTCAGCCTTCAATTTCTAGAGAATATAATTTGCTGCTATTTTTAGAGCATCATGATTGCTCGTAATAACTAATGGAAAAAAAACTCAACAGAGAAATAAATGTGTAACAGCTGTGTCTGCTTAAACTTGATTAAAGGCAGTAAAAAAAAGTAAACAGAAGAACGAATGTGACAATAGACAAGGGAGAGACAAGTATCTCTCTCATTGTGAAAACTTTTACAGACACAACTTGTTCCACTTTGGAAGGCCAGCGATGTCTGTGTTTAAAGTTTACTTTACTGTTTGTCTTGAGTGGGATCAGTGTTATAGTGAATAATTTATAGCCAGTATGAATGAGCTCATTAGTCACCTTTTCAGACTTTAAATGAGTTTTGTGGTTGTCATTACTCGAGCCTTCTGTTCAGCCGCGGAGCAAAATGACAGTTTGGCAGTTGTTGCTGGGGCCGCCTGTTCCCCTTCAGGTCTGTGTTGGCTTTTGTATTTCATTGAATCCTTCCCTGGCTAACCCTGTGCTGGTCCAGGCAGGAACTCTCCCACTTCACATGCCTTTTGCACCCCAAGTTTAAATGACAAGTTTTTCAGGCTTAAAAAAAAAAATCAGTTGTGTCTGCCAGAGAGAATGAGGGAATGAGGTGGATGAAATGAGCTTTTTCCAGCAACTCCTGGGTATAGTTTCCTTTGTATTTGGTTTGATATTCAAGCTACTCAAAAGCAAAGAGCAAGCAGGGGAGTTGTGAGGCAGCGGAGCTAGTCTCCCACATGGTGCCAAGCGTTTTAGGCTGAGGATGTCACTGGAATTTGGAGGGAGAAGGATGTTTCAGGGTAGGTTTGAATTGTTTCGATTCTGAACATCAGTGTGATGAGGGTAAAGAAACTTGCCACAGCAAATAAATCCATGAGGCCAGATTTCCAGGGACAAAGAAAACCGCATTGTTTCTACAAAGGGGTAGACAGCATGACTTTTCAAGATCGCAGCCAACACGGAGGTCCAGGATCACCGGGAATGGTCATTACTTCTTCCCCATCTCGGTGCCTCCCCACTCCAAATCATTAAGAGAAAGTGAACTGTTGCAGCTGCCTCCTCACTGAGCCCTTGGAGACATGCCTGGGAGGCTGGCATGTGGGGAAGACAAGCCTAGGCATGCCAGTAGCAGGTGGGATTTCTTTGGAACGGATGTCATGAAGTTCATCCCTCCCATTGAACCTGGCCTGGGCAGCCTCCGGAGAGCTCTGCCATTCACTCCCTGGGACTGGCCTCCATCCGGAAGTCCAGGACACTGTGGCATGCCCACTTTGGTCCTCAGGTAGCCTCTGCAGGCACTCGTGGGACGTGGAGGCCTGCGCAGGGCGCCTTGACCAGGCACTCGGACCCCTGCGCTGAGGTCTCTCTGACGTCTGCTGCGAGCAACAGGCACTCATGGCTGCTGTCACCAATGTGGGCAGCACCCCCTTCCGGGACCCATATTGTTAGACAGCTGGCCTGGCGCTGTGTGAGGCATAGAGAAACATGTTCAGGATTCCTCTCTGGAAGAAATGCCAACTTAAAAAGGACGCCTGGTTGTTTGGGGGCCAAATCTTTGAAACCAGTCAGAATCATATCTTTGAGTGCAGAGAAGTGAGGTGCTGTTGAACGTATCCACAGAAAGAGCTAGCAATTCACCTGCCTGCTTCCTTTCCAGCCCCAACCCCTTTAAGACTGAGTACTCACATGCAGTCACGTCTCACAATATCTGGACACCTTTTGCCTGCACCTCAACCTCAATATTAAAGGCACAAGGTAACACTATTTTGGGAAGGAGTGAGGATTTCAAAACAGAAAATGTTGGTGAACTTGACTAACCAATGAAAAGAGACTTCAGGTTTGGCTGTTGTAATAAGTGGAATAAATTGCTAATCTCCAAAAAAGAACTATGTGCTTCAGGGAAATATGTTAGTAATAATTTAATCTATATTCTGTTTCTCAGAGAGTTCATCAAATTTGGAGCTCTTACTTTGTTTTAAAAAGACTATCCTAGAGAGAAGAATCAATTGTTTTCTTTCACACCCCTCTGAAAAAGTAAGACGAGAGAAGTTATTTCTTGGCGTGGATAAGACTTTGGCAGACTTAGCCAACGAAACCCATGAGACTATGGTACTTGGTGTACTCACTAAAGAGGAAAACAATAAAATCTCTTAAAAACTTTGGAGGAGGAAAATGTTGATGAGGCTACTTTTCTTTGACTGATCTGTAGAGGTAATAGATGCCAGCTTGAGAGAGGGATAAAAACGAAACTTTTTTTTTCCTGTTAAGTGATCAATATTTGTGCCTTGTGCTATGAGCAGAAGAGAAAAGAGTCCCTTACCTCTCAAGGCACTTACAGTCTGTTGGTGACGTTCAGTGTCTAGTTGATTTATTTTTTATTACAAAGATACACCATACTTTGTTGATTATGACATAGAAGCTGAACTTTGAGTTTTTGCAAGTGGTGCCTTTTCATTCAGTTAAAAAAGTCCCGGCCGGGCGCAGTGGCTCACTCTTGTAATCCCAGCACTTTAGGCGGCGGAGGCGGGTGGATCACAAGGTCTAGGAGCTGGAGACCAGCCTGGCCAAGATGGTGAAACCTCATCTCTACTAAGAATTTAAAAAAAAAAAAAAAAAAGAAAAAAGAAAAAACATTAGCCGGGCGCACAGTGCAACACGCCTGTAATCCCACCTACTTGGGATGCCGAGGCAGGGAGAACTGCTTTTGAACCCAGAGGGAAGAGGTTGCAAGACAGTGAGCCCAAGATTGCACCATTGCACTCTTTAGGGCGCTCGGCAACAGAGCAAGAACTCCCGTGCTCAAAAAAAAAAAAAAAAAAAGGAAGAAGAAAAGTCACCCTTTTCCTTCCTCCTCTTGTTTTGTTTTTGTTTTGTTTTGTTGAGACAGAGTCTCACTCTGTTGACAAGGCTGGAGTGCAGTGGCACGAGCTTAGCTCACTGCAACCTCCACCTCCCTGGTTCAAGCATTTCTCCTGCCTCAGCTTCCCAAGTAACTGGGAGTACAGGCACCCACCACCGCGCCTGGCTAATTTTTGTATTTTTAGTAACGAGGTTTCACCATGTTGGCCAGGCTGGTCTTGAACTCCTGATCTCAAGTGATCCACCCACCTCAGTTTCTCAAAGTGCTGGGATTATAGGCATGAGCCACTGCACCCGGCCCTCCTCTTCTATTTCTTGGCCACAGTTTTTTCTCCCTTGAGCCCCACTGGTCCCATCCTTCACGTCCTGGGCCTCTGAGAGGTTCTCTAAGAAGCCAAATGTTCTGGATTAATCTGAAGCTTTCCCAAACTCACTGTGTGGGTTCAAATCCCAGCTCCATCATTTACCAGCTGTGTGATGATGAGCAAGTGGCCAAACCTCTCTGTGCCTCAGACTCCCCATTGATAAAATGGGGATAATAATAGTACCTACTTCACATGATTAATGTGAGGCTGAAATGAGTGAATATTTTCAGAGCTTTAGAACACTGGCACCCAGTTAAGTGCTACTTTGGTGTTTGTTAAATGCAGTCAGTCCTCATCATTGGTAGTTTTTGTATTTGCTGTTTCACCTTCTTGCTAAAATTTATCTGTAATCTCAAAATCAGTACTCCTGGCTGGGCATGGTGGCTCATGCCTTCTCAGCACTTTGGGAGGCTGAGGTGGGTGAATTACCTGAGGTCAGGAGTTCTAGACCAGCCTGGCCAACATGGTGAAAGCTCTACTAAAAATACAAAAAGTTAGCTGGGCGTGATGGTGGGCGCCTGTAATCCCAGCTACTCAGGAGACTAAGGCACGAAGAATCGCTTGGACCTGGGAGGCAGATATAGCAATGAGCCGAGGTGATGGCACTGCACTCCAGCCTGGGTGACAAGAGCAAGACCCTGTCTCAAAAAAAAAAAAAAAAAAAAAAAAAAAAAAAAAAAAATCAGTACTCCTGATGCTTTTGTGGTCACTCATGGACATGTACAAATGAGTCATTTGATGTGCACGTTCCCAGCTGAGGTTGAACAAAGTGATGTTCTGCCCGCTTGTTTCGGCTTTCCAAGTGTCCTTTTTGTGGTCTGTTTAGTACCACATTTTTTGCATTTTTGTTGATTTTGCTGTTTAAAACGGAACCTGAGCACTGCTGTAGTGCTATCTAGTGTTTCTAAGTGCAGGAAGGCTGTGATGTGCCTTATGGATAAAATGTGTATTAGATAAGCATCCTTTTGGCATAGTTCATTGTGAATGAAGCAACAATATATATTCAAAAAGCTTCTTAAATGGAAACACAGATAAAATAAATACTAATAAAATTATGATGTGATAATATATCAGTAAAATTATGTTTTGATTGGTTGATGAAAGTGTTGTGAGTGGAGGCTCGCAGGAACCTAACCCCATATTTCCCCTAGGAGCAATGATTCAGGATTTGTTAATTCAGTGTTTGTGGCACTTTACAGAACACAACTACTGTGAATAAAAATAATCAGCCGTAGACTGGGTGTGGTGGCTCACACCTATAATCCCAGCACTTTGGGAGGCCAACGTGGGTAGAACACCTGAGGTCAGGAGTTTCAGACCAGCCTGGCCAACATGGTGAACCCCGTCTCTATTTAAAAAAAAAAAAAAATTAGCCAGGCATGGTGGCACAAGCCTGTAATCCCAGCTACTCAGGTGGCTGAGGCAGGAGAATCACTTGAACCCAGGAGGTAGAGGTTGCAGTGAGCCAAGATCGAGCCACTGCACCCCAGCCTGGGCAAGAGAGCAGGACTGTGTCTCAAAAACAAAGCAAAACAGGCCAGGCGCGGTGGCTCATGCCTGTAATCCCAGCACTTTGGGAGGCCAAGATGGGTAGATCACGAGGTCAGGAGTTCAAGACCAGCCTGGCCAACATGGTGAAACCCTGTCTCTACAGAAAATACAAAAAATTAGCTGGGTATGGTGGCATGTGCCTGTAATCCCAGCTACTCTGGAGGCGGAGGCAGGAGAATTGCTTGAACCTGGACCCGGGAGGCAGAGGTAGCAGTGAGCCAAGATTGCGCCATCGCACTCCATCCTGGGCTACAGAGTGACACTCTGTCAGAAAAGAAGAGAAGAGAGAAGGAAAGACAACAAAAAAAAAGTCAGCTGTAGATAAAATGAGTTCAAGAACTCAGAGAGTTGGTCTCCTCTTGTATCAGATAAGCGTCATGCATATCCCTGGGGCAGGAGAAGCATTAGTAGCTCTAGTCATGTGGGGGTAACTCAGCTGGGCACAGATTTTCTATCAAATCTGAAAAATAAAAATAACTTGTAACCATATTTAGTGGAATGATCATGGCTCACTGCAGCCTCAACCTCCAGGGCTCAAGTGAACCTCCTACCTTAGCCTCCTGAGTAGCTGGGACTATAAGCGCATACCAGCATGCCTGGCTAATTTTTCTTTTTTCTTTTTTCTTTTTTTTTGTTTTTGCAGAGTCACAGGTCTCCCTCTGTTGTCAGGCTGGTCTCGAACTTCTGGGCTCAAGCAGTCCCCAGCCTCAACCTCCCAAAGTGTTAAGATTATAGGTGTGAGCCACCGCACCTGCCTTCCCCCACAAATTCTTAATTCAGGAGTATTTTGAACTCTTGAATCTTGGAGCCTACATAAGAGTTTGTAGAGAAAGTTTGGTATTCAAAACCTATAAACCAAAAGCCTTCCCACGGCCAGACAATAGACCTCAGAACACAGGATATAATGTTTGTTGTACTTAGCAGTTCTCCTGTTTGCTCAGAGCACCAGGCTTTTCAGAAGGAGATCGTTTTGTCCCTCCTGACTGAAAAGATCACAAAATGCGTTAATTTTGTGAAACGCTTTGCCAATGTATTCATTTTCCCCTAAACTCTTACTTTATGAAATGTTTGCAAATTGTTTCACCCATACAGTCTCTGAGAATGTAAAAATGATTCAGAAAAGGGAAAGCCTCACTTAAAACTACTGGAAAATGCAAATGAAAGGGAACAAAGGGAACACGGCCCCACTGTGCCCCATAGAATGTAATAATATGCCTCTAGCCTCTTATTTTGGCAATTTTCAAGTTTTTGTGATTTTAAACAACGTCCCAGCAAAATCCTCCTAAATACATTGTTGCATCCTTCAGTTAATTTATTCAATACATATTTATTGAGTGTCTTCTGCCAGGCATAAATGCCAGGTGTGCACTGCTGAATCTAATAGGCTGGACTCCTCCTTTCCTGGGGTTTATTGCCTCTTCCCAGTAGTCAGTCTGGCAGGGAAGTTAACTCTCTTATTATAGGATCTCCCTAGGATAAATTCCTACAAGTTGGAAATTTAGGATCAGTGGCTGTCCATGCTCATTTAAATTTTAATTCGTTTTGTGACTGTCCTCTTGAAAAGTTATACCACTTCCCACCAGTGCCTTCAACCAACATTGGCATGGTTAGTTCTTTTAAGTCTCTGCCATTCTGATAGATGAAATGAGACATCACAATTGCTTTAATTTGCATTTCTTTGATTTTTACAGTTTGAGAGTCTTTTCATGGGAATAATCTCATTTTGTTTCTCTTTTGTGAATTTGCCCCTTTTCTTATTAGAGTGATAATTTTTTTTCCTCATTGAGTTGTAAGATTTATAAATTAAAAATATTAACCCTGTGTCATCTGCATGGCCAATATTTCCTCATTTGTTTTTAAATTTTATTTATGACCCCTGATTTTACACACAATTCTAAATTGGTGTGCAGTCGAATATGTCAAGATTTTCCTTTTCATTTGTTGGCTTAACAAAAATAGCGTTCACTAAGTGCCAGAGCCCTGTTTTATGTTCCTTACAAAGATTAATCTATTTAATCTTCACAATAGCCCTGTGAAGAGAAAACTAGGTAGATAGAAAGAAGTTGAGAACCTTGACTGAGGTTAGCCTGCTAGTAAGTGGTAAGGTCAGAGTACAAACCTAGTCTGTGTCTAACCACTGCGCCTCGCTACTGCTGGTCTTGGAATTAGACTTTGTGTGTGTGTTTGCTTATTCATGGTTGCTTTATAAATGCTCATAGACCTACTCCTCCCTGAGGGCAGGTGAGCCATGTCTTCTGTTTCTCCTGGCCTCTTCCCAGTCCCCTCCACTCTTTACTGGGCATAAGCTACGTGCTTAATAAATACTTGTTGACGGAATGAATTGAGTAAATCTGGTTTCTAGATCATCGGCTCACACTTATGTTTATGTTCAAAGAGGAGTTGACAGGTTCTTTATTTCCATTTTGCCTCCAGCAGGCGGCTTGACAAGCTCAGGTTTGGCGAGGGCACCTGAGCAGATGAACTTCACCCTACCAGTTCGGCTGTACTTTCCCTCACCACACACCCCCCTTCCCTCTTAAAGTAAGCCTCCTGGCTCCATTCCTTGCTGAAGAAATTCTAATAAGCCCTTTCCCAGGCTCCACCCTTCAGAATCTGTCAAGTAAACAGCAAGAAGGCACAAAAGGAAAGTCCCAAGAGATGGTGACCAGAAAGTTCAAATGATGCTCGACCAGGACTTTACACACACCAAGATGTTAGGGGTCTTCCAGCCGAGGGGCGCTCTCTCTTTTCCACAGCAGGAAGTGAGGAGTTTTTCACTTTTACAAACAGCATTCTCAGACCTTATCTCAAAGAGACTCTTAGTCAAGCCATGATTAAGGAGTTATCTTTGAACATAATCTCCCCTTCTCTTCTCATATTCAATCATTTGACAAGAATCCTCTTGGTTCTTTCTTTGAAGACGCTCATGCATTCATTTTTTCCAGTCTCGCTGACTCTTCTCTTATTCACTGGGTCTCAAAGTGGGTCCAGAGACCAGCAGCTTCACCTGGGAGCTTGTGAGAGATTCACATCCTTGGGCCTAGCCCACACATCCCCAACCAGAAACTCTGGGGGTAGGGCCTGCAGTGTGTGTTTTAACAAGCCCTTCAGGTAATTCCCATGCATACTCAAGTTTGAGAACCACTGCTCCAATGGACGCCTCCCCCCAGCCCCCTTATAACATTATAAATGTAATGGGCCAGGTGCGGTGGCTCATGCCTGTAATCGCAGCACTTTGGGAGGCTGAAGCAGGAAGACTGCTTGAGGCCAGGAGTTTGAGACCAACCTGGGCAAAACAGCGAGACCCCATCTCTACACAGAAATTAGCCTGGCATGGTGGCATGCGTCTGTAGTTCTGGCTACTTGGAGGCTGAGGAAGGAGGATTGTTTGAGCATAGGAGTTCGAGGCTGCTGTGAGTTATAATTGCACCACTATGCTCCAGCCTGGATGACAGAGCCAGACCCTGTCAAATAAATTAATGTATATATATACATGTATGTATGTAATGGCTGTTTATTGTAGACCATTGGAAAAATATGGACAAGTATGAAAGAAGCACACAAAAAAGTACCCCATAACTCTAACATTCAGAGGGAACTACTATTTTAGCCTTATTCCTCAATTTTTAAAACACATATTTAAAAAAAAGTCTTCATTCTGTTTTGTATGAATTACTGCAATGATTTCTGAGTTGTTCAGCTGGTTTTTGATCTTCCAGTTTCTCCCTTCCTCTCCTGAAATTCATCTTGGGTCCACCATCCCCATCCATCTTTTTTTTTTTTTTTTTTAATTTTTTTTTTAATTCATATCTCTGATAGTACAACTTCTGGGCTCAAAAATATTCAGTGAGCCACCTTTGCCCTCTGACCTTAACACATATAAATTGCTCACCCTGCTATTCAAGGAGTTTGGTGATATGAGGCTTGCACTCTTACTCACTAATCTGTGTGCTCTGTAGGGACAAAGACTGTCTATCTCTGGCACCTAACACAATGCCATGCACTTGGTAGGCACTCAGCAAATATTTGTTCAGTAAATGAACTCCTCTTCTACAATCAAGTCAAATTTGGTAATTCTGTGCCATCAATTTCTCCTGGAACATCAGTTTGTAAGCAGAATCATCCCCTTGTGCTTTCTCAAAAGGCACATACCAAGGCACCATCCTAGAAGACTCTAGTTGGTTAGGTGTGGCTTCTGGATGGTTCAGATGGGCATCCCCAGGTGAGCCGCTCGGGTCAAAAACACCCCTTCCCCGTTTCCACAGGTTAAATACCAACCCACCCGTATGAGATATCCCACTTCCAAAGTCATCTCCCCTCCTTTCCCCAGATGTTTCAACATGTCCCTTGTCTCCGCTGTTAGCAGCCGGGAGGGGTGGGGGGCCACGCCCGGAGGGGAGTCATGTGACTTAGGCTAGGCCAATCGCACTATTTCCCTGAGAAGTTAAACTATGTCATGGAAGACTTGAGACAGTCCAAAGGTGGTGGGTGCTAAAAGTCAGAAGGCCTCAGGGCTTGCTGCTGGCAGTCCTGTGTGGCCATCATTGAGCAGAGGAAGCCAACCTGCAGGATAGAGAGTGGAGTAGACCTATAGAGGGAAGCAGGAAAGGCATATGGTTCCATGCAGCCCAGCGGCATGTGCCTGCCCAGCCTCCCTGTATTTCCTCTTGTACTCGAGTCTCTTTGCAGGATCCCTCCCCAGGAGACTGTCTTTCCAGGCCTGCCTCAGACTCTTCCCATTTTGGGCAGTCACTCAGGTCTTCCTGACTGCATCTGCTCACCTACTCAGTTGTACTGCCTCAAGTTGGGCAGGGCGTATCAGGTTTTATACTTAACTATTCCATAAATAGCCATGCTGCTCTAATAACCAATAGAGTGTGTGTAGGGGGATTAATGTTCTTGACCAGAGAAACATCTAGCAAAAGAATGCACAAAACATCAAGGGAGGGGCGTTCTTCTCCTTGGAGGAGGAACTGAGGTCCCACACTGATGGGGGTAGATAAGCCTGGAATTGAGGTCTTCCAGCCCCCAGATACTTATGTGCTCTCCAGCCCATGCCCAGATGGGGCTGCACAATGGTCCCATCAAGTCGTCAATCAGGAAATAAGTGTTTCTCAAAGTGATTTCTAGGGGGCATATACCATTCGGCTGTTAAATGTGTTTGTAAAACAGTGTAGACAAGACAATGGTTTAGACAGTTCAGCTTGTTTATTTGTGACTTCTCAGGATCTAAGACACAAGGGTCCTTTCTGAAAGTTCATGAGGGGAATTGTGAATGGGGTTGTTCCTAAACAAATTTGGCCCCTGCACCCTAGCTCAGGAAGCAAGTCCCAGAGCTGAGGTTCTATGGAATTAGAAGGTGGAAAAGGCCACATTAAACCTTCCTTTGGCTTTCAGCATTTTTTCCCTCATTTCAGATAGACAGGCAGACATGTGTCCCCTGCTGTCCGCATCAGGCAGGGCTGGTCCACCACTTCCTTTTCAGGGTGACACCTTCTCACATCTCTTGCTGCAACTGTAATGGGAGAGAGAAATTAAGAAATGTATTTGAGAATGCAAGAAGCAAAAACACACATGGAATGACATATTCCATGTGCAATCACCTTTGGCTCACATCCCCTCTTTTTGAACTCTGAGAAAGCAGGAGGGGACTGGAGCAGGTGAAAATAAGATGCCACCTCTACTTAATTATCTGGCTATTGTGTGAGTGTGGTTGGGGGACTTGGGGGGTGGTTTGGGGGCTGGGGATGGAAGAGGAAGATGTAAGGGGCGATTTCATCCTCTCTAGGCCAGCAAGGGCTTGGACAAAGGTCTCTGGCCTTGGTTCCTCTGGAGGAGAATAAGCAACCCTCAACTGACATGCTGATGGAGGGGCGGGACCTGCATTAGCCAGAGCTACAGGAGAGCAGGGTACACATTGTCTCAACCTGGCTTTGTTACCACTTCTAACCCTGAGAATCTCTGGCATGAGACTTCAGAGATCATCTGACCTGTCTCTGCCACCTTGTGCCTTTTGCTTAGTGACTTTGGGTAGGTGGCATCAGGTGCTCAGTAATCAAAGTGGTGGGGCTGGATGACCTCAGGCTACCCCTGGGCTTCCACCTCTGAACTGTCTCCTGATGGGGAGATTCCACACTACTTGGAAGAGGTAAGGTCTCCTGTGAGTCTGAAAGGCACATCTTTGCTGAAGACTTGTAACCTGCCATCTTGAACTTTTGTTAGGGGTAATGATTCTCAGATGGGGGGTCTATTGGGTCTATTTTTTGAGATAGAAAAAATTTTCAGAAGCCTAGCTGGTGTTTCCCTTAGTCCCTCCTTTTGGCTAGGTTTAAAAGTACTGCACGCTAGAAAGCTTTCTCCGGGTCTAGTCACTGGCTTTTCTGTAGTTTTCAGACAGCTCACAATGTCCTGTCCACTGCCTCAGGACGGGGTGGCAGGAAGGGTGCCCCGGGCTTCTCTTCTGCAGAGGAACCAACTGATTTCACTACCTGGGAGTAATGTGCAATCACATTTTTATTTTTGTCACCACCAGGGTGTCCTGTTGGACTCTCTCCTCTCATCCTCTCCTAAGGTGGCTGGTTGGTGTGGCTTTGGCAGTGGGTGCTATTATTTGGAGGTGCCTAGAGACTTAGAGTGGTGGCTGCACCATTTCGCTGGGTGGCTTGGGAATGGTCAGTCTGGTTCCTGAGAGCTCAAACTGAGATGGAAATGAGACCTGTTTTCGCTCTAGGCCAGCCGGGGCATTCCGCACCACCCACTGGAGAGGCCCGACCGGCGTGGCCTTTAGGACGTGCCTCTTGCCTTGTAATGGCCACCGGCCCTCCCTCGGGAGACACGCGGCCACCTGGGTGGGACACTGCGGTGCCTACCTCCGGGACACGAGGTGGTCGCTGGGAGAGGGCTCGGAAGGCCCTGGGGGTCCTATCAGGACGCAGCACTGGGGAGAAGCGGAATCTCCTCTTCTCACCCCCACAAGCCTCGCCCGCATCGTAATTCTTTTTATTTTTACTTTCGAGCCATGTAAGGCATGCAGATGGGGTAGAAGCGTTCCCGCGACACGTTGCCAGCAGCGCAGCGCCGGCCCGCTCGTGTGGCCGGAGCCCGGGGAGGGGACAGGGCACGCGCCGCCTGCCCCACCTGCCCCACCGCCCACGGTCGCTGCCGCCTCAGGTCGCGGGACCCACGCCGGTCACCCCCGCCCCGCGGGGCCCAGGAGGCAAGGCCGCGCGGCCCAGCCCCAGCCTC
>NW_016807466.1:2002798-2007618 GCF_001698545.2 Rhinopithecus bieti | reverse complement strand
CGCCCCGGGCTCGCTGCGCCGCGCCCGCGCGTCCTTAGCGGGGCCACCGAGCGATGCCCGCCGGGCGCCCGCGAAAGTTTGTCGGCTCCCGCTGAAGGGCAGCGGCTACCCCGCGCCCCCGTGCCCCGCTCCGGCCAGGTGAGTTTGCGCCCCGCTCCCGCAGGCTCCCGCGTGGGCTCGGGGGGCACCCGGGGCGGGAGGCGCGTCCGAGACGGTCCTGGGGACTACCTCGCCGCTCTCGGAAGACGAGGGACCCCGCAGGTCCTGGGGGGAGGGTCGGGTGGGGGGCCTGGGAGCCCCCTAGCCGGGAAGTTGCCGGGTCCGAAGAGTTTCCTGCCCCGACGTGCGTGCTGCTTTCCGGTGCCTCGGTTTCCGAAAAGCCCGCAAGGAACAGAGTTGGTATTGTCTGCGGAGGACGGGGTCCCCGCCGTTCCGGGGCAGGGAGGGGGTTCCGATCAAGTGGAGACCCCAAGATGAGAAACAGGCTTCTAACAAAGATCCCTCCCCCCTAAACTGTGCAGACTTGGCACAGGCAACGAACGTCTTCCGAGACCCCGAGGCCCGACCCCCCTCATCCCGGCCCTCTTTGAAACCCTCCTTGGGCCCTGGATAAGTTGGGGGACGGCGGGCTTTTATTGATTTGTTTTCGAGGCTCGCCGCGGTGCGGCCAATAAAAGGTTTATGACATCTGACCGGCAGTGAAGGTATGCGAGCTCCCAATTGCCCTGTATACGGGGAGAAGAGCAGTTTCCCCCGTTGCCCGGCAACGCCGCTGATTGACGCGGGATGCAGCCAATCGCCACTCCCGCAGGTCCCCTTGAAATGTTTTTGACAAGTACAGTAGACGAGAGTGAAGCGCGTGCGTGCGCGCGCGCGCGCGTGCTGGGTGGGGGGTGACTCGACCCCCCAAACTTGGGACTGCCCTGCTCCGCTCTGGGAGGATTTCTTAACTTTTTAAAGTTCGCATCGAACATCTGTTCAGAGCTGGGCCAGTAATGTCTTTGTCAGTTATTTGGAGACCTTCTGTTTACTAGGCGAGAAACAGCTTTCTTGCCTCATTTTCTCCGTTAAAAAATAAAAAGGGTAACAAAACACAGCAAGTCGTAAAAACAAAAGAGGGTGTGTGTGTGTGTGTGTGTGTGTGTGTGTGTGTGTGTAGAGAAAAGTTGTAAGGAGGTCACCAGTGAATAACTATTTGCGTATCTGGTGGAGCAGCCTTGTTGGCAGCAGATTAAAAATGTTTGCTTAACTGCAACTCACATGATCCAGATTCTTTTTTTTTTCCCTCTAAAACAGGAGGAAAAAAAGATTTGGCGAAATCTGTAGTTAGAGTATAATAATGGAAAACTCCTCAGCTATGGTTTCTGGGAAGTGTTTTTTTTTGTTTAGTTTTGTTTTGTTTTTACATGGAACTGTAGTGATCAGCAGCTCTTTACACTGTTGCTATAAAATGCGGGATTTATAGGGATGCAGTGAGCGGTTGGAGAGTACGGGGTCCCAGCACAAAGCGCACACACGATCCAAGGGTACTGAACTCCCATAACCCTCTCTCCGTGACAATGCCACTTTTTCTCCTAAAACCATATTGCTGGCGGTGTTTGCTTAAAACAAAAGGAAACATGGAGAATAGCGTGTTAGTTCCTCTGGGAAGCTACTGACAAATAAGCAAATTAAAAAGAAAGAGAGCAGCATGTTGTCATAGCAACAGTGCAATTAAATTACTTTACTGTCAGCCATGATATAATTTTCCTGTTTGGAAGCTCAGGAGACATAAAACTTTCATTTAGAGCTAAAGTTGACTTCAGTGGCTGGGTAGTTCTTTTTTATACTCTACTGTGGGCATTTGCTGGTCATCAGAAAATTTTCTGATGGGATCTGAGGAAACTTAAGAAAGACAAGTGGTGCTGTAATTCGTTCATAAAGAAGTTAAAGCCAGGATCAGACCAGACTCTGTTGTAACCCCAAGCCTAAAGATGCTAGCTTGTTTTTTCTCTGAAATGTGTCAGGGTAAACTCCTTATTTGATAGAAAGAAATACTCCCTGTGAGTGAACCCCAGCACTTTGGGAGGCCGAGGTGGGTGGATCACGAGATCAAGAAATCGAGACCATCCTGGCCAACATGGTGAAACCCTGTCTTACTAAAAATACAAAAATTAGCCAGTCATGGTGGCGCACGCTGGTAGTCCCAGCTACTGGGGAGGCTGAGGCAGGAGAATCGCTTGAACCCGGGAGACAGAGGTTGCAGTGAGCCGAGATCGCACCACTGCACTCCAGCCTGGGCAACAGAGTGAGACTCTGTCTCAAAAAACAAAAAAACAAAAAAACAAAACACAAAACAGTTGGGCCTCTCATGACAGCTCCCCCTTAGGCCTTGCGTCTGGCAGGTTCTACCTTTTGGAAGAAGGAAGGTGCTCTAATTCACTGGCACCCTTGGCTGGTTGGTTAGTTCCCAGAATTATGCCTTCCAGAATTCCCTAATAGAGCTTTCCCAGCTGAAGCGGCAGTTGTTTTAGATGTAGTGTTAATGAACATTTAAGAGACATAGAAGGGTCACATCTTTGCCTTTTTAATTTTATTTATTGTTTTGTGACAAGGTCTCCCTCTGTTGCCCAGGCTGGAGTGCAGTGAGCCTCAACCTCCTGGGTTCAAGTGATCCTCACACCTCAGCCTCCCAAGTAGCTGGGACTACAGGCACACACCACCACACCCAGCAAATTTTTGTATTTTTTTTGGTAGAGATGGTGTTTTACCATGTTGGCCAGGTTGGTCTTGAACTTCTGAGCTCAAGGGAGATCCTCCTGCCTCAGCCTCCCAAAGTGGTGGGATTACAAGCATGAGCTACCATGCCAGGCCTATGTCTTTGCTTTTAAATATGTTCATTATCTCTCTTTCTTCCTCTCCTCTCCTCCTTCCTTGCCCTTCCCTTGCCCTTTCCTTCCCTTGCCCTTCCCCTCCCTTGCCCTCCCCCTCCCCTCTCTTCCCTTCCCTCCCTTCCCTTTCCTTCCCTCTTTCTTTCCCTTCCCTTCCCCCTTCTTTCCCTTCCCTCCCCTCCCCTCCCTCCCTCCCCCCCCTCCCTCCCCTCCCCTTCCCTTCCCTTCTTCCTTTCCTTTCGTTCTTCCTTTCTTTCTTCAAAACTTTTGAGACAGGATCTCGCTCTGTTGCTCAGGCTGGAGTGCAGTGGTGCAGTCATGGCTCACTGCAGCCTCAGCTTCCTGGGTTCAAGCAGTCCTCCCACCCAGCCTCCCAAGTAGCTGAGACTACAGGCATATGCCCTGCTAATTTTTGTATTTTAGTAGAGATGGGGTTTTGCTATGTTGCCCAGGCTGGTCTCGAACCCCTGGGCTCAAGTGATCCTCTCGCCTCAGCCTCCCAAAGTGGCGAGATTATAGGCATGAGCTACCATGCCTAGCCTGTTAATTTGTTTTCTAGATAGATGCTTGATTTTCTTACCTGTTGTTTCTGTGGGGAATTAAAACGTAACACTCTCAAACCAAGCATATTGTTTTAGTGCTACAGAGAGTGGGAGACCTTTTTGGTTATCTTTACTGTTCTTTCTGTGTTACATTGGGTGTTCTTTCTGTGTTACATTGGGTGTTACATTGTTCTTTCTGTGTTACATTGGGTGCTGGAGGGTTGAACATGCTTTGTGTCTGTAGGGGTCTTTCTGTTTGTAAATGTACCACCTCCTGGTTTTCTTTTCTCATCAGATGTTATTTTATTCCATGTTCTAGGTCATTGATAAAAATGGGGATGGTGGTGGGTCGGGGTGGAGGGATAGGATTCTGTGGCATGTTTTGTTGAATTGAATTGAATTTACTGTCTTGAAACTGGCAGTTGCTCTCCTGACTTTTTTCACCAGTTCTAATTTCAGTTAATGGCTTATCTTACATTCCCATGTATTCGTGTGGTGCCTGAAGTTACTTGCTTTTCTTCTGTTTGGAAGAAAAAATAATTCGCAATAAAATTTAGTGTACTTTAAAACTGGTCTCCTGGTCTCAAGCAATCCTCCTGCCTCAGCCTCCCAAAGTGCTGGGTGGGATTACAGGCGCGAGCCACTGTGCCCGGCTGGTGTTATCAGTCTTGTTTTATTTAAGGGGCATCAGGTCGCCTTGCTATATGAACGGTGGGCTGATTTTTCTCATCAGCCTATCTGTAGTGGAATTGTGGGATTGCGTTGCTCAGTGTGGGAGTCCCGAGGTGGTGTTCTTGTGTAGCAGGGGTTCCATAGAGGCGGCAGTGGGAGGCAACAGAGTCAGAGGGGCACAGTCTGCCTTTCTGTTTTGGGCCTCGCCAGCTCATCATTTCTTTGTGATGTCTTTACTAGGAGCCTTCACGTAAATGGGTCCAGTCATGCCTCCCAGTAAGAAGCCAGAAAGCTCAGGAATTAGTGTCTCCAGTGGACTGAGTCAGTGTTACCGGGGCAGCGGTTTCTCCAAGGCCCTTCAGGAAGACGATGACCTCGACTTTTCTCTGCCTGACATCCGATTAGAAGAGGGGGCCATGGAAGATGAAGAGCTGACCAACCTGAACTGGCTGCACGAGAGCAAGAACTTGCTGAAGAGCTTTGGGGAGTCGGTCCTCAGGAGTGTCAGCCCCGTCCAGGACCTGGACGATGACACCCCCCCGTCCCCTGCCCACTCTGACATGCCCTACGATGCCAGGCAGAACCCTAACTGCAAACCCCCCTACTCCTTCAGCTGCCTCATATTTATGGCCATCGAGGACTCTCCGACCAAGCGCCTGCCAGTGAAGGATATCTACAACTGGATCTTGGAACATTTTCCGTATTTTGCAAATGCACCTACTGGGTGGAAAACTCC
>NW_016807466.1:1956546-2001149 GCF_001698545.2 Rhinopithecus bieti | reverse complement strand
GACCCCTGCTTTATTTTATTTTTTTATTTTTATTTATTTATTTATTTATTTATTTTTTTGAGACGGAGTCTCACTCTGTCGCCGGGGCTGGAGTGCAGTGGCCCGATCTCAGCTCACTGCAATCTCCGCCTCCCGGGTTTGCGCCATTCTCCTGCCTCAGCCTCCCGAGTAGCTGGGACTACAGGCACCCGCCACCTTGCCCGGCTAGTTTTTTGTATTTTTTTAGTAGAGACGGGGTTTCACAGTGTTAGCCAGGATGGTCTCGATCTCCTGACCTCGTGATCCGCCCGTCTCGGCCTCCCAAAGTGCTGGGATTACAGGCTTGAGCCACTGCGCCCGGCCCAGGACCCCTGCTTTAAAGCCATAGTTTGTACTTCATGGTCAGTGAAAAGAAGACAATTCTAATAATTTGCTTTCTTTCTCTTTTTCTTTTCTTTCGTTTCTTTTTTCTTTTTTTTTTTTTTTGAGACCAGGGTCTTGCTCTGTCACCTAGGCTGGAGTGCAGTGGTATGATCCCAGCCCACTGCAGCTTTGACCTTCTGGGCTTAAGTGATTCTCCCATCTCAGCCTTCAAAGGAGCTGGGAGCACAGGTGTATGCCACTACACCCTGCTAATTTTTATATTTTTTGTAGAGATGGTGTCTTGCTATGCTGCCCAGGCTGGTCTCAAACTTCAGGGCTCAAATGATTCACCCACCTTGGCCTCCCAAAGTGCTGGGATTACAGGCATGAGCCACCACGCCTGCCCTATTTTTGTTTTAAGGAATATAATAGGTTTAGTAGAAATTGGGCGACTGTTAAGAAGTGGACAACAAAATTGTGATCTGACTTTGAGTCCTGAAAAATAATGCAGCCACAGTTAAGATAAATCACCAGAAAAGGTTCCCTCCACTAAGTTTTCATGTGACTGTGTTTTCCCGCTTTGTGTGTTGTGTTAATGATGCTGCCGTGTGCAGCTGGGGTTCTGGTTCTCCCTCTTTTTGAAGTTCAGGTTTGGATGCAGGACCACCATTGTGTGGGGTCAGTGGCTGGGCAGGGCTAGGGCCTTTAATTTCTTTCTGGCAGCATGTCACTGTTTCAAGTAGAATCTTGAGCGTGAGAATATTCTCATTGTCTTTGGCATGGGAGAGTATGAATCAGGAAGTGGCCTAGCCCTATTGCTCCTTGCTCAAATTGGACGTGTTTGTGTGCAAATGCTCTTCACTCAGTTTCTGTTTGAGATGGGGGTGGGGGCGCAGGGCTTGGGGAGGGGTGTTGCCTGGGAGGAAAGATGTGGGCACTAAGGAGAGATTTACTTTGATCACTGGTGCAAATGATGCCTGGGTCGAGCGTGCAGATCTGAATATTCATAAGTTTCTGGGCCCCTCCTCCTCAGGTCCTTATTTTTGTGTAGCTGTAACCATCAAAGTGCGTCCCTTTAATCAGGGAGAGGAATTTCCATGACCATGAAGCTCTTTCTCCTTCCCTCTGTATCTCAGGTTGGGCATTTGGAGAGCCACCTCTGGACTTGGCTTTTTTGAGTGCTTTAAGATTATTCTTTGAGCTTAGAGGACATTCATTGCTCCTCTGTAAAGAACCAAGTCTGTGGTATTTAAAGCTTGTGTATAGGTGGGTCTTTGTGGCAAGAAAGGGAAAGTCTCCGAAAGCAATTCCAGACTGAGAACATGGAGAAGAAAGTGCTGCTCAGGTCCCCCAAACCCGCATGGCAGTGATAAAGCAGCAAACAGGGCATTTAGTTTGGTGTAAAACGAGTCTGCAAGTTCCTGCATGCCTGAATCTTCATGTTTGACATAATGCCGGTGCACATAAAAGTAATTTAGCAAATGCACACTCTGAAATGTTAGAAAAGACCAACGCCAAAGCGTGCAGCAAGACTCAGGAGCATTATTCATCAGTCAGCCTTGGGAGTGACAAGTGGGTGTTGGATGCTGTGTGTTGAGGCACACCGGGAGGAGCTGTTCTCCCCCCATGCAACCCCCCACCGCTGGATCCTGGGAGTCATGTTTTCCAGGAGTGAAGGTTGTCAGTCCGGATAAATTCAGATATCACTTGTTGAAAGAGAATGGTTTTAAAGACCTGAGATTGTTAATGTTATGAAACGTTCAGTTCTGGCTTCCCAACCATCCTGACCTGTATTGACATGTTTCTGATCAAATGCCAGTCAGTTTTGTGGTTGGGAGTTTGCTCCCAGCATTTGCGATTCTGTGAGAACAAAGCAAGAGGTGTGAGTTTTTCCACTTTTCTCTCTTTCTTGGGTTCCCCCAGGCCAGCTGCTGGCTGCTGTGAGAGGTGCAGGCTCCCAGGTATGCTCAGGTACACCCAGGTCCTTCCAGGGCATTGACGTGGCCCAGTCACTTGGGGTTTGCTACTACGGCATTCTCCCTGATACTCTGCCCAGTGAAAGCTCCTTTACCTCTATGGGTAAACTTGTTTTTTCACATGAGATTTTATTTGGCGGGAGCTCCCACACTGAAGTTGCCTTCAACACAGTGACTAAATGCACCTGAATGTTGGTGAGAAATACCTTAAATTGAACGGGAAAATTGAAACCTTGCAAGTTGTATGCAGTGAATTAGCTATTCCACTTTTAATTTTCTTCTGAAAGTGAAGAATACGGTTAGGCTTGACGTAGCAGTGAAAATGTGGAAACCTGTGTAATCCTTGTCCCTGAGGGCTCGGAACACATACCCTGCTGGACAACTGTTTGGCTGGGATGTTGGGGAGGAAACATACTAGATTGCATCAGAGTCGCCTGTGGCACTTAAAAAACAATTCCTAGCCAGGCACGGTGACTCACACGTGTAATCCCAGCATTTTGGGAGGCCAAGGCGGGAGGATTGCTTGAGCTCAGGAGTTTGAGACCAGCCTGGGGAACATGGTAAAACCCTGTCTTTACAAAAAATACAAAAAAAAGATTGGCTGAGCATGGTGGCATACTCCTGTAGTCCCAGCTACTCTAGAGGCTGAGATGGAATGATGGCATGAGCCAGGGAGGTGAAGGTTGCAGTGAGCTGAGATACAGCCTAGGTGACAGAGCCAGACCCTCTCTCAAGAAAAAAAAAATTCCCATTTTCTCGGGCCCCTTTCTGGAGATTGTGATTCATTAGGTGTGAGGTGGGAAAACTGGTAGTTCTGCTGAGCTTCCTAGGTGTTTCCAGCGTGCAGCCAGGTTTGAGAATCCCTGAAGTAGGTGACCTCATGAGGTCTTTCCGGTTGCTGAGATTTCATCAAGAGCATGTTCTCATGAATGAGTCAGTCAAGGCAAAAGAGACAGTTTGGCTTTCGTTTTATGTCTTAAAGGACTTCAAAAGATAAGAGTTTTATTTTTATTTTTGAATCATGGAAATTTTCAAACACACAGAGAATAGTATAATGACTTGATATACCCCCATAACACACACCCTGATTCAGTAGTTGACAAAGGTTTGTCACACTTAATTATTCTTCTTTGTTGTTGCTATTTCTGAAGTTGTTTTTTGGTTTTTTGTTTTGAGGCAGGGTTTCACTCTGTTGACCAGGCTGGAGCACAGTAGCATAATCATGGCTCACGGCAGCCTCAGACTCCCAGGCTCAAGCCTTAGCCTTCAGCCTCCAAAGGTGGGACTACAAGTGCACACCACCATGCCTGGCTAATTATTATTATTATTTTTTTGTATTTTTCATAGAAACAGGGTTTTGCCATGTTGTTGTCTGGTCCCAAATTCCTGGCCTCAAGCAATCCTCCTGCCTCAGCCTCCCAAAGTGCTGTGGATCATAGGCATGAGTCACTGCATCCAGCCTTGCTGAAGTATTTTGAAGCAAATGACATTTACAATTCAAATATTTCAGTATGCATAAGAATAATTGACAATTTCTTACATAATAACCATGCTAAAGTCCCGCCTAACAAAATGAACAATTATTTGGTGTTGCCTAATACCAGGTCCATATTCAGATATCCTTGTTTACAAAATGTTTATTTGAATTAGGGTCCAAATGTGGTTCCTCCAGTGCCTTTTGTGATGTTTCCTGTCTGTGTCAGTCTGCAGCACTCCTATGCCCTTTCCTTTTTCATTCCCTTCCTTGTTACAAGAGACCGGTGGCTTACACTATACGGTATGTGCATTCTGTTTACTTCCTTGTGGTTTCATGTAACTTGCTTCTCTCTCTCCTATTTGCTGTCAAATGGAAGGAAGTACGAACGTCTGGGTCACATTCTGGATTACATTCTGGGTTGTCCTGTGTCCTTCCTGATATATCACTTCCAAAAGCCTGGTCATCCCCTTCTTGGGGAAGCTGAGATTGAGCCATGGGTTCATGTGAGGTCACTGTTCCCTACTCTATGAAGTTGCTCATTGGTTTTTTGTTTGTTTGTTTGTTTGTTTTTCCATTTCGCCTATGGATGATGATCTGTGCCTAAATCAATTAAGGTAGAGTTTTAATGTCTGGGATTAAGTTTTACACTCCCTAAATACAGGTCTTACTTAGGAGTGTAAGATTAGCATGTACTAACCTCTCTGACTACTTGTAAATGAGAAGTAGACTGCAGTTATCTTTTTCCAGGCTGGATTATAAGGTATGTGTGTATTTCTATTTTTATGCCTTTTTTTTTTTAACCTTTCCTCTTGCTACCTGAACAAAAAACATTGTCGTCAAAGGGTTTATAAAGGAAACACTGTACAAAAGTATGTTTATTATATCCAGAGCTGAGTGCTTTAAATACAATTTTAGCTTATAAATATAGGCATGCTTGCTTTGTGCTTTCCATATGCAGTATGTGATTTCTTCCTCACTAAACCCTATGAAGTAGGCCCTATTATTTTCTTTCTTAAAATACATGATGAGTGAAGCCCTGAGTGGTTAACTAACTTGCTAGAAGTTGCACAGCTAGTAAGTGTAGAACATGAGTTCATCCTAATTCCTTCCAATTCTTTTTTTTTAAATTTATTTATTTAATTTATTTTTGAGACAGGGTCTCTCTGTCACACAGGCTGGAGTACACTGGCATGATCATAGCTCACTGGAACCTTGAACTCCTGGGCTCAAGTGATCCTCTTGCCTCAGCCTCCCAAGTAGCTGAGAATACATGTGCATGCCACCACATCCAGCTAATTTTGAGATTTTTTTGTTTTGTTTTGTAGGGCTGGGCACTGTGGCTCATACCTGTAATTCCAGCACTTTGGGAGGCCGAGGCAGGCAAATGACTTGAGCCCAGGAGTTTGAGACCAGCCTAGGCAACGTGATGAAACTGCATCTCTGCAAAAGATAAAAAAAATTAGCTGGGGGTTGTGGCACATACCTGTAGTCCCAGCTACTCAGGAGGCTAAGTTGGGAAGATCGCTTGGTGACAGAGCTAGATCCTGTCTCCAAAAATAATACATTTTTAGTAAAGATGGGGTCTCGCCGTGTCGCTCAGGCTGGTCTTGAACTCCTGTCCTCAAGCGATCCTCCCAAGTGTGAGCCACCATGCTTGGCCTTATTCCCTCCAATTCTGAAGGGCATGTGCTTACCCCTGGTGCTTGCCCATGCCTTCTCAGTATAGCAGACGTTGTAGATGATCTCTCTGTGCTTCCTTTAAATATCCTATGAATATGGGTTATAGGGGATTGAAATAACCCAAATAAACCCAGAATTAACTCTGGGGGTACAAGATAGAGAAAGGCAAATACAGAGTATATTTTTGTACTGTTGAGATGGGGCTCAATTGTCAGTACATGTAAAGTTCTTGCATCTGCACAGAGCACACAACTGCCTGCTCAGCTTCCGGTTTCCAGACTCTGTCCTGACCCCCTGCCTCATAGGACCCCTTCAGTGGCATCAGAGCCAAGTGCAGAAGCTTTTCTCCCTGCGTGTACACTGTTTATACAAATTCTCCCTCTAATTTGCTGTTCTCTTCATGTTTACTCTCAGTAGATGAGATTCTTTTTCAAAGGCAGTTTTGAAAATGAGGTTGCACCCAGGTGTGGTGGCTCACGTCTATAATCTCAGCACTTTGGGAGGCCAAGATGGGGCGGAGGCGGGGGGAGGAGCGAGAGGAGGGATCATCTGGGGCAAGGAGTTCAAGACCAGCCTGGCCATCATGGTGAAACCCTGTCTCTACTAAAAATACAAAAAGTAGCCAGGCCTGGTGGCGGGTGCCTGTAATCTCAGCTACTCGGGAGGCTGAGGCAGGAGAATCGCTTGAACCCAGGAGGCAGAGGTTGCCGTGAGCAGAGATCACGCCGCTACACTCCAGCCTGGGTGACAGAGTGAGACTCTGTCTCAAAAAGTAAAACAGAAAAAAAGAAACTGAGGTTGCACCTCTATGTTCTTCTTGGTGTTGTGAATGCAGAATCAAGAGCATTTCCCCTTCCCGTGATACCAGTCAACCTACCTGTCTCATTGATGGTCCTTTTAGGAGGAAGAGATAACTTACTGTTATTTTTTTTTGGATAAATAATGCACATTGGAAGACAGTGTGGTCTGGTTCAGATGTGTAAATTCCTAAGAATTAGTGTAATGTTGGGTGGGTGGAATGTGTAATTTTGTAATGTGTGTGAGACTCCTCTGAGGTCTCTGGGTGAAGTGACAATTCTCTTCATCCTCAACCTGGGGCTGCCTTGCCCAGCGTTGGAAATGCTCTACCTGAAGACGGCCTCCTTCTCACTGGTGCCCACTGCCAGGCGGGCTGCTTTCTGCCGTCTGTGCTATAGGCTGTGTCACCTCAGAAGGTTGAGAGTTTACCAGGGTCTCTGAAGGGCCAGAAATAAAAATACTCCCTTGTCACAGACCCTGGAATAGGAAGCCATTCATACCAGCATCCTCTGTGATCCCAAGAAAGTGCAGCTCCCTGACCCATACTGCTGATTTTTTTTTTTTAATGTGAGACGGAAGGAGTCTCACTCTGTCGCCCAGGCTGGAGTGCAGTGGCCGGATCTCAGCTCACTGCAAGCTCCACCTCCCGGGTTCACGCCATTCTCCTGCCTCAGCCTCCCAAGTAGCTGGTACTGCAGGTGCCCGCCACCACCACGTCTGGCTAATGTTTTGTATTTTTAGTAGAGACGGGGTTTCACCGTGTTTGCCAGGATGGTCTGATCTCCTGACCTCATGATCCACCCACATCGGCCTCCCAAAATACTGGGATTACAGGCGTGAGCTATTGTGCCCGGCTTCTTTTTTTTTTTTTTTTTTTGACAGAGTCTCGCTCTGTCACCCAGGCTGGAGTACAGTGGTGCAATCTCGGCTCACCGCAACCTCTGCCTCCCCAGGTTCGCTTGAGAATCACTTATCTGCATGCCTCAACCTCCTGAGTAGCTGAGATTACAGGTGCATGCCACCACGCCCAGTTAATTTTTGTGTTTTTAGTAGAGATGGGGTTTCACCATTTGGTCAGGCTGGTCTCAAACTCCTGACCTCGTGATCTGCCTGCCTTGGCCTCCCAAAGTGCTGAGATTACAGGTGTGAGCCACCGTGCCCGGCCTCATCCTGCCGATTTATTCCTTCCAGACTGTTCATTCCTTTTTCTTCCAGTCATTAGGTGTCTTGGGTGGGGCCACATTTCTGTTGTCTTGCTCTGGCAGACTTTTCATTTGTCTGCTCATTCATTCATTTATTCAACAAACTTTTTAAAGTACCTACTATACTACGTGCTAAAATAATACAGAATTGAATGTACCATGGCCACTGCCTGTAAGGCACTCATGGTCCAGCGAGCCCTCCTCATAGAGTCTCCCTCTCGCTAGCGGAACTTCTCTAGCAGAAGCTCTTACTCCACTGCTGTATGCCTTTTGTATTCTCTGTTTTCTGTCTCACATCATTGCTTTTCTGGCCCTGCATGGATACACTACCTTTCTACTCCCTACAGTGACTTGGCCAGGAAGATATCATTCACTTGGATAGGGGTCTGTCTGAGGCTGCTGGGAAAGCTTCTGGGCCCGAGGGCCCTATCAATGTATCTGTCTAGTATCTCCCCCTGTTTCCTATTGAGAAAATGTTGCATTCTCTTTGGTAGAGCTTTGAGGCACCTGGATAGGTCTACCAGATACTTCATTGATGTACTGCCTGTATATCCACCAGCAAGAAATGGTTTTCAGAACCTTTCCCGTTGGGCTGGGATTTCCCCTTGAAATCATTTTGGCTGCAGGATAATTCTCTGCAGTAAATAACATAGGAAGTTGGCACTCTGACCTCCTATTTGAAACTTACAAGTTTAGGCTGGGCGTGGTAGCTCACGCCTGTAATCCTAGTACTTCGGGAAGCCGAGGCAGGGCGGATCACTTTGAGCTCAGGAGTTCGAGACCAGCCTAGGCAACATGGTCAAACCCTGTCTCTACAAAAAATACAAAGATTAGTTGGGCATGGTGGCATGCGCCTGTGATCCTAGCTACTCAGGAGACTGAGGCTGGAGAGTCGCTTGAATCCAGGAGGTGGAGGCTATGGTGAGCCATGATCGCACCACTGCATTCTGGCCTGGACGACAGAGTGAGACCATGTCTTCAACAACAACCAAAAATTTAAAAAATAAGTATGATTTGATTCTTGCTTTTTGTACTCTTAGTAGTTTACATTCCAGGGAAGCAGGAAACATAATGCAAAATAAAAAAGAGTAAGTTACCGTAAGTACTGGAAGTGTGCCGATCAGTGTGAGATTGATATCATTTAAAGTTAGGCTGGCTTCCCTTCCCCAAAGAGGGGCACTGGGGAAGCTAAAAGATAGTGATGGGCGACTTTTGAATATTCCTCAATCACTTGAATAGGCTGTTAACAAAGCATTCTTCGGGTGTGGGAATGAGCATTAGACCTCCAAGGATGGATTGATCAGAAGGAGGCTCGACTGTTTATTGTAGAAAACGAATTAACAATGATTTAAACAAGCTAGGGACGTATTTCTCCATTACATGAAATAAGTCTTGAGGAGCGAGACAGAGATGCACATTCCCTCTTCTCTGCTGTTCTTAGGGCATTGCGCATTTCCATTCTCAGTCTTCTCATGGTCCAAGATGGCATCAGCTAGCATGTTCCCATTTTGGGAAGCAAGAAGGTGAGTGCAGGGAAGGACAGGAGAGAGTATTGCTGACTTCGGGTTTTAAGGGGCTTTCCCAGAAACCCCACCCTCTGCTTTGATCTTACTGGCTGGAGCCTGGTCACATGACTTCTAGCTGCAAGGAAGCCTGGGAAATGGACTTTTTTGCCTGATCCATTGGAACCCCAAGTTAAATGTTGGTTCTGTTGCCAAGCAAACTTGGAACTTTCTGCCACAGAGGTCTAGATGTGTTGGAACAGTGTCAGAGGAAAGGATGGAGAGAGATGGTGGCTGGAAGGTTATGTAAATAAGAATAGGGACTTGTTGGAGGAGCTAGGATGCTAAACGGAAAACTTTAAATTGCATTGGTAACAAGTAAAGCAGAGATGCTGACCCATTTCTTACACATTCTAAATAACTAAGGTTTTGCTTTAAGATATTCTGGTTAAATTGCATTTAATGTCATCAAAAGCGATAGCTTGATTGAGGTGAAGATGTAGGCTGTGCCAAGGATGATAAGAAGAAAAGCAAGGAAATAGATGGTTGAAGATAGAGAGTAGTGTGAAGTCGTTCTTTTAGTAATAACTTGATGGGTTGCTATGTAAGATTGCAGACAGTTCTATGAACAGGATGAAGTCTTTGATTTGTGTATATGTGTGTGTGTGCTTGTTTGAGTACCTTTGCTTGTGAACTCAGCAGGAGACAGTAAATACAGGCAGAGAGGCTATATGCTTCCCAGGGGAAAAAGCTCTCCAATTACCTTTCCTTTTCTTCCTTTGGTCCTCACAGGGTGTGTGGGATTTCCCTCTGGGCCCCGTGGGGTCGAGTTCAGTGTCTCCTTCTATTTATTGGAGTTCTGTGAAGTGCCTTATAGAAGGCTGTGACTGTCCTCCTCTAGGGACAGGACTGATAAGTGATTTAACTAATGTCATTAGACAGAAAACACCCACCTAGCAGAACATGTGCACAGGCTTTGTTTTTAGAAGACCAAGTCATGTGAGCGCTGACTCTGATCATGGCTATAGTAGAGGGGAAGAAAAGTCCGGAATCTCTAGGAACCGAGGTACAGGCCGCCTGGCACAGAGGTGAGGCATAGCATCACAGTAGGTACTCCTGGAATACTGCACTGTGTGCTGAATTCCTTCGAGACTTGTAAAATTGAGAACTGGTGTTTGCAGCTATGATTCTGAGGTCTTGCAGAATACCTAGTGTTGTTGTTGTTGCTGTTGAGATGAAGCCTCACTCTGTCACCCAGGCTGGAGTTCAGTGACATGATCTCAGCTCACTGCAACCTCTGCCTCCTGGGTTCAAGCGATTCTTCTGCCTCAGCCTCCCGAGTAGCTGGGATTACAGGCTCACACCACCATGCCCAGCTAATTTTTCTATTTTTAGCGGAGATGGGGTTTCACCATATTGGCCAGGCTGGTCTTGAACTCCTGACCTCAAATGATCCGCCTGTCTCAGCCTCCCAAAGTACTGGGATTACAGGCCTGAGCCATTATGCCTGGCCCCTAGCTTTCAAAGTAAAAATTGGACTCTGTATTTATGAAAATAAGTGGTTTCAGTCATTTTAGAAGCGTTTTCAGCAGTGATTCATTCATGCTACCCTTGTTTGTGGAGTGCCAGGCACTGTTCTGGGTGCTGAGGATATAGTGGTGACCTCTGGCGGGTCCCTGGCTGCTCTCCTAGACCTTCCATAGGGTAGCAGTGAGGGTAGGGGAGGAGGAGGATGCAAGTGGTAAATGATAGTTCCCTACGTGGGACAGGGTAGGTAACGTACCAGACTGTGTTACATGCAATGAAGATAAAACAGAATAATGTACTAGAGAGGAGTGGGGAGGAGGGTGGGAGACTTCTCAGAGGGGTCTGACTAGGCCATGCCTTGAATGGCAAGAGGGATGCAGCTGTGCAAAGATCTGGGTAGAAAAAACAGCAAGTGCAAAGGCCCTGAGGTGGCAGTAACTCAAAATGTCCAAGGAACAGAAAGAAGGCTCGCAGTTAGTGTATTAGAAAGGGGAGAATGTTATGTCTAAAAGGACAGGAGGGGGAAATACCTCTCTGGGGCTTGTTCCAGTGGTGCAAGAGAGAGATGGTGGGAGTGATGCTAGCTTGAACCAGGGTCAGGGGTTGCAGATGAAGATGTGTGGGCAAATTTGGGTTGGGAATTTGGATGAGGATTAGTGCCAACATTCTCTTTTAACCATGTTAAATTTGAGATGGTTTGCGGACATCTAAGTGCAGTTGTCAGGAAGTTTGCTATATGAGTTTCAAGCTCTGTAGAGACGCTCGGGTGGAGGTATAAATCTGAAACACAGTGCATAGGTGTTGGAAAATAAAGAGATTTCTGGATTACCTCTCAATCAAAAAGAAAGTGAAATCAAACTTCTATTTCAGTTCTTATAGGAAATTATATTTCCATTAGTGTTTGACTAGGAAATTCATTTTGGGATATATTCAGCATGGAGAATAAAAACAAAAGAGGTTTACATTTAGAGGCAGACCGTCTCAGAATTATTTCAACAATGACTTACCTCTAGTTACTAGCTGTAGTTTTGCAGGCAGAAAAGAACAAACCTTTACTCTTGTACCAAAAGTGCAACTTCTAAATGTGCTCGGGGTAGCTGCATCTCTGATATCAGGAGAGAAATGTACTCCAGTAAACGTCTCACTTAGCAAAGCCCCCTAACCCATGGCTTCTGTGAGTTCTCTGCCATCTGGTCCCTGGCTGGAAAGAGGAATTTTTCTTGTATATGTGTCTCCATAGCAACGAGTTTGCAGTTGATATGGAAAGTAAGCAGTTGCCTTAGCAACGGAGTTACTGATGTGGCGGCTTCCTTGCTTTCAGGGAATGGATAAGCTGACCAAACTAGTTTAGATGCATCCTGTAGGGCGCTGTAATGTAGAGCCGCACACACGGCCCCTGCCAGTGTAAAATTGGTCTAGCTTTAAAAGAGATCGCAGCCCCTCCCCCTTCCAGAAGGAAGGGCTTACAGCTGTAATAAATCAGACAAAAGTAGTCGCTGTCAGTTGAAATAGATTATAAGTGGGATCTCCTAGCAGAATTTATTTAATTTAGCTCAAAGGAGAATGTTATAGTCAAGGGTACGTTTGGTTACAAGGACAAGAGAGTCACCCGAGTTGGCTTAAGTAAAAGGGTACTTGTCCCAAAAACATAGCAGCCAGTCCCATGGAGCAGGAGCAGTGTCGGAGAGCAACAAAGCATATCTCGGGTCCACGGCCATTGGAACTGCCTCCTCTGTTCCTCTGCAGCCACGTGGACGGTCATCTCTGCCTTTCTCTGAGGATCTGTTCCAGCCTCCTCTTTGCAGCCCTGCTCCCTCTGTGTGATCTTGATTCCTACCTTCTCTCACCATTGGCTTGTTCTGCTGGTATATTGGTTCCAGTCCCTGTGAGGTGATGGTCCCAGTGCCCAGCAGCACCATCATCTCTGTGCCTTGTTTTTGTCATCATTTTAAACACTATGACTTGTCCTTTTCCTGGGCCAGGCGTTCAGCTGTGGTCAGAACAGGGGCTGGTCCCCGGGATCGAGATAGCTGCTCGTACAATCCCTTCATCTGGGGTTAGGCTGGGGCTTGAGTCTCAAACATATCTGCAACAACAACAACAAAAAAATTCAGGAAAGCCTTTGATCATTTGAAGACATTTTATTGATTGACTGATTGATTTGAGATGGAGTTTTGCTCTTGTTGCCCAGGCTGAGTGCAATGGTGCGATCGTTGCTCACCGCAACCTCTGCCTCTCGGGTTCAAGCAATTCTCCTGCTTCAGCCTCCTGAGTAGCTGGGATTACAGGCATGCACCACCATGCCCGGCTAATTTTGTATTTTTAGTAGAGACAGGGTTTCTCCATGTTGGTCAGGCTGGTCTTGAACTCCTGACCTCAGGCGATCTGGCGGCTTCAGCCTTCCAAAGTACTGGGATTACAGATGTTGAGCCACCATGCCCAGCCCAGTACTAATGAAAAGGAAAGTAATAAGGAACTTTGGAATATTTTGTGCTTTCTTCTTCCCTCTGTCCCCTCAGAATACCTCTTCTGGGCGATGAGGATTAACATGCCAGAGAACATTGGGACTATCTTGAACCTGCCTTTTCTTGTCATCTCCATGGTGCCTTCATCTTTCTTTCATTCCAGTTTATAAATTGGGGGCTGGCAGTTCCCAAACTCGCGAAGTTTTTCTTTGGTGACTACTTCTCCCTGTCGGCTGCCCTCGGAGTGCCCGTAATCACAGGGTTGAGCGATTACCGGAAATTATGAACTCTAGCCCCTGATCCGGACAGAAATAAATGTCAGCTTTCCAATACAAGGTGTCCTAATAGTCAGGATCAGGAGGTTTGGTAATAGTTCTTACTGACTGTTGTGCACTAGCTCACATCACTGCATTGTTATTTTCAAAATGGGAGAAAATGTAATTACTCCATCCTGGGGACTGGGGATGACAAAACTCTGGTGGAGGATACTCAACAAAATAAAAAGAGACCGGGAAGGCTACAGAGTGGCTTCTGCCAGTCGCCAAGGGATTGGGCAATGGCCAGAATTATGTGGTTGGGGAAGCCAAAGGAGAAAGGGACTCCTAAGGTTTAGCAGTGCCACTGGAAGAATCCTGAAGAGAAGACAGAATTTTATTAGCTGGTTCCTTCAGGATAGTCAGACCGGGGCTGATGACAGGAGAGAGGAGGTCCATTGGGTCATCAGACGTGGCTTGGACACAGAGGTAGGGACGCATAAGGGGGAAGACTGAGTGTGAAAGTGGGAAGTGACATTTCCATAGGACCTGTTGGGTGCTGTTTGGAGTCGTGTGAGGCATTTGTATCCATGGTCTTACATCTTTTTAGCAACTGTAAAGCAGGTATTATATGCTTTTTACAGATGGGGAAACTGAGGCTCGTAGAGGTTCAGTGGCTTGCTAAATTGACACAGCCAGATATTTTTAGCTAAGGTCTGACACTTCCTTGCTTCTCCTTTACTCTAATTGGCTAAAGCAAAGGCTCACTGTGGGATAGAGAGGGAAATAAGTTTGGGAAGGTAGGCTGAGCTAGACTGGGGGGGTTTTGAGTGCTAAGGAGCCTAAGGTGGTAGGGGGCCCTCAGACGTTTCTGAGCCTAGTCACAACACAGACAAAGGAGTCAAGTACTTCCTTCTGATGCCCTAGAGGTTCTTGCAGAGTCCCAGTCTCCATGGCAGGGGTTCTTTTATTTTTTAATTTTTTTAAATTTTATTTTAGGTTTGGGGGGTACGTGTGCAGGTTTGTTACATAGATAAGCTCATGTCACGGGGGTTTGTTGTACAGATTATTTCACCACCTAGGTACTAGGCCTAGTAACCAATAGTTATTTTTCCTGATACTCTCCCTCCTCCCACTCTCTGCCCTCCAATAGGCCCCAGTGTGTGTTGTACCCCTCTATGTGTCCATGTATCCTCATCATTTAGCTCCCACTTATAAGTGAGAACATGTGGTATTTGGTTTTCTGTTCCTATGTTAGTTTACTAAGAATAATGACCTCCAGCTCCATCCATGTTCCCATAAAAGATGTGATCTCATTCATTTTTATGGCTGCATAGTATTCTATGGTGTATATGTATCTCATCTTTATCCAATCTGTTATTAATGGGCATTTAGGTTGATTCCATGACTTCGCTGTTGTGAATCGTCACAGCAGAGATTCTTGCTGCCCAGAAATGTATGGAGAAAAAGGCCACAGCGGTCACTGGTTTTCCATAACTTTGACGGACTTGAACCAGATTTGTGCACTAACAAGAAAAAAAAAGTCTACTGCAGCATATTTCTCATTTTAAGCGTTTTGTTCTTTTTTTTTGAGATGGAGTTTCACTCCTGTTGCCCAGGCTGGAGTGCAGTGGCACAATCTCGGCTCACTGCAATCTCCACCTTCCGGTTTCAAGAGATTCTCCTGCCTCAGCCTCCCAAGTAGCTGGGATTACAGGCATGCACCACCACGCCTGTCTAATTTTTGTATTTTTAGTAGAGACAGTGTTTCACCATGTTGGCCAGGCTGGTCTCGAACTTCTAACCTTGTGATCCGCCTGCCTCGACCTCCCACATTGCTGGATTGCAGGCATGAGCCACCGTGCCCAGCCAGTAGGGACTTCCTGATGCTCCAGTCCAGCAGCTGTACTTGGACTTGACTGATGTGGCCCCCATCATACTCTGATAGAGTTCTTCTTGCTAGGATCCTGGAAGATGACCTTGGTTTATAGATGAAGAATCTGGGGTCCAGTGAAAGTGACTTGGTAAAACCCACAGATCTGTGGCGAAAGCCTTGGTCAGCGCCCCTTGGCGTGATGCTCTTTTCTCTGCATCGGTTCATTGCTTCACTTCTTCAAGGACTCTGATTAACTGGAAGTGGACATAAACTGGTGTTATTTATGTGGGATTTGTTTTCCTTCCTACATCTTATTTTGGGTCACTGAATATACTCAGTTTTTGTAAGTGATTTGTCATTTCTGTTTGTAACTTCTGAGAATGTGCTTAAGTCTTTGAGAGTATGCTTTAACCTATAAATATTTGTTTCATTGATTACTCAGAATGTCCTTGAATTTTAGCCTTTGAATGCGTCTCTGGACACTATTTTGCATTACCTGCCTATTAGTATTTAGCCACTGATGAAATCCACGTAGATCGTTCCTGGTGAGCAAAGGACCTGATCTGCTTCTTGGTGCTGGTGTTATGTGGGGAGTTTGCATATTTCCCAGAAGCAGTGACAAATGTGACTGGAAGACTCTTAGAAAATTTTTTACTTAACTGTCTGTCTTGATAAACTCTATGTTCATTATCGTTGGTTCTTTGACTTACTTTAAAACTTCCCCCTTACAAAATTAACCAAACATGGTGGTGCATGCCTGTAATCCCAGCTACTCGGGAGGCTGAGGCATGAGAATCTCTTAAATCCAGGAAGCAGAGGTTGCGGTGAGCCGAGATCACGCCATTGCACTCTAGCCTGGGCAACAACAGCGAAACTGTCTCAAAAAACAAAAACAAACAAACAAACAAAACAAAACAAAACTTCTCCCTTAGTCTTAGAGATCAGTTTATATTGGGCAGGCATTCTTTTCCCAAAATATTAATACTAATATTAATAAGCAGTAATAAGGTAATTACACCACTCCTGTATGGTTCCCTAAACCTTTTCATAACTTGTTCATTCATGCAGCTAATGTTGATTCCATGCTTAGAAACAGGCTTATGCTAGGCATCAGGGAAGCCGGATGATGAAGGTATAGTCCCTGTCCTCCAGAAATTTCCCGTCTAGTGGGAGAGACAGACACATGGAGAAATGTCACTGTACACCTTGCTGTATGTCATGCATATGAGATGCTGTGCTGGGCAGGAGAGGGTGTGAGTGCTGCTTCGTTTTACACAAATTGGTGAGAGAGAAAGCCTAGATGCTGTACTGAGCACTGAACTAGGTGTTAGGAGATCTGGGTTTTATTGCTAATCTGGTTTCTAACCAGCTGTGTACCTCTCTGAACCTTACATTCCTCCATTCAATTCAATAAACTTTCTCTTGTGGGCCCACTGTGTTCATTCAGTATGTTTAATTAGTCATTCATCTGTAAGCTGAATTGTCCTGGACACGTGTTCCTAAACTACTTGCCACAGGGGACCCTTTTATTCTCCTGCCTATTCTGTGCTTTTGTTAGACACATGAGCGTCAGTCACAGGCTCTCAACCAGCATCAGATAACCAGTGTCCACAGGGTGTGTTGAGAATATTTCTGCCCAAAGCAAAGGAGCTGGATGTGGCAGCTTACATAACAATGTTGCACGTGAATGCGTGATTTCCAAAAGGCTTTGGGGAAGTGTCAGAATAAAATCCTGTCCTCATAATTCTAACTCTGCAGAAGAGCCTTTCTATAGGAGAACAGCCTGAATGGGTTGTGAGCCTTTCCGTAGGAGTTGTGTGTGATTTTCAAAGCCCTTTCCTATGCTATTATTAAAATTCTAGGAGACCACTTAGTTGGGGAGTCACTAGCTGTGCTTCCAGTGATCTGTCTCCCTGGGACCACTGGGTTCCTCGTCCTTTCCTGTGTCTCACATCAGTTGGAATCTAGCTCTTCTGACCATTTCCCCAATGCTAATGGGACCCTGGGATTAGAGAATAGTAACTTCAGGTATGCTATTCCTGGAATCCCAGGTGTGTTCATGGCTGTGTGGGCGCTCAGCACACGCATGTATCAGGCCAGATGCCTTAGGCCAGGTGTGTCCACACTGAGCAATGTTGCTGTTTTTCTTTCTCTCTTTTTTTTCTTCTCTTGATGATGTCATTTTTTTTTTTTTTTTAAATCAAAAAGCTTTACTGAACTCCTGCTGTGGTTTGAATGTGTCCCCCAAACTTCATGTATTAGAAAGTTGAGGCCGAGCGCGGTGCCTGTAATCACAGCACTTTGGGAGGTTGAGGCAGGCGGATCATCTGAGGTCAGGAGTTCGAGTCCAGTCTGGCCAACATGCCAAAACCCCATCTCTACTAAAAATACAAAAAAATTAGCTGGGCATGGTGGTCGGCACCTGTAATCCCAGCTACCAGGGAGGTTGAGGCAGGAGAATTGCTTGAACTCGGGAGGCAGAGGTTTCAGTGGGTTGCACCCCAGCCTGGGCAACAAGAGCAAAACTCCATCTCAAAAAGAAAAAAGAAAAGAAAGAACGTTGATCCCCAATGTGGAGGTGTTGGGTGTTAGGGCCTAATAGAAGGTGTTTGGGTCATGGGGGGCACCACTTGCACGGATCCGTAAGTGCCATGATTGTGGGAGTGGGTTCCTTATAGAAGGATGAGTTTGGCTCCCTTTCTGTCTCTCCCACTCTCCTCTTTGCCCTTCCACTTCCCGCCATGGGATAATGGAGCAAGAAGGCCCTTACCAGATGCCAGCCCTTCCATCTTGGACTTCCCAGCTTCCAGACTGAGGAAACAAATTTGTGTCTTTATAAATTATCCACAACTCCCAATGAAGTCAGGGGGCTATGAAGAGTACTTGTAATCTTCCTTATTACTCCCTTGTCCCCAGTCAGTTTCCTGCTCTAGACAAGTTGTACCTCTGGGCTCTTTCTCCTCTACTTTTGCCCCTCTGTGGCTGTCACTGTGTCATTTCTCCCTCACTCTGGATAAGCCTTCTATCTCTGCAGGTGTGGTTTATTGCCAGATGGTTATTTTGTTAGCAGTGGTTGAGTCTTACAAAATGTGATCCCAACTGATCTTTTTTCCCTCTGTGTGAAATGTGTGGCGTGCACAGTTTGTGCCATTTGTTTACCCTGGTGCTGAGGTGAGGTGGTTTGTAGGGGAGCTCCGTTTCTGGCTGCCATGTGGCCATGGGAGATTGACGACAACGCTCACCCTCGGCACTTCAGAGACAGCCATGAATGTTTTCAGATAATCTGTTCAGAAATGGAGGCTTATTCCCACAGTCCTGTGGCTGGATGTCTTGTGGCACTGTGCGTTTCCTGTCTCAGCAGGTGTTCAGGGTTGAGTTGTATCCCTCAGAAAGATAATGTTGAAGTTCTCATTTCTGGTACCATGAATGTGACCTTGTTTGGAAAATATGTAGTCAAGTTAAAATGAGGTCACAATGGATCAGGGTGGTTCCTAATCCAATGTAATTGGCATTCTGATAAAAAGAAGAGAGGAGGCCAGGTGGGGTGGCTCATGCCTGTAATCCCAGCATTTTGAGAGGCTGAGGCAGGTGGATTGCTTGAGGTCAGGAGTTTGAGGCCAGCCTGGCCAACATGGTGAAACCCCATCTCTACTAAAAGTACAAAAATTAAGCCAGATGTGGTGGCTCATGCCTGTAACCCCAGCACTTTGGGAGGGTGAGGTGGGTGAATCATGAGGTCAGGAGTTTGAGACCAGTCTGGCCAATATGGTGAAACCCCGTTTCTACTAAAAATACAAAAATTAGCCGGGCATGGTGGTACGTGCCTGTAGTCTCAGCTACTCGGGAGGCTGAGGCAGAAGAATCTCTTGAACCTGGGGTCGGAGGTTGCAATGAACTGAGTTCATGCCACTGTACTCCAGCCTGGGCAACAGAGCGAGATTCTGTCTCAAAAAAAAAAAAAAAATTAGTTGGGCGTGGTAGTCTGTACCTGGAATCCCAGTTGTTCAGGAGGCTGAGGCAGGAGAATTGCTTGAACCTGGGGGGGCGGAGGTTGCAGTGAGCTGAGATTGCACCACTGTACTCAGCCTGAGCGACAGAATGAGACTCCATGTCAAAAAAAAAAAAAAGACAAGAGACACAAAAAAGACAAGAGACACAGACACACGTACAGGGGAGGACACTGTGTGAATGTGAGGGGAGGGGCTAGAGTGATGACTCTGCAAGCCAAGGAATAGCAAGGATTCTGACATCACCAGAGAGGGTCATAGAACAGATTCTCTGTCTCCCAGCTTCCAGAAGGGACCAGTCCTGCTGACACCTGGACTTTAGGCTTCAAGCTTCCAGAACAGTGAGGAAGTACATTTCTGTTGTTGGGGCCATCCAGCTTGTGGCACTTGGTTACAGCCGCCCTGGGAACAGAGCAACAGAAAGAAGTAGCAGTGAGTTACGAGTTTCCGCCTTCTCCGAGAGACTTCAGGAATAAAACCTAATGGAAGGTACTTAGGAATATGCAGTGGGATTGTGTCCTTTTACAGAGGAGGGAACTGAGATCCAGAGAGGTGCTCACAGCCACGCAGTGGGGGCTGGTGATAGATTTGGACCCAGAACTCAGGTCTCCTGGACTTAGAACTTCTCTCCCTCCTAATGCTGCCTATGGGAACCTATTTGAAACCTAACTGGGTTCACATTAAAGAAAAGCCATAAAGTTAGAGGGCAGATGGTTTGGGTTTGTTTTCCTCTCCATTTTTTGATGAGGAATGAAGGGATCACAGATCTTGACAACAAAATGGGAAGAGTTTATAGGGTTCCAGGCGGGAGTGCAGTGGCGCAGTCTCGACTCACTGCAACTTCCGCCTCCTGGGTTCAAGCAATTCTCCCACCTCAGCCTCCTGAGTAGCTGGGACTAGAGGTGCAGGCCGCCATGCCTGGCTAATTTCTTTTGTATTTTAGTAGAGACGGGGTTTCGCCATGTTGCCCAGGTTGGTCTCGAACTCCTGAGCTCAAGCAATCCACTCACCTCGGGCTCCTAAAGCGCTAGGGTTACAAGCGTTGAGCCACCGCCTCCAACCAGTGTTCCAGTTTTATTAGCTACATAGCCTGCAAGCAGAGAGCACAGTGGCACCAGCCAACCAGACTGTATTTGGGGACTGTTGCTTATTTTTCATGCACTTGGTGCTGAGGCTTGCATTGGTACAATAAGATGTAATACCTGCCTAACATTTCTTATTCAGGGCCTAGCTAAACCTTGAACTGGGAAGAAGCAGCCTTTGTTTGGGGGAACGTGTTCTTCTGCAGCAGATCCTTTTGGTTGAACCATGAAATAATGAGACTTGGTTTGCACAACTGCGAATGCCCAAGTTGGCCGAATTCTTGGTACAGAGGCGGAGGGACGGGATGCATTTCTTTGGAAGTATGAACGATCTAGCTGCTCTGTTCATGATGACTCAATGTTTGTATGACCTTGGTTCTACTAAACATCTGAAGACATTTTTGTCAAGTGTCCTCCATTTGCCCAATGTAACCATATTTTGTTTCTGAGACACAGTCGTGCCCTTTAACACAGGCTGTTTTTCGAGGAAGAGGACTCACTGCCCTTGAAAACCAAGGTCAGTCTGGGGCCGGTGATGGGCATTTGGACTGTTCCTTGGGTTCAAGGTGATTTTCTCTTCCAAAGTTTTCACCCTCCGTAATTGGCCTCGGAAGACCGCACATAAATAAGGAAAGACAGTTTTCTGTACGCCGGTCCTCTTCACCTCCGGACCGTGGCGGGCTGGATCCACCGTTAACCTTAGCAGCTGGAGAGAGGACTTTCTTGAGATACTGTCTGCCTACACTGTCTGTTCTGAGGCTTTGGGCTTTTCTCTGTGACGCTTCCCTAAAAAGTACAGGAACTGTCGGAAGAAACTGGACCAAGTGTAAGTCTGAACTTGGCTTTAGAGAGGGTCTTACCCCTGCAAGCTGCGGGGGTGGCTCTCACCCTCAGAACTTCAACCGAGGCACCTTGTACAGCATCTGCAGGGGCGGGGAAGGGACTCTCTGGAAGGGTTTCTGGAGATTTTGGTCATAGAGTAGATTCAATTACTTTGGAGGTTCCTTGGGCCATTTTTATTTTCTGTAATACCTGCTATTTTATTTTGCTAGGCTTTCCCCCCTAGAATAAAGGCACATTCAATAGTAAGAATCCTCTAGTATCCAATACTAAATGATACTGCTTGTCAGTTTGAAGAAAAGCAAATTGTCTGCTCCTGTGTGTTGAGATTTCCTTTTTTTTTTTTTTTTTTTAAAAAAAAGCAGCTTAGAGAAAATCCTGAACTATCTCTTGATTGAAAAATATATTAGTGGATTTCACTGCTTTATCATTTTCTTAAAGTAATAGTTTTCCTACTTAAAAATGATATGTATTAAATTGTATAATTATATATAATATATATATATATATATATGTCTCGAGAGAGAGAAAGAGAGCAAGAGAGATCTATTGAAATACAGGGCTGAAAACATGCCCAGTGCAGTTTTTTGTTTTTTTTTTTTTTTAAAGGGAGTCTTACTGTGTCATTTTAGCTGGAGTGCAGTGGCATGACCATGGCTCACTGCAGCCTCAACTTCCCAGACTCAAGTGATCCTCCCACCTCAGCCTCCCAAATAGCTGGGACTACAGGCTTGTGCCACTATGCCTGGCTAATTATTATTATTATTATTATTTTTGTAAAGATGAGGTCTCACTGTGTTGCCCAGGCTGGTCTCGAACTCCTGAGCTCAAGTGATCTGCCTACCTTGGCCTTCCAAAGTGCTGGGATTACAGGTATGAGCCACTGTGCCTGGCCAGATTTTTTTTTTTTTTTTTTTTGGTTTGCAAAAGTGAAAAACAAGGATTTATTTCATGAAATTATGTAGTTGGAAAGTGTTCCTTGAGTCCAGCCCTCTGCTGTGGGCCAAAGGACAGGAGTCGTCTCTGACCTCGTTGGGTCATTTCTGTGAGACGACTGTCGTGGATTGGCTAAGATCATATATTGAGGCCCCCAAACTACTCTTTGTGTGGTGAATTTGGCCACCTACACATCAACAAGTGACTATTTCTAGCCATCCCACTATGGCCTGCCAGCCAGCAGATCAATTTCAGCAGCTTTTCCATCTTTATCTTTACAGCATGGTTTATTTGTACAGTCATTTGAATTGTTTATGTGCTTTGCCCTTGTTTTATTAAAATGAAAGCAACCAATTAAAAAGGTTAATAATAAGAGTTAGGAAGAGCATAATTCTCCTAAACACATCAATTGAGAAAGAGAGGGAAATCATTTGGCATGAATCTTTGGTCTTGATTGGGCACCTGTGGGATCCACCACTGTGAAGGGTAAAGGGTAGAATGAAAGGGTGTTTGTGAAATGCTGTGAAGGAATTGTGGATGCTTGAGTCTGAAACACTAGGTATATTTAGCGATTTTGTAATCTTTTTTTTTGTTTTAAGTACTCTAAAAAAGGGAATGGTTCTTTATACGTAAGAGGTGCACATTGTAACATACAAGTTTTTTTCACTTTCATACATTTTACTTCCAAATTCGTTTGCAGGAAAAAATCAGAGATGGGAAAAAAGAGGAATTGCCCATAAAGGCAAATTCCTCCCAGACAGGTCTGTAAGTTCCCTGCAGGCTGCAGCTCTGCCTGCTGGAGTCTGCCTGGATCAGTGTTTCCTTTTCAGAAGAGCAAGCGCCCAGTCACCCAGGCTTCAAAATCAGCCCTGTGGTGTTTCCTGAATCTCTGAGTTCTCTTCCCAGAGCCTCAGATAGCCCAGTTTTCTGTTTCTGCATATCCCGACTTTGGTTGTCTGGGATCCCTTACTGAACTTTGCCTGGTGTCACAGCGCGGGGCCTGTGCTCTGCTGGTAGCAGCCTCGTCCCCACTGGTGTCTGGGATCCATCCAGTTTCGTCATGTCTTCCCTGCTCAAGGGCTTTTCTCTTGGCCTCTCATGCATCTTCTTCTTGATTTTCCTGCTTCTCATCAGGCTGGCACCATATTTATCAGGGTCCAGCTTTACTGACACCCCTTCAGAGAGGTCTTCTCTGAGCCTTCCTGCTGGCCTTCGAGGAACACTTAGCTCCAGGTGCATTTATACATTTATTTGTGACTTGCTCACCATGTGTCTCCTCTAAATGTAAACTTCACAGTCAGTCTAACCGAGCGCTTGGGACAGCACTGTGCACAGGGGGCTCCAGAAATTCTGCCAGATAAGTCAGTGGTGCCTTAATTCTCCTGGCTTCCTAGGTGCTGACCCTGATAACTTGATAAGAGCAGAGCTGAGCTCTTGGGCCCTATGGCCCACACCCAGCAGCATCCCACACCACCTTGCTTGCAGTGGCCCCACTCTCCCATCCCTGAGTTGCAGGTGCGATGTTCACTGTCTCTAGGCTCTGTCCTGGTAGCCTGGGCGCTGTCATTACTGTATCCTTTGCTCAGATGACCTCATTGATTGCTGCCATCCATGGAAGCGATTTCTCGTCTCCTCCCTGACTTTCCAGGCCCCATGGAGTGTGTCTTCACCCATTTAGCTATCTTCCCCACTACCCCCCGCCCCCGCCCTAGATGGAATCTCATTCTGTCTCCCAGGCTGGAGTGCAATGGCGCGATCTCAGCTCACTGCAGTCTCCACCTCCTAAGTTCAAGCTGTTCTTCTGCCTCAGCCTCCCAAGGAGCTGGGACTACAGGTGCACGCCACCATGCCAAGGCTAATTTTTGTGTTTTTAGTAGAGACAGGGTTTCATCGTGTTGGCTAGGCTGGTCTTGATCTTGTGACCTCAGGCTGCCCAAAGTACTGGGATTACAGGCATGAGCCACTGTGCCCAGCCCCATTTAGCCACCTTATTTCATGTTGCTTCTCTGCAGTGTGCCACTGCTAGATGCAGGTGGATGCCTGCCCTGCCCTGCAGAATTCACCTTGCATGGTGCACATGGTTCATGCTGGCTTTACGTGCTCCTCCTCCCTCTTCTTTCTGTATACCCCAGACCAACTCTGTTCTAAGGGCTCCGTTTAAAGCCCATCTCCTTAATAGGATCTACTCTGATCTTATTAATCTCTCTCTCTCTGGCCCTTGGCAGTTATAGTCTGTCTATGTAGTTTATAATAAACTTTATAATAAAGTCTGTCATCTAATGAAATAAGGAGCAGAACGGATGAGTTTCAGGAGCGTGGAGGTTGGAGTCAGAGAGACCTAGGGCTGAATCTTTGTTTCACGATTTGCTAGCTGTGTGTCCTTCAGCAAGTTAATTACTGTTAATGAGCTTTGTGTTCTCATCTCTGATATGAGAAGGATAATGCCTGTCTCACATGGCTGTTTAAAGATTAAATAATGATAATGATAATACAACTCCTGGAATATAGTACACACTCAGTAAATATTATACTGACAGTCATTTCCTTCTTATTGGTGCTACAGATTGGATTGTGTCTCCCCCCAATTTGTTTGTTTGTTTGTTTATTTATTTATTGAGATGGAATTTTGCTCTGTCTCCCAAGCTAAAGTGCAGCAGTGTGATCTCGGGTCACTGCAACCTCTACCTTCTGGGTTCAAGTGATTCTTGTGCCTCAGCCTCCCGAGTAGCTGAGACTACAGGTACACCACCACATCTGGCTATTTTTTGTATTTTTAGTAGAGACGGGGTTTCACCGTGTTGGTCAGGTTGGTCTTGAACTTCTGACCTCAAATGATCCGCCCACCTCGGCCTCCCAAAGTGCTGGGATTACAGGCATGAGCCACCATGCCTGGCACCCCCCAATTTATATGTTGAAGCCCAAACCCTCAGTGTGATTGTATTTGGACATAGGACTTTTAGGAGCTAATTAAGGTTGAGACCATAAGGATGGAGTCCTAATCTGATTGGATTGGTGGCCTTATAAGAGGAGGAAGAGAGATTGCTCTATTCATGCACACGCACCAAGGGCAGTCCCCATGAGCGCACAGTGGGAAGGCAGCCATCTTCTTATCGCGAAGAGAGTCCTTACCAGGAACTGAATCTGCTGGCACTTTGACCTTGGACTTCCCAGCCTCTAGAACTGTGAAAAAGTAACTTCTGTTGTATGAGCCACCCAGTCTGTGGTATTTTGTTGGGTAGTCTGAGCTGACTAATACAATGCGCTTTGACTCTAATGAGATGATGATTTGTTGAGCTGGCGTTGCTCCAGCACTTGTTAGGTGTTGGGCACTATCTTACTTAACCTGACCTGTCTAATCTCTCAATTCTCAAAACCACTTTAGAAGTTGGTTAAGTTACTTGCTAAGTTCCCCTAGCCTAGTAGCGCCAGGATTAGAACTACGACTTCATGTTGCAGCCCTGTAAAATGGCACCTCCTGCGGTTGTGCAGGGCAGGCCTCTGCAGCTGTCCAAGGACGACCTTACGACCTTGACGGATGGGAGACCACGTGTGTGTCCCTGACTCCAGTGCTCCTGCTTTCGCCAGAGAGCAGATGACACACTCCTCGATGTCAGGGGAGATGCCTTATATTTCATTTCTGGTGGCACTTAGCAAGTGCTCTGTGCACAGGAAACAATTAAAAAATAATTTTTGGTTGGTTAATTTTCCCCAAACACTTGGATCCTCCTACATCTGGAGAAAGGGTGAAATTTCCCACCCACCCTCCTGAGCTCCCCCGTATGTATCCTCTGAGCTGTTTGCTGTCAGCGAAGGCATTTGCGTGTCAAGCCTACCCGTAGACTTGCTGAGTTGACGAAAGCAAAGAGAGATCAAGTTTTCAGTTGTGGGATAGTAGAACTGTTGTGAGTCTGAACCTGCAATTCTTTTATTCTCTCAGTGAGTAGAAGTGAGTCTTTGTGAGAATGGCCTTCGGCCAGCATCTTGACACCTCAGTTACGTAAGTAGTTCTCATCTTGTTCTCTTCTTTTGTTTTTTTCTCCCTCTCATATATACTCAGAGTAAGAGACCTGAGAGAACGTTAACCAACTCGTTTTTTTTTTTTTGAGACAGAGTTTCACTTTTGTTGCCCAGGCTGGAATGCAATGCCGTGCTCTCAGCTCACCACAACCTCCGCCTCCCAGGTTCAAGCAATTCTGCTGCCTCAGCCTCCCAGGTAGCTAGGATTACAGGCATGTGCCACCATTCCTGGCTAATTTTTTATTTTTAGTAGAGGCAGGGTTTCTCCATGTTGGTCAGGCCGGCCTTGAACTCCCGACCTCAGGTGATCCATCTGCCTCTGCCTCTGCCTCCCAAAGTGCTGGGATTACAGGCGTGAACCATGGCGCCCAGTCCTCCTTTAAAAAAAAAAAAAAGTTTGCCTCAGCTTTTGTTATTCAGAGAGAAATTGGTCTCGTCCGCCTCAGGACACAGATGGCTTTACCTATAATTAATTAAGCCTTTTCCTCTCTGAAGTTGATGGGTTTAGACTTTTGGAAAAGGTGAGCCATGTGGCATCTAACTTAGGCTCAAGGTGATAGATTTTAGACCTCCCGGACCCTCTGTATAGATATTGGCCAATATTCTTTCTTAGCACGTTTATGTAGATATTAGCCAGTATTCTTTATTAGCACATTTATAATTTATACCCCACTTCCTTTTCATAGAGCTTGCCATAAGACGTATAAGATACGTCACAATTAGGCCGCTAAGGTAAAAATTGAAAATAGGCAAATGCTGTAGAGAGAGGGGAAAGCAAATATTCCAAATTCTTGACCTAATACATTTGTTGAGATTGAGTGCCTTGACAGCCAAGGCAAAAATGGAAACTCGGCAGATTCCATAATTCTCCTTCCCTGGTAAGATACCAACTTAGGAGAGAGACATAATCTCCAGGTGCAAGTTTATAAAAAGATTTCATTTTGGGGCTGTTTCTCCATGGGATATAAAACCATGTAATTTACAACATGTACAGCAACCTTAGCTCCAGTTCAGGAAGCGATCAAGGCTGTTGTTCCTGCCGTTAGTCATGACATTATCCTTCTCTCCCCCTGGCTAATGCCTGTTCATCCTGTAGACATTGACAGCCATCTTCGCCTCCAAGAAGTCTGCCATGATTCTTCTCCCTGCCCAGGCTGGGTCATGTCCCTCTTCTCAGTGGAACCCTAAGACAGGGCTTATCTTTACTTCTGCATCTCCGTATTGCTTTATATTGTCTTTTACAACTAGATGAGGCATTCCTAAGACTCATTCCTGGTATTGTGGTAGGTGTGGGGCTGATGTTTGTTGAAGAAAGGAAGTTTTTAAAATCTAGATTAGAAAAACAATTTTCCAAGTGGATGAAACCACGTTATATGAATGAAAGTCATTAGTTGTTTTTTAGTGTCTGCCCATAGTAAGTAGCTTGTCTGTGACTCAGAATTGTATGTTCCTGGTACATGTTGGAAGAGCTGGTTGTCAGATGCGGACTCAGGAGACCTGGGTTCTGGTCCTGATTCTTCCACTAAGTAGAGCTACGGCTTCAGCGTTTCACAAGCTTAGTTTCTGCATCTGCCAAGTGAGCACAGTGAAGCAGGCTGGTGGGCGCAGAGGCGAGTAGTTAGTCTTCTGTCCCGCATGCCACACCTGGGGCCATCCGTTGCTGGCCACAGCCCTCATCCTCAGCTGCTTCTGTGAGCGCCATTCTCGGAAGCCACCTCCAATCCCTTGGGGCTGGCATCAGCGAAGGAATCTGTTTAACATCTGTGGAAAAGGTTACCTCTGAGGTTCTTTCAGCTCTAATGATTGTAGCATATCCCCTGATGTTCTCTGTTATCACTGTAGTGGGCTGAAATGTCCCCCCCCCCCACCAAATTCATGTCCACCTGGAGTCTTCTTTAGTGACCTAATTATTTTAAAATAGCGTTTTTTACCTGGGCATGGTGGTGAGCACCTGTAATTCCAGCTACACCTGTAATTCCAGCTACTCACGAGGCTGAGGTACAAGAATTGCTTGAACCTGGGAGGCAGAGGTTGCAGTCAGCCGAGATCGCACCATTGCAGTCCAGCCTGGGCAACAGAGCAGGATGTTGTCTCAAAGAAAAAGAATAAATAAAAATAAAAATAGAGTTTTTGCAGATGTAATTAGTTAAGATGAGGTCAGAATGGATTCAAGTGGGCTCTGAAGTCATTGACTAGCGTCCTTAGGAGGAGAGGAGAGGAAGCAGATACCTGGGGAAGATGACACAGGCAGAGACTGGACCAATGCAGGTGTGAGCCAGGGAGTGCCAAGGTCAGCCGGGGCCACCAGAAGCCAGGAGGAGGCAAGGAAGGATGTTTCCCAGGTCGTGTCGGTTCCTTGATTTCACACTTCCGGTCTGTGGGAGAATTTCTATTGATTTAAGCCACCAAGTTTGTGTTAATTTGTGAGGGCAGTCTTGGGAAACTATTGAAAGTAATGGCAAAACTGCAATGATTTTGCACCAACCTAATAGTATACACTTACCTCTGATTTTGTCATCCGTTTTGCCGGCTCTGTCAGTTTAGTGTGTTCCTGTTCACGTCTGCCTGGAGAAGCCTCACGTGTTGGAAGATGTCCTTTTGCCATGTCACGTGTGGTGGAACCTGACGTTTCTCTGCCTGTTCGTGAACATTTAGACATTGATAAAAGCTCATTTTCCCAATTAATAGATGAAAGCATATGAATTACTTTATATTTTGAGGGACATATGTTTAGTTCAGACTCCCTGAGGTCTTATTCAAATTATCAAAAAACCTGGCCACCGCAGTGTAATTCACAGATGGTACTGACTCTAGCCAAAAAAAGGAAAAAAAGAAAAAAAAACACCACCCAAAACTGTGCTCCAAACACAAAACTGCTTGAGTGTTCTGAGCAATAGAGTATTGAGGGAATGGTGCTGTATGGAGCCCTGCTGGGGAGCCTCCCGCTAACGCTTCTCCCGTCTTGGACCCAGGAGGGCACTTTCTCCAGCTGAGGAGTCTCCTCATCGTCCCTTTCACATATGTGTCATCATCAAGGAGACCTCCAAGCTTTTGTCTGTGTTTTCCCTGCCTCAAACACCACCCCTCTTTGCCAAGTGGTTTCATATGTTATCTAAAGATCTCAACACTCTGTCAAGTGGCGATGATTGTTCCATTTTATAGATGAGGAAACCGAGGGTCAGAGAGGCAATTAGGTAACCGATCACAGGTCACACAGCTAGGAAGGAGCAGAACAGAATCTGAACTCAGATCCTTCCCATCTCAAACCCACATGGCTCCTGCCCCACCTCAAAGGGCATTTGTAGGTGGGGAGGGACAGGGGCTTGAGCCAATGCAGGTGAGTATAGATGCATTTGGAGAGAAAACTTGTAGAAGTGGAGAACACGAGGGAACAGAGATGGGATAGCATAAGATAAGGTCAGCAAGATAGGAAGGTGCCATGTTGGGAAGGGCTGGACTTTCAGGCCTGGAAGTGAGGGTGTTTTGTGTCTCTACTGGGGAACATTTGAAGGCTTGGAGCATGGAGAGGCATGGAATGTGGGAAGAGTGGAGTTTGAAGTATAAGGAAGTAGAGTGATGGGTCAGCAGTCCAGTCAGGGTATAATGAATCAGCAAGGTGTACACTTGGTGACACCAGACCTACTGTCACAGAGGTGGAACCCACAGGCTCTGATGATAGTTGTGGGGTCATGGGGTAGGCAGACAAGGAAGGGAAGTAAGAATCCAGGTTTAAGTCTGCTTAGAGGAGAGGGGAATAGGGAGGAGAATGGATTTGGTCTGACAGGCAGTGGGGCAAGGTGATGAATGGGTTATGGTCTGGCCATGATGGACTCAAGGGGCCAAAGGGTCAACTAGAGAGGATGACCAATTGACAGACAGATGTGTGGGCTGCAGACACACCAGGTCAAGCTTTGGGAGTAGTTGAGAGGATCTAGCAAAAGGCTTGGGGCATTGCCACCCCTCCCCTCCCTTCCTCTCTTCCTCCNTTCAAGTGGGCTCTGAAGTCATTGACTAGCGTCCTTAGGAGGAGAGGAGAGGAAGCAGATACCTGGGGAAGATGACACAGGCAGAGACTGGACCAATGCAGGTGTGAGCCAGGGAGTGCCAAGGTCAGCCGGGGGCCACCAGAAGCCAGGAGGAGGCAAGGAAGGATGTTTCCCAGGTCGTGTCGGTTCCTTGATTTCACACTTCCGGTCTGTGGGAGAATTTCTATTGATTTAAGCCACCAAGTTTGTGTTAATTTGTGAGGGCAGTCTTGGGAAACTATTGAAAGTAATGGCAAAAACTGCAATGATTTTTGCACCAACCTAATAGTATACACTTACCTCTGATTTTTGTCATCCGTTTTGCCGGCTCTGTCAGTTTAGTGTGTTCCTGTTCACGTCTGCCTGGAGAAGCCTCACGTGTTGGAAGATGTCCTTTTTGCCATGTCACGTGTGGTGGAACCTGACGTTTCTCTGCCTGTTCGTGAACATTTAGACATTGATAAAAGCTCATTTTCCCAATTAATAGATGAAAGCATATGAATTACTTTATATTTTTGAGGGACATATGTTTAGTTCAGACTCCCTGAGGTCTTATTCAAATTATCAAAAAACCTGGCCACCGCAGTGTAATTCACAGATGGTACTGACTCTAGCCAAAAAAAGGAAAAAAAGAAAAAAAAACACCACCCAAAACTGTGCTCCAAACACAAAACTGCTTGAGTGTTCTGAGCAATAGAGTATTGAGGGAATGGTGCTGTATGGAGCCCTGCTGGGGAGCCTCCCGCTAACGCTTCTCCCGTCTTGGACCCAGGAGGGCACTTTCTCCAGCTGAGGAGTCTCCTCATCGTCCCTTTCACATATGTGTCATCATCAAGGAGACCTCCAAGCTTTTGTCTGTGTTTTCCCTGCCTCAAACACCACCCCCTCTTTGCCAAGTGGTTTCATATGTTATCTAAAGATCTCAACACTCTGTCAAGTGGCGATGATTGTTCCATTTTATAGATGAGGAAACCGAGGGTCAGAGAGGCAATTAGGTAACCGATCACAGGTCACACAGCTAGGAAGGAGCAGAACAGAATCTGAACTCAGATCCTTCCCATCTCAAACCCACATGGCTCCTGCCCCACCTCAAAGGGCATTTGTAGGTGGGGGAGGGACAGGGGCTTGAGCCAATGCAGGTGAGTATAGATGCATTTGGAGAGAAAACTTGTAGAAGTGGAGAACACGAGGGAACAGAGATGGGATAGCATAAGATAAGGTCAGCAAGATAGGAAGGTGCCATGTTGGGAAGGGCTGGACTTTCAGGCCTGGAAGTGAGGGTGTTTTGTGTCTCTACTGGGGAACATTTGAAGGCTTGGAGCATGGAGAGGCATGGAATGTGGGAAGAGTGGAGTTTGAAGTATAAGGAAGTAGAGTGATGGGTCAGCAGTCCAGTCAGGGTATAATGAATCAGCAAGGTGTACACTTGGTGACACCAGACCTACTGTCACAGAGGTGGAACCCACAGGCTCTGATGATAGTTGTGGGGGTCATGGGGTAGGCAGACAAGGAAGGGAAGTAAGAATCCAGGTTTAAGTCTGCTTAGAGGAGAGGGGAATAGGGAGGAGAATGGATTTGGTCTGACAGGCAGTGGGGCAAGGTGATGAATGGGTTATGGTCTGGCCATGATGGACTCAAGGGGCCAAAGGGTCAACTAGAGAGGATGACCAATTGACAGACAGATGTGTGGGCTGCAGACACACCAGGTCAAGCTTTGGGAGTAGTTGAGAGGATCTAGCAAAAGGCTTGGGGCATTGCCACCCCTCCCCTCCCTTCCTCTCTTCCTCCCCTCCCCTCCCCTCCTCTCCACTCCACTCCTTCTCTGTTGCCCAGGCTGGAATATAGTGGCACGATCACAGCTCAGTGCAGCCTCGAACTCCAAGGCTCCAGGGATCCTCCCATCCCAGCCTCCTGAGTAGCTGGGACCACAGGTGCACACCATCACACCTGGCTGATTTTTAAAATTTTTTCATAGAGATGAGGTCTTCTATGTTGCACAAGCTGGTCTCAAACCCCCGGGCTTAGGTGATGTTCCTACCTCTGCCTCCCTAAGTGCTGGGATTACAGGTGGGGCCCCCCCCCTTGGCCTTTACCTTCTCTTAAGCAAACCTTTTTTTTTTTTTTTGCTTTTTGAGGCTTTTCTTGGGCTGCAGGTGCAGGGCCTAGCCAGACTTGGCAGCACACTTTACATGGCCAGGATGTTGGGCAATGTTAGAATTAGTTGGAGAGGGCTCTTATGGTTATGTCACCAGATGCTGGAAAGGCTTTAGTTATAAAATTAAAAGCAAACCTATCTGTGTGATTTTGTAGGCCTCGGGGTTCAAGATATCATCCTGGGAGTACATAGTCCACAGTAGAGAATTATTATTGCTATTTGTCAATAATATTTGAAGATGACAGTTACCTTTGTGGTGATTTATCTTAGAAGGAGGCTTTTCCCCTGTGTTTGCTGAGTTTGATTTGAGTATTTTCTTTTGAGACGGAGGGAGTCTCACTCTGTTGCCCAGGCTGGAGTGCAATGGCATGATCTTGGCTCACTGCAGTCTCTGCCTCCTGGGTTCAGGTGATTCTCGTGCCTCAGCCTCCTGAGTAGCTGGGATTATGGGCCCACGCCACCACACCCGGCTACTTGTATTTTTAGTAGAAATGGAGTTCCATCATGTTGGTGAGGCTGGTTTTGAAACCTTGACCTCAAGTGATCCATCCACCTCGGCCTCCCAAAATGCTGGGATTATAGGTGTGAGCCACTGCACCTGGCCTGATTTGAGTCTTAACACGTAGAGCTCTGGGCATCTTAGGACTGGTTTTGCCCCTGGTGCACAGGGGAAGCATCTTCAATAGCGATTCTAAATGTGACTTAGAAAACTGCCCGTGGTCTGTGAGGCTGACAGTGTCATTACCTCTGCTCTTTATGGGACGGGGTTGTGGGCACCCTGGTGTGTGGCCTCAGCATGCTGAGTGAGAAGCATGTGATTGCCGATATGACTTATGAGGGGTGTAGTTCCAGTCGCCTTCCTGCTGGGCGCACAGACAGGGACAGTGCACGGGCTCACTCTACTGCATGGTCAACATGGAAGTCCTTCTGAGTTGTGCAAAATGTTCTTCTCAGGAAGCTTGACTGCTGTTTGATGTTAACATGATTTAGGAGTTTAGGCTTGACTAAAGTCCTTTGGTATCCCTGTGAAATAGGACTTTGTATTAGTCCGTTCTCACACTGCAAATAAAGACATACCTCACACTGCAAATAAAGACATACCTGAGACTGGGTAATTTATAAAGAAAAGAAGTTTAATGAACTCACAGTTCTTCGTGGCTTGGGAGGCCTCACAATCATGGCAGAAGATGAAAGAGGAGCAAAGACATGTCTTACATGGCGGCTGGCAAGGAGAGAACTTGTGCAGGGGAACTCCCATTTATAAACTATCAGATCTTGTGAGACTTACTATCACAGAACAGTACATGCCCCCATAATTCAATTACTTTCCCCTGGGTCCCTCCCATGACATATGGGAATTATGGGAACTACAATTCCAGGTGAGACTTGGATGGGGACATAGCTAAATCATATCAGACTTTGGCAAGGATAAGGCTGCAAAACAAACCTTAGTCATCTAAAAGGAGTGAAGTCAGTGGTGTGGGAAAAGGTACTGTTATTCTGCATTTGAATTGAGCTTGGCCAGGCACAGTGGCTCACGCCTGTCACCCCAGCACTTTGGGAGGCCGAGGCGAGTGGATCACTTGAGGTCAGGAGTTTAAGACCAGCCTGGCCAACATGGTGAAACCCTGTCTCTACTAAAATAAAAAAAATTAGCCAGGCATGGTGGTGGGCGCCTGTAATCCCAGTTACTCGGGAGGCTGAGGCAGGAGAATCCCTTGAACCTGGTGGTAGGGAGGGAGGGCGGAGGTTTCAGTGAGCTGAGATTATGCCACTTTACTCCAGCCTGGGTGAAAGAGCGAAACTCCATCTCAATAATAATAATAATAATAATAATAATAATAATAAAATAAAATGAAATGAATTGAGCTTGTATTTTGGGATTCTCTTTCTGCCAAAGCTGAGTAGTTCTTCATGCTCTGGCGCAGTGGTTCTTAACTGAAGGTGATTTTGTTCCCCAGGGCACACTTGCCAAGGTCTGGAGACACTTTTGGTTGTCAGATTGTGGGGGGAGCAGTCTACTGCGTCCAGGCCATTGAACGCCTCTGCGTCCAGAGGCCATTGATGCTGCTCAGTGTCCTGCAATACACAGGACAGCTCCCACACAGCAAAGAATTACCCGGCTGCAAATACCAATAGGGCCAAGATTGAGAAACCACACACTGGAATCCAGCAAAATCTTTCGATCTTCACCAGTGTCGGCTGGGGAGGACTCAGCACAACTCATGAAGCCATGGGTTTCAGCACAGCCAGGGAAGGTCCCCAAGTGAAGGTCAGATGGGGAAAGGCCTACATGGCCGGCACCGAGGAGACACGGCCAGACCAGGAGCTGCCTGCTCTTGGGCAAGCTCTTCCTGTCTGAGTTTAGTTTCCTTAAATGCCAAGTGAAGAAAGCCAGCCAGGGTATCACGAAGACACTTTCCAGAACTCATATTCCAAGATTCCGGCCCTGACCCTCTATTCTCATAACCTGGGCATGATTCAAGAAATGTGTGAGCCAGGTGCAGTGGCTCATGCCTGTAATGCCACCACTTTGGAAGGTCGAGGCAGGCGGATCACTTGAGATCAGGAGATTGAGACCAGCCTGCCCAACATGGTGAAACCCTGTCTCTACTAAAAATATAAAAATTAGCTGGATGTGGTGGTGCCTGCCTGTAATCCCAGGTACTCGGGAGGCTGAGGCATGACAATCACTTGAACCTGGGAGGTGGAGCTTGCAGTGAGCTGAGATTGCACCACTCACTCCAGCCTCTGCTGCAGAGGGAGACTCAATCTCAAAAAAAAAAAAAAAAAGTGCAAAAACAGATTCAATGTGACCTCATTTTCCCTGCCTTTCTCCTTTCTTCCTAGTTTTTATTTGCATTTTTTTGTTCCAAAAGGTAGAAAATGCACACAGTTAAAGAAATATTTAAATTGTCCCCTCTTATCATGATAAGCCTGAGAATGTTTCTTTTATGTCAAGGAGAAATGACTTTCATATATATTTGAAACGTTTCTGCTCAGTGATGAAAAATCCAATGTCAGATCACTTATAGCAGGCAGACTTGGGCGTTTTAAGCATCTCTCCCAGGATATCATCCAGGCAGTAAGGGCTGTCCCCAGACCTGTCTGGCTGTGAGAGAAGGAGTCCTGTGGGTGCATGAGAGAGAACCTGTGATTCCAGTATGTCTGGGTATTCCCCAGATGATGGTGCAGATGTGACATCATCTTGAGTAGCTATCTTAGCTCCTACCCCCTACACGCACATTCACGCACTATCCTGGGAGCTCTTGATTTTCTGTATCAATGAAGGGATAACGTGCACAAGGTAGCAAAAGTGTTCTTCCTTTTGGATTAGGGGAACTGTCTTTCTCCTATTCCTGGAAATCTTCCCTATCATGATGTTACTGTGCTAGTGCAGACATAGCAGAGTACCACAGACGGGTTGATTTAATCAACAGGGATTTATTGTCTCACAGTTCTGGAAGCTGGAAGTCCAAGATCAAGGTGTCAGCAGGGTTGGTTTCTTGCAGGCCTCTCTTCTTGGCTTGCAGATGGCCGCCTTCCCCCCATGTCTTCCACATGGGCTTCTCTGTGCATGTCTGTGTCCAAACCTCTTGTTAGAAGGACACCAGTCATAGTGGATTAGGGGTCACCCTAATGACCTAATTTTCCTAATTATTTCTTTAAGACCCTAGGTTAAAAGAGAGTCACACTATGAGGTACTCGGGGCCAGGGCTTCAACTATGAATCGGTTTCAACATACGAGTTATGCAGTTCATTTTGTAACACCTGCGGAGATGGGTAGAGGGCAGGTTCTCTCTGCAAGAAGGTTTTACAGATGGTCATCTATCTTCTGCTTCTTTCTTTTCTCTTCTTATTTTTTACTATGAGAAAATTCAAACACGCAGAAAAGTTGCAAGAATAGTAATGAGTAATTGTTAACGTGTTATATTTGCCTCTTCTTTATGTGTAGATTATATGAACCAATGAAAAGAAAGTTGTAGGCATCATGGCACCTCACCTGTAAACTTTTCAGACTGAAACTCAGAACAAAGACATCCTTTTCTATAACCACACACTATTATCGCACCTAAGAAAGTTCCAAATAATTCAGTGTGGTGTCTGTCATCTAGTCCATATTCAGATTTCTCCAGTTGTACCCTAAGATCTTTAAATTTATTTTATTTTATTATTATTTTGTTTTTACCAGCATCCAGTGAAGGTGTGGGTACTGCTGTTGGTTTTTATATCTCTTTAGTGTCTTTAGTCTGGAATGATCTTCCCGTTTTCCTCTACCCCTCTGATGACACCGAGTTTTTCTTTTTTCTTTTTTTCTGAGACAGTCAAGGCCAGTTGTTTTGTGGAATGCCCACATCCTCAATTTGATGGGTTATTTCCTTGTGATGTCATTCACCTTGCCTTGTGTCCCATGGAAGTCAGATCCAAATGCTTATGCAGGCTCAAGCCTTTTTTTGAGACAGAGTCTCGCTCTATTGCCCAAGCTGGAGTGCAATGGTGCAGTCTCGGCTCACTGCAACCTCTACCTCCCAGGTTCAAGTGATTCTCCTGCCTCAGCCTCCTGAGTAGCTGGGATTACAGGCGCCTGCCACCACACCCACCTAAGTTTTGTATGTTTAGTGGATACGGGGTTTCACCATGTTGGCCAGGCTGGTCTTGAACTCGTGACCTCGGGTGATCCACCTGCTTTGGCCTTCCAAAGTGCTGGGATTACAGGCATGAGCCACTGCACCTGGCAGCTCACGCTTATTTAAACAATTGCCAGGCGATACTGGGTGCTTCCTAAACCATTATGTCCCACCAGGTTGTCCAGTGTTAGTGACACTACGTCCAATTAGCAGCTGTAGGTGGCCATGCAGATCTCTTCATTGGAAGGTATGTTTTTGGCATTGAGCACATAGCCTGCGGAGAGATACTTGGACACTGTGTGCATAACCATAGACGATTCTTTCCTGAATTATTTTACCAAAAGTTGCAAAATGGTGATTTTTCTAATTCTATCATTAGCTGATATTCCTGAAAAGGAACTATAATGACCAATTTTTACAGAAAAGGGTTGGTGTAATAATCGCTTCTAATGGCAGCAAATAAGTATCTCTCTGTGACTATCACTGTGGACTCAATGGGTTTTTATTAAGTCAGTGGTTTTGTAATCAATTATAATAATTGGTCTGATGCTCAAATTATCCCAAATTTGGCCATTGAGGCCCTTTAAGCTGCCGCTTTTGTCCTTTGAACATACTCCTTTTAGTCTTTTAGGTACTTTCTTGCACACAAAAAAAGTTCTAGACTCATCTTACACTTTTCATTTCCAGACATGAGATCATCCATTTCTCCAAAAAGTCCTGATTCCTTTCAGTGGAGAATGGTATTTAAAAACTGAAACTGGAGGCCAGGTGTGGTGTCTCATGCCTGTAACCCCAGCACTTTGGGAGGCCGAGGCAGGTGGATCACCAGAGGTCAGGAGTTCGAGACCAGCCTGGCCAACACGGTGAAATCCTGTCTCTACTAAAAATACAAAAAATGAGCCGGGCATCGTGGCAGGCACCTGTAATCCCAGCTACTTGGGAAGCTGAGGCAGGAGAATTGCTTGAATCTGGGGGGCTGGGGGCGGGGCGAGGTTGCAGTGAGTCGAGATTGTGCCATTGCATTCCAGCCTGGGCAACAAGAGCAAATCTCTATCTCAAAAGTAAAATAAAATAAAATAAACTGAAACTGGACACTGGGTGTATTCATTGTAGCTGTGGTATTATTATTTTCATGAATTTATATTGCTGTTGCCAATTCACATTTAATATTACTGAGTTTTTTCTTAGCAATCTTTGATTTTGTATTTATATTTCTTTGCTTGGTTCTTAATACTATTAATGCTGTGAACACATTTATTTGCTTTATTCTGTAATGTGCATAAAATAGTTCCAAAATTATACAGTCTATTGCTATTAGTAATACAAGCCTGTTCACTTTTGTCTGTAGTATATGGATGAACATCTACTAGGATACATAATCAGTATTGAATTAAAATGTGGTGTGAAAAAATTAAAATTTTTTCTTGTGAGGTTATGTTGCAGACTTGCTTTTTCAGTTAGGTTATTTTGTTTACTTTTATAAAAAATTTAAATTTATGGTTTGCTCTTTTAAAAAAAACTTCATTGAGGTATCATTTACATATTATAACAACATACCCTTGACAACAGAGGGATTCGTGAAAATAATACACCCATTGAAAGTATTTTGCTTTGGGAGGCCGAGACGGGTGGATCACGAGGTCAGGAGATCGAGACCCTCCTGGCTAACACGGTGAAACCCCGTCTCTACTAAAAATACAAAAAACTAGCCGGGCGAGGTGGCGGGCGCCTGTAGTCCCAGCTACTCGGAGGCTGAGGCGGGAGAATGGCGGGAACCCGGGAGGCGGAGCTTGCAGTGAGCTGAGATCCGGCCACAGCACTCCAGCCTGGGCGACACAGCGAGACTCCGTCTCAAAAAAAAAAAAAAAAAAAAAAAGAAAGTATTTTGACTAATATGTACATACCTGTGTAACCACCATTACTGTCAAGATATAGAACAGTTTCGTCACAAAAAGTTTTCCTTCAGCTCCTTTGTAGTCAACAGTCAGTCTCCTACCCCTCCACCAAAAACCCTTAGGCAACCACAGAAGTGGTTTGACCACTTTCTTCATATTAATGCAATCATAGCATAGTACTTTTTTTTTTTTTTTTTAAGACAGAGTCTCACTCTGTCTCCCAGGCTGGAGTGCAATGGCGTGATCTCAGCTCCCTGCAACCTCCACCTCCCAGGTTCAAAGTGATTCTCCTGCCTCAGCCTCCTGAGTAGCTGGGATTACAGGCGTACGCCACCACACCTGGCTAATTTTTTTTGTATTTTTAGTAGAGATGGGGTTTCACCATTTGGTCAGGCTGGTCTCAATCTCCTGACCTGGTGATCTGCCTGCCTCAGCCTCCCAAAGTGCTGGGATTACAGGTGTGAGCCACCACGCTTGGCCAGAATAGTATACTTTTATGTCTAACTTCCTTGCTCTGCATAATGTTTTTGAGAATCACACATGTTGTGTGTATCAGTAAGGAGTTCATTCCTTTTTATTGTTGAGTAGTATTCCATTTTATGGACATACCATAATTTGTCTAGTGGCCCTCTGATGGATTTTGGATTTTTTTCCAGTTTTTGGATGTTATGAATCAAGCTGCTCTAAACATTCTTTTACAAGGTCTTTGTGTGGGTATGTGAGCTTGTTCCTCTTGGAGAAATACCCAGGAGTGGGATTGGTGGGTCATACACATCCACATAAAGTATGTGTATAACTTTATAAGAAATTGTCAAACTGGCCGGGCGCGGTGGCTCACACCTATAATCCCAGCACTTTGGGAGGCCGAGATGGGTGGATCACAAGGTCAGGAAATCCAGACCATCCTGGCTAACACGGTGAAACCCCGTCTCTTCTAAAAATACAAAAAAATTAGCTGGATGTGGTGGTGGGCGCCCGTAGCCCCAGCTACTGGGGAGGCTGAGACAGGAGAATGGCGTGAACCCGGGAGGCGGAGCTTGCAGTGAGCCAAGATCGTGTCACTGCCCTCCAGCCTGGGCGACAGAGCGAGACTCTGTCTCAAAAAAAAAAAAAAAAAAAAAATTGTCAAACTATTTTCCAAAGTGGTTGTACTAGTTTACATTCTTTTCTCTTTTTCCTTTTCTTTTCTTTTCCTTCTTTCTTTTTTTTTGTGACAAGGTCTCACTATGTTGCCCTGGCTGGAGTGCAGTGGCACAGTCACGGCTCACTGCAGCCTCGACATTCTGGGCTCAGGTAATCCTCCCACCTCAGCCTCCCAAGTAGCTGGGACCACAGGTGCACACCATCATGCCCAGTTAATTTTTGTATTTTTTCTAGAGATGAGGTTTCCTCATGTTGCCCAGACTTATCTCAAACTTCTGGGTTCAAGCAATCCTCCCACATCAGACTCCCAAAGTGCTGGCATTACAGGCATGAGCCACCACCCCTGGCCCTAGTTTACATTCTTACTTTTATGAGTGTTTGGTTGTTTGCTTCACATTCTAAACAACAGTTTGTATTGTCAGTGTTCTCATTTTCGCCATTCCAGTGGTGTGTAGTTGTATCTTATTTTAATTTGTATTTACTGTTGACCTAATTTTTAGGTTGAATAGTAAAACATTTACTAGTTCCAAAGACAGAAATCTCTTAAAAAGTACATGTACTGACCTATCACACTTTTACTTTCCTCAGTCCTACTATTGAGGGTGTGGTTTAGATGACTGGAGAATTTATTAAGCACTTGCTGTGTGCCAGGCACTGTGTTAGGCCCTGGGTCATGAGCAAACACAGAGACACCCCCTACCTTCATAGAGCTTACGTGTTAGAGGGCATAGACATTAGTCACAGCCTCACAAATAAATGTAAAGTGGTCACTGTTTTGTGCTGTGGGAAAGCTACAGAAAAGAGTTAAGGCTGCTGTCATCTGGATCTCATCATGGTGCTCCCCCCACTCCCACCCCAAAAAGACTTTCCGCTTTTGTGCTCCCTCTCTTAATACTTGTTGCAAAATACTTGTTCTGAAATGCTGTTAACTCCAGGACCTGCAGCAACAGGCCAAACCCTGGGAAAGTAACCAGCACCCCACTATAGAACTCAGGTCTTCTTGGAAAGCTGTGATGGCCTTCACTTGATCATTGGCCTTAGATGAAGGCGTCTTACAGACTTGTTCCTTATAGAACCTTGATTGAAACACACTCTCAGTGTCTTTAAAAATATATTGGTAACATATGGTTTACATTTCATTTTTTTTTCTTTTTTTGAGACAGGGTCTTGCTCTGTTGCCCAGGCTGGAGTACAGTGGTACAGTCATGGCTCACTGTAGCCTCGAATTCCTGGGCTCATGTAATCATCCCACTTCAGTCTCCTAAGTAGCTGGGACCACAGGCCTGTGTCACAACACCCAGCTAGTTTTTACATTTTTGGTAGAGATGGGATTTTCCTATGTTGCTCAGGCTGGTCTCGAACTCCTGGGCTCAAGTGATCCTCCCGCCTTGGCCTCTCTGAGTGCTAGAATTACAGAGGTGAGCCACTGCACCGGCCTACGTTTAACTTGTTGAAAGCCATTTTAAATTTTATTTTTAACATTGTGATATTGACCTGGATCTGAATAGTTCCCTCAGTGATTAAAGAGCATCAGTGCATGTTGTTATTAGTGTGGTGTTTTTGTTTTGTATCTTGTAGGTTTGCTGGAGATTTTTTTTTTTTTTTTTTTAAACCCCATGAGACAGCTCATAGTTTTTAAATTTGAAACTTTGGGTTCCTGTTTTAATTTCCTGTGGGTTACACTGACCTAATAAAAAACAGTGGTCTTCAGGATGAGGTTGACTGTTAAGTCTTAAACTCTTGGAAAGGTTCATTGTGTTGTGCTTTTGTTATAATAAATGAATTCTTGTTATGATAAATGTAGTTAATATCAACTCTATATAGTGGCTCAGGTAAGATTTAGTTTCAGTCAGCTGTTGTCAAATTGGAAACCTCACTGACACTGTTGTCCTATTGGCAATTTTTATGTGCGGTTAGACCGACTCCAAAACATAATAGCAACCATTGATGATGCACTTATAAGGAATTCTACAGAGAGTATTTTTAGTAATACCATACTTTTCTAATACTCTAATCGAGTTTTCATGTTTCAAAGCTTACTGTGCTTTTTAGGAAGATGAATTCCATTTTTTCAAGTTTTGCAGGATAGTAAATTATTATGGTAGTTTTGGTGGCATATTTTTTTTTCCTGCCTGATTGCTATCCTTTATGACTTGGGGAAATTGCAAGGGAATTATTATGTACATATTGTGGTATGTAGATTCCAAGAATGAAATTCTAGGATAATCAATTCCATTTTTTATTTTGTCAGTCACGGTCCTGGCAGAAGACAGATGGCACACTCAAAAAGAAGAAACTGAAGAGAGGACGAGTTCTCAGTGGTGGGCAGGGATGCAAGAAACTAGCAAAGGGGGGGTGTACTCCCCCAGAATGAGCATGGCAGGCTACCTCCAGGGAACTTCCCTCCCAGGACCTGAAGGGGTGAAGGAGAAGAGGAGCAGATAATAGATGCCAGAGGAGAAAGTAGCTGGGCTTATGGGTGCTTAGTGGGGTCATGGTCTTTAATAGGAGGATGCAGCTCACTCACTGCAGCCCAGTGTGGAGGGAGTCAGGGGGATAACTTTCCTATCCTCATTCTCCTCCTCCCCTCTTTGCTTGCACTGGTGCCTCCCTTTGGTGGAACTTGGTGGAAGTCCTTGGGCAAGGGAGCCTGTAGATGCATCCATGAATGTCAGTCTCCTGGGGCTAGGACCGGGCAGGAGGAAGCTAAAGAGGCGCTCTGCAGGGCAGGTGGAATATATTCAGCACACGTACATAATATAGACTGGGGAGAGGACCAACAGCTGTTGCAGCAGTTCCCATGTGCCTTGAATATCTAGTGGATTTGTATGCTTAATGCTGGGCACACAAGATGAATGAGGCTTCTGGTGGCCAAGTGGGTCATGATGGGAGGTTTTCTTGGTTTGTTGGTTGGTTTAATATCTAAGGATCTTTCTTTAATTAAAAAGCCTAAACAGAACCCCAAACTCTTCTGGGTTGTATTCTGATAGTCTTTATTTTCAAGCACTTGATAGTTACTTTCCCATAATTAGAAGAGGGTACAAAATCAGAAGAGATCCCTCCCAAAGTTAAGAGCTCCCCGCTTCCTCCCTGGCACTTTCAGGCAAGAAGAGGACAGAGCTGGCCTTTCTGAGCAATGAGCCTCTTCGCAGCCTCTCTGACCCTGGTGACTCTTGGGTGCTACTGTTCAGATTGACTCAGGCTTCAATGATCAGAGTGAACTCTTAAAAAATCAAAACCTTGTAAGAAAGCTGCTCACCGTCCAAGAATAAGCAAGCCGTGAGTTGTCCCTAGGACTGCCACATAGGGAAAGACAGTGGTGCTGAAATAGACGCAGTGTTTTGTTGTTGTTTTGGGGAACCGCTGCACTGCTGGAGAACTCAAAGTACTTTCCTTTCTGTTGCCTTAAAAGGTTGGTAACAGTGCCTTCTGTGCACTTACAAGTTTCATTATGTACTTCAAGGAGGTAACCTACCAGAAATTAAGTTACGTCCTCATTGGGGTAGATGGACCCCACGGGCCATGCAGATCCTATCCGGAGTTGAGTGTAGTTTACGGCTCTGTGTGTTTTGCCAAACAAATCCAGTGTAGATAATTCCAAAAGGATGACACTGGGCTCTAACTTTCTCTCATTCATTTTGGAACATGCCCATCAAACCAAAGTTCTTTCTCTGCTTATTCCCTGTAAACATTTCTAAAGTAGCACACACTTTGAAGAATCTGCTTCTTGCCAAGCAAATTCAGAAACCTTGGCTTCCACTTGCTGGGGAGACTGTCAGCATGGGCACAGATGTGCACAAGTTTCCCACTCTTTGGGATTCTGTGTGTTTTGGTACAGCCCTTTGTGCAGCTATGGGAACCCTCTGAACCATCCCAACCTATTTGAAAATATTGCTAGAGGGCTGAATTTTCTCATGGGGACAACCCCAAAGACCCAGGTTTGAAGCCTGGCTCTGCCTCTTGCTGGTTGTGATCTAGGGAAAGCCTGTGTCCTTTCAGAGACCATTTTTGTGGCTATAAATGGTTTTAATAATCTCAAATTCCTTCACTGAGTTATTTACGGCCACCTGAGATATTTGATCATTCTTGGAAATGTGCTGTGCAAACAGGTGATGTTTTTTCCTGCATATGTGGTCACATGCCAGCAGACAAATACAAAATTGTAATAAAGACAATAGTAACTTTGACTTTCATTCTTAGCTGAAATGAGTAATTAAAGAAAACGTGTGTGTGTGTGCACATGGTATTAGAAAGCATTTTTGTGACACTCCTGTTCAGGGATGTACATTTTAGTGCAGTTGGATAATCCAAAATTATTCGTGATTTGACTTGGAAGTGATACAGTTTTCATTGCAGCTATGCAGTGGTGTTTATCAATTCTGGAATCCAACTGCCTGCATTTCACCTTAGACAAATTCATTAAGTTGTCTGAACTTTACTTTCTAATACGGTTTGGCTCTGTGTCCCCACCCAAATCTAATCTTGAATTGTAGCTCCCATAATTCCCACGTGTTGTGGGAGGCACCCAGGGGGAGGTAACTGAATCGTGGTGGTGGGTCTTTCCCGTGTTGTTCTCATGATAGTGAATAAGTCTTATGAGATCTCATGGGTTTGTAAAGGAGAGTTTCCCTACACAAGCTCTCTCATTCTCTCTTGTTCGCTGCCATGTAAGACATGCCTTTTGCCTTCCGCCATGATTGTGAGGCCTCCCCAGCCATGTGGAATATGTGAGTCCATTAAACCTCTTTTAAAAAAAAAAAAAAGGGCCGGGCGCGG
>NW_016807466.1:1950190-1955978 GCF_001698545.2 Rhinopithecus bieti | reverse complement strand
AAAAAAAAAAAAAAAAAAAAGTTACCCAGTCTTGGGTATGTCTTTGTCAGCAGCGTGAGAATGGACCAATACCCTTTCCTTATCTGTAGGATCATAACATATACTATCTCTCTTCTAGGTTTGTTGGTAGAATTAAGTGAAATAAATAATGTACGTAAAATGTTTAGGCTGGTGCTTGGCACATGGTCAGTTCTAAGTTAATATGAACAGTTACTACCGCTGGTGCTGCTGTTGCTGCTACTATCACTACTACTACTAATGTTTGTGTATATTCTAAGTTCCATGCTGGACTGACACTTAGGCCAGGTCACTCAGCAGTATACTGAATGAGTTAAAAATTTCTTATGTATAAAATCTCCATTGATAATCAAAAGCTGGCTGGTTTGGGAAATCTTTTTTTTTTTTTTTTTTTGAGACGGAGTCGGCTAGTTTTTTGTATTTTTTAGTAGAGACGGGGTTTCACCGTATTAGCCAGGATGGTCTCGATCTCCTGACCTCATGATCCGCCCGTCTCGGCCTCCCAAAGTGCTGGGATTACAGGTTTGAGCCACCGCGCCCGGCCTGGGAAATCTTAATCAATAATGGAAGCATGGTCTGAGAGTGTGGTTGGGACGTATCCCTGTGTGTTCCTGGATAATGCATCGAGCTTCTCTGCCTCTCCCCTCCTCCAGGGAGATTGGTAGAGTGGCTCTAGGAGTCCTTCCTGAGGCCCAGCTTAGGACTCATGACACGGTGGCCAGAGGGCACTTCTGCAATGTCAGATGAAACGCGCTGTGTAAAGTGTTTGTTAAGCCAGGGATCTTTTCCCCTATGTCTCCTAATCAGGTAACTCTTAACCCCTGGTGGAGTTTCTCTCCCACAGCCCTCTTGTTGGCTATCACATCGCCCTGTGGAATTGTCACTTACTAATCAACTGGACGAGCCTTGGGTTGACTCTCAGGAGGACTGTTCTTCGTGTTCTGTGCCCCAGGTTGCAGTGAGTTCTCAGGTGAGCTGAGAAGGCTTTAGAAACAGGTGTGCTATCCCGGTTGCCCTGTGGCCCTGTATAAATCTAGGTCACTGTAGTAGGTGAGGTGAATCCCTTAGTGACTGGCGTTCAGGTTTTTCTTTTGTTCATTTGTTTGTTTTTGAGACAGGGCCTCACTCTGTCACCCAGGCCGGAGTGCAGTGGCACGATCATGGCTTACTGCAGCCTTGACCTCCCTGGGCTCAGGTGATCCTCCCATCTCAGCCTCCTGAGTAGCTGGGACTATAGGCGTGCACCACCAGGCCCAGCTAATTTTTTTTGCATTTTTTCTAGAGATGGGGTTTCACCATGTTGCCCAGGCTGGTCTTGAACTCCTGGGCTCAAGTGATCTTCCCTCCTTGGCCTCCCAAAGTGCTGGGATTATAGGCGTGAGCCACTGTTCCTGGCCGGGGATTAAGCTGTTGTTGTTTTTTGAGGCAGAGTTTCACTCTTTTTGTCCAGGCTGGAGTGCAGTGGGGCGATCTTGGCTCTGTGAAGCTCTCTGGCTTAGTGCACATACCCTGTCACTGTTACCTGGCCAGGCACTTTCAACAACTTTCAGTTATGGAAATATGGTGATCAAATTATGTGCCAATTTGATAAGATCACATTGGAACATTTAAAAATAGATGAGTAACTACGGACAACCAGAAGATAAAGTGGCAGTAGGTGGACCAGTTGTAACCCAACCAAGGGTGTCCATGTGTCAGGCCCCCGTTACCTTTATTGCCGTCCATAAAACCTGACTCGTTTGTTACTGTGTGCAGCATGGGAATCACCGTAAAGAAAGTGGAGGTACTGGAAGGAGTGCGCACCCAGATGCAGCCCAGAGTTAGAGCTGGCTGTCAGCTTCCCCCTCCGCTTCATTCAGTATGCTTAGAAATTCTTTTACTAGGCCTTGAGCTTTAAAAATGAATATTTATGTATTTAAACACATTATTTATGTAAATGCAATGAGTGGTGAATTTTATTTCCCCTCATCTCTACTAGCACTGTCAGCTTGCCTTTCAAACTTTTTTTTTTTAAAAAGGCACGAGGAGAGCGATACAACGTCTTTTACTTTACCATTTGTCCTCTTTGTAATTTACTTATGCAATTTTGACTGTAAGATTGTGGGTATGATACGAACACTGTTAGAAAAAAAAAAGAGGAACATGCCCACGTTCCAGGCAAGTTTACCACATCATTGTACATTATTGTTTCCTATCAGGAGACAAATAAAACTTTTCAAATGTGCGTTTTTTTCTATAATAAAGTTTTGTTTTGTTTTGTTTTCTTTTTTTTTTTTTTTTTAGACAAAGTCTCGCTCTGTCGCCCAGGCTGGAGTGCAGTGGCGCAATCTCAACTCACTGTAAGCTCTGCCTCCCGGGTTCACGCCATTCTCCTGCCTCAGCCTCCTGAGTAGCTGGGACTACAAGCGCCCGCCACCTCACCCGGCTAATTTTTTTGTATTTTTCAGTAGAGAAAGGGTTTCACTGTGTTAGCCAGGATGGTCTCGATCTCCTGACCTCGTGATCCACCTGCCTCGGCCTCCCAAAGTGCTGGGATTACAGGTGTGAGTCACCAGGCCCAGCCTATAATAAAGTTATTATAGAGTAACTTTATGTTAGTTATTCTAGTTACTTTATGTTTTTCTGTAATAATTATTTAACTTTCATGTTAAATTTTAAAATCTATCTGTGTGTACTTTGTACATGTGAGTTTATGGCTTCATGCCACATAATATATTGAGTTCATTTGACTAATAGTTTGACTCTTTGAAGTGGCATAGCATGGCAGCTATTAGAAGTATATAAAATGATCCGCTTTTTAGCTTCCTGTGTGTTTTGCATGCGTTTGAAGTTTTTTAAAGTGCTTCTGTGCCTCTACCCTTTTTTAGCCAGCCTGTGTCATACCGTGAGGTTTCAGATGGAGAAGAGTTAAACCTTTATTTGCTAACGGCCCTCCCAAGACAGAGTGGTCAAACTAATTTAGGAGAATCCCAGGATTTAGTTGGATAAAAATGATTTAGCTAGATAGTGATTTTAAAGATGCCACCTCTTTGGCCTTCTGACTTGGAGTATGAGGGGTGTGTTTCTGTTTCGTTTTCTTTATTAGAACTTAGCAGTGAAGTGTTCGACGGTATTTCGAAGTCAATATATTTTGGATGTTTTCATGATCATTTTATGATGGATCGTTGTTAGCGTGCTAGCTCTCGACTGCTTTTGGCACTAGGGAAACAATAGTGTAGACAGTACAAAAAAAAAAAAACTCTTTTCAACCCAAACAAATACTGAGTAGATCTGTCAGCCTCGGGAGGTGACACGCTGCAGATGTGTGCTTCCTGTGGCCCTCCCCACTGTGAAAATGACATTGACGTGTGGTGCTGAGAAGGAGGAAGAAGCAGGGCTCTCTCAAAATAGTGAGTAACGGAACAGAGATTCCTGCAAAGCGGAAGCTCGGGGAAATTCAAGCTCAGGGAAATTCTGCTTTTCTTTGATAATTCCCACCCCCACACAACTCTGCCAGAGCAGGTTTTTCCTAGAGATTAATTTGGTTTTAGGCAAATCATGGGATTATTTTGGTTTTATTTAGGTGTCGATGCGAGCAGATTATTGATTTTTCCTGCATACATTCAAACACGCATAAGCACACACGCATACTGTCCAACTTCTCTGCTACAGAGCAGCGTTTACAAGAGTCCTTACTGTTCTACCCATGGGCCTAAAAGAATTCCTTCTCCACCTGTTCCACGTGCGTTCCCTTGCGGATGGAGGGGCGTTCTGAGGTATATGAGGTGAATTTCTGAAAGACTTATGGGGCATTAAAGTCATCACAGAGCTCAGGTGTCTGAATATCATATAAGTGACACACTAATAGTGATTTCCGTCTTCATGGCTTTTAGAATACATCTGTAAAATAATAGTGAGACAGGTGCAAGAGGGGAAGCCTTTTCTATCTGGTATTTAGAGGACATGTTGGTGAGTTCGAAATATTCTGTGGCTGGCATTATCATGGACTCTGTATCCAGCTCTTGATGCCAGAGAACCTGGTGCTGTCTGCAGGGCACCGGAGCCCCTCTTCTCTGCCTGTTGGTGCTGCTCTTAGGAACTAGGGCTACCCTGAGGCTCATGGGGCCAGGATCTTGAGAAAGAAATGATAATTTCTCCCTCATCTTTCCTTCTGATAAAACAACAACAAACAAAAATTGTTAGAGAGCACGGCTGGACATAAAACTGCAACTTTAACGGTTGTTACGGCAATCTTTTTTTTTTTCTTTTTTAATCTAAACTGCTAGAGTAATTGTCTATTTTGTTATGGGAATAGACAATGAGGTATGTAGAAAAAAACTCTTTGTAATCAGTTTTGTTCTTTTCCCTCTCTTCTTCCCTCTTTTATGTACTTGTCTGGTTTTCTTTTTAAACTTTTGAAGTGTAAACATTTCCCCAATGTCATTAGACTGTAAATGATAGAATTTTAGAAAATGAAGGACCTTCAGGAATTAGTCACTTGCTAAACATTTTGATATGGAAGAATATACATATATATATATATATTTAAAATATGTATATATATTTTAAAGACAGGGTCTTGTTCAGTTACCCAGGCTGGAGTACAGTGGCTCGATCATAGCTCACTGCAGCCTTGACCTCCTAGGCTTAAGCAGTCCTCCCATCTCAACCTCCTGGAAGTCCTGTGACCAGGCATGAGCCACTGCACCTGGCCTTCCTTCCCTATATATTTTGAAACAGAGGCCATAAGTTCATGGTGAATAACTTGGCTCTGTTCTATTTGTTTTTCTGCTAGTACCAACTAACTTCTACTGTGACGTCCCTTGACAGAGAGGAGAATTAAGTGGATTAACTGCCTTTCCCATGCTGAGTATGGTGTTAGGTACAATGTGTACGTCATCATCCCATTTAAGCCCAAAATGACTTTTGGAGAAGTTGGTATTTTTGCCAATATATAGATGAAGAGATTGTGAATCTGAGAAGACAAGTGGTTTGTCCCCAGTAGCAGCAGGTTAGCAGTGTAGACAAGAAGCATAGCACTTGATGCCCTTGTTGGGAGCCACACACACGTGGGGATTCTTTCCAGAATGTTCTCTGGGAAAGTCCTGGCATTGCCTCTGGCCCCTCATGGGCACATAGTCATGGGTTACTTTGTAGTATTTGTCTCTCATGATCTTGAAAGAGACACATGATCCTGGGAACTTGGACCCCATGCAGGGGTTTGGTGGGAAGGCCAGAGGAGGTGTGGTGACGAGAACTCAGTCTCTAAGACGCAGGGGGTGTGGGGGTGTTCCCATGGGGATAGCCCAGGTGGGAGCTGGAGGGGCTTCCTGAGCAGGGGCATGAGCCCTCAGGGGCATGGGGCCCAGGGAGGAGCTGGTGCACGTGTGTGCGTGTGCAGTTTTAACCCCTTCCTCCCTCAGGGCTCATCTTTTTCGTCCTCTGTTGTCCGGCAGCCCATTGGCCAGCTTGTGTAATCCTTTATAATCACTTCTTGTTTGTGTTCCTCTAGAGGTTCCCACCTTAAGGAAAAGCACCCCGCCTTTGTGTCACAGGGCCCTGCCCAACACCCGTGCTGTTAGCTCTTTACAAGCGGTATTCAGGGACCTGCTTCAAAATCAGGCCCGAGGATCCCCTTTTCATTAGGCCCATGGAAGTTTGAATGGGTTTGTGACCCACTGAAGTCTGCATTCTGGCTTGGTGGTGGTGGTGGTGGAGGTGGTGGTGGTGGTGGAGGTGGTGGTGCTGATGGAGGTGGTGGTGTTACTGGTGGAGGTGGTGGTGGTGGTGG
>NW_016807466.1:1929205-1946936 GCF_001698545.2 Rhinopithecus bieti | reverse complement strand
TAGTCAGGCTGGTTTCAAACTCCTGACCTCAGGTGATCCACCCACCTTGGCCTCCCAAAGTGCTAGGATTATAGGCGTGAGCCACCACGCCCGGCCTATTTCTTTTTTTTTTTTTTTTAATAAAAAGCATTCCACGCCGGGTGCAGTGGCTCACGCCTGTAATCCCAGCACTTTGGGGAGGCCAAGGTGGGCGGATCACTTCAGGTCAGGATTTCAAGACCAGCCTGGCCGACATGGAGAAACCCCATCTTTACTAAAAGTACAAAAATTAGCTGGGTGTGGTGGTGGGTGCTTGTAATCCCAGCTACTCAGGAGGCTGAGGCATGAGAGGCTTGAACCTGGGAGGTGGAGGTTGCAGTGAGCCAAGATTGTGCCAGTGCGCTCCAGCCTGGGCAACAAGAGCGAAACTCCATCTCAAAAAAAAAAAAAAGCACTCCATAGTCTTGTCTTCAGATAAGATGCAGATATTTTTCTAAGAAAGCTCCAACTCTCAAACTTACTACACAAGTATAATCATGTTATAACCTTCTCTCTCCTTTTAGGAACATTAAGTGTAATTTTTCCTGGCCTAAGTAACTTGAGCATTCTATCCTTTGCATATTTCCATTTTTAACGTTTTCAAGTAAACCATTTTATTACTCCAAACTGTTACATGAGACCCAGGAAAATGCTTGAGAATGAGATGCAGTGCCGGCCTCTCTCATGGGCCTTCCAAGCGCAGCTCGGTACTGCGCGGTGGTTGCTGGTGACCCTCCCGGGGTGTGTCCTTAAGATGTCTTTTGTTTGTTTCCTCTTTGGAATGCCAGCATTGCTAAGTATGAGATATGTTGAAATTAGTGTCTGGATTGTAAAAAACTATCAGCAATTTCAGACCTTTCTTATTGTAAAATGCCAAATAGATCAGGATAGGAACCTTATGAGCCAAGCCTGAGAAAATTTCTTCGATTAATGTTGGGAGATGCCTGGTGTGGTGGCTCATGCCTATAATCACAGCACTTTGGGAGGCTGAGGCGGGTGGGTCCTTTGAGGCCAGGAGTTCAAGACCAGCCTGGCCAACGTGGTAAAACCCCCATCTCTACTAAAAAAAAAAAAAAGTTAGCTAGGCTTGGTGACACATGCCTGTAATACCGGCTACTCGGTAGGCTGAGGCACGAGAATCACTTGAACCTGGGAGGCGGAGGTTGCAGTAAGCCCAGATCACATCACTGCGCTCCATCCTGGGTGACAGAACAAGACTGTCTCAAAAAAAACAAAAAAAAAACAAAAAAAAAGTTGGGAGATGGTCACAATGAACTGACCAACTTTGGAATTAAACCTCAGCTTGATGTTGACAGTGCAGAGACCTGGGCAAAAGACTTTTAGTAGCCAGGTAATCATGAGTCGGTGACAGCAGCTTCCTGAGCACGGTAGAAGTCCCAGTAGTGAGTGACTGTGGAGTGTGGGGTTCATAGAAAGCAGATGTAGGGAGTGATGAAAATAGAGGGGGAGTTGAGAATGTTGAAAAGCTCTTCCCAGTGAATTTGTTGAGCCAGGACTACCAGTGCATTCAAATAGATGATCATTTTATCTTCACTCGCCCCGTCTGTTTGCTGGAGGCCCTTCCCACTGCTGCTGTTGGAGATGAAAATCAATCAGATTTGGTTCAATGAAAGACATTGTACAGCCAGTTTCACTCTCTTTCTTGTGTCCAAAAGGAGATTTTCATGATGCTGTCTGCCATTTATTGAGTACCTGTAGGTAGGGCCGCAACTCAAGGTGTTTTATATTATGCCGTCTCTGAGCCTCCCAACTATCTCTAAGTGGGTCACTGTTTTACCAGTGAGGAAGCCAAGACTTCCCATGGCGCTGTGATTTGTGCAGGGCCACTCAGGAAACGTCTGTGTGGCTCCGGACCACCTGTTCTTACTATTCTTCAGCCTGCCTCTCTGCATCTGGATCAATTACCTTGTGAATATCGTGCACAGTCCTGGGGGTTTATTCTGCTTAACTTTTGTTTTTATTTTTATGTATTTATGTGTTTTGAGATGGCGTTTCGGTGTTGTTGCCCTAGCTGGAGTGCAAATGGCGCAGTCTCCACTTGCTGCAGCCTCTGGCTCCTGGGTTCAATCTGCCTCACTTTTAAATGGCAGCATACATTAATATGGGTATACAAGGGTACGGTAAACAAGACACTTAGGTTAGGATTAGGAGAAACCACATTATTGGCTTATGGTTATTTCCCTGAGAGGGCCAACTGTTTGTCCTTCATTTCTTTGTCATATTTTTTTTTTAGCGTAAGATTAAATGGTCCCACCCTGAAAGCCACCATGATGAGAACAAAAGCCATTGGGTTTCCAGAATTGAGACAATATCATTGCAGAAATGTTTGGGTCACATGTCAGCCATGGCCCTCAGTGTAGCTATTGCTGGTTTGGCGCCTTGGGTGCAAGAGATCAGAAAGGTAGGTCCCGCTGGCCCAGGGCTCCACCCGGAGCCTTTGATGGAATCACGCCAGACCCCTACTGTTGACAGAATTTGGTGGTTTGTGTTATGTTATCCAAATTCGGTAGTTACCTGTCTCCTGTCTTTCCCCCAAAACCTCTCTGCTTCTTAGCTTTTGGCTTTCTTCTGCACAACTCTTTCCCAAAGGAAAGGATGAAGGTTCCAGGGCAGATTATTGAGTGGCCCGCCTGATTTACTTGGAAAGTCTCACTGCTCCCCCTGAACTATTCTGGGTTTGAGAATGTGTGCGTGAAAGGAAAAAACACATAGGAATGTTGAATTTTCCAAAGTTGAAATCTTTCAGGTCTTTAAACATCCGGTTGGTTAAACTGAGAACACTGATGTTTGAGCATAGAGTGTCCAGCCAGACTCTGACCTGTGTCTGGGGTCAGGCCTGCACGTGGGGGTGGCTGACTAGAGTAGTCAGAGGTTCCAGCCCCAGCTGTGGCTTTGAGCAATTCCCCTATTCTCATTGCACCAGAAAGAGTTAATTCCAGTTGCACAGCTTGCTGATGTTGTTGATAATAAAGTATTTTAACGGGCTCTGTGAATAATGTTTGTAAGGAAACGACTTGGGTGAACTGATGACTGAAACACAGATTTTTTAAAACTTTAAAAAAGATTTTAGGAGTAACTTGTTTTTACAGCTCCTTCAATGGGATTTTTTTGGGTTGTCCCCTTCCCCCATGTTAGTTAAACAGCTTCTTGTTTGCTTTCTAAATGTTGGAGGACGACATCAATCTTACTGTTGGCTGAAAGCAGGAGGTGGGCACGGGTTTATGTAATTTAACTTCTTTTCTCTGCAAATCAGTAAATATTTACAAATGACCTTATCGAACAGTTTGGGTACATTCGGTCACTTGAAAGTGTGCAGCCAGAGGAGCGACTGCCTGTGGGCCTGCTGCCAGTTCCAGGGGGGCCTCAAAGGAAGGACTTAACATTTTTAAAAATAGGCTGTCCATAGACCAAACGCCTCACAGGAAGTGGGCCTCACAGGAAGCCTCCCTCTCTCCACAGAACAGTTTTAGAAAATTTGCATTTTAAAGTTTGACTTCTAAAGATTCAACTCTTAACGGCTGGAGTCGATTGCTGGGAACTGAGGAATCCAAAAAATAAATAGTGGATTCTGAATTGGGCTTACCATTGCTGCCTGAGTTCTTTTGTTTCTTAGGGAAGGTAATTACAGAATCCCATTCCAAGAGTAAATGTCATTCTTTTGTGAGTAAGTTGGAAAAAAACAAGGAGATTACTTTTCTGTTGTTATAAAATGGTCCCGATGTCATATGTTTTAAAACATAACTAAATTTTAGAGCAGAGATGGACTTTTGGGGTGTCTTGGCCCTCTTTTTTTTTTCTTCCCCAAACATTAGAAATCTGACACAATTAAACTCATTTTTAGAAGAGAATGCACATGTTCTTCAACGTTGACGCTGAAAAATGAGATGCTTCTTTTTTTGGTAGTTTGCATATGAAAATTGTAATATTGTTGTATCACCATAATCTGGTAATAATATGTTCATTTTGCCTATCAAACATAATACAAATAAGATTGAAGTGCATTTTATGGAGTTCTACTGTCAGTATAATATTTATGGCTGGCAAACAGTCAACAAATGAGAAAATTTTAAAAATAAGTAAGTGATAATAGCTATATATCTACTTATTGCAAAGTACTTAATAATTCTGTATTAATGCCTTTGTATTTTAATTTTCTTTGCAGAGTATTGGGAAAGGGTCGTTGTGGTGCATAGACCCAGAGTATAGACAAAATCTAATTCAGGCTTTGAAAAAGACACCTTATCACCCACACCCACACGTGTTCAATACACCTCCCACCTGTCCTCAGGCATATCAAAGGTAAGCAATTCAGACTTCTTTTTTTGGTCTACTGAAATGGCATTATTTTGGCAGAGACCTGCATGGAAATTAATTTAATAGGCCGTATGAGATTTTAAAAATAACTGCAGGTAAATGAGAAAGAAATTAAGTATTATTAGGAGGCATATCCATTGTTGTATTTCCTACAAACCTTACCGCTGCTGCAGCTTCAGAGGAATGTGCTTCCAGAAGGCTTCATAGTGGGTGAAATCATGTCTTCCTGGGTAGAAACATTTACAAAGAAAAGTTGATGGCTTTCACATCTTGGTGTTTGTCACGTTTTGTTGGGATAAAAGTACAGGAACGAGTCAAGCAGGAGACTCCATCATCCTCTCATCTGGCTGGTCTCTGCAGACGATCAGTGGAGGCTCACTCATTTGTCCCCGTTGTTGTCTTTCTCAGTCTCCATGTAGACGGTGCTCCCAGGTGACCATTTGTTGTGGTTACTTGGTCTTTGCTTCTTCAAGGAGAACAGTAGAAACAATAGAGACATTTCATCGTCTCACATGCCCATTTGTTTGAGACAGTAAGGTCATGGGTACCATTTTTACAAATATATAATTGGAAGGGAGGGTAAGTAGCCTGTCACTTTTTTAAAAAAATGTCTTAATGTTAGATTCCAAGAGAGAGCCAAATAATCAGAACCAAATTTTAAGATTGATTTTATCAATACATAGTGCTTGAGTTTGAAATGCATTCCTCAACTCTACAAAAAATATTTTAAAATGTATAGAAATGTTACTGTCGTAACCACCTAGTTAAGAGGAATTATCCTTGGACAGAAAGTTGAGGTTAATTAGGGATGGCATGATGTCATAGACTTCAGGGATTTTACAGTCCACTTCTTTGCAGATTCTTTTCCTAGTCTCCTGTTTGTTCTGCAGGAGGGAGCACAAAGTGATCTTCTGAAATAGCATTAATGAAGTTCTTGTGCATCTCAGTTGAGAAGCATTCCATCACAGGCCCTAGACAATCAGTCTTCAGCAAGAGACAGGGAGGAACAGCTGGGCTCTCTGAGAAGACTGCTGTATGTCTGCCTTTGCTAGGCGATTAGCGTGATGGTACCCATAGCAACTGGAGCGTCTCCATAGTAACGCGTAGCCGAGACAGGTGCAGTTGCATCACAAGGCTGTTTGTTGCCTGGCAAAAGGACAGGCCATTAGTACTTAGATATACGCTGTTGCCTTAGAAACAAATAACCCTACATAGCAACTACAGTTGGTTTGAAAGGTTTGGTGGGGGGGGGGGGGAAGGTTGTAGCAGCTTTTGTCTGTGTTCATAAAAATCAGTGGAAGCATACTTTATTCGAAATGACAACTTGAGGTCATATAGCTGTAGGAGAGAAAATGGGATTTTCCAAAGCAGCCCAGCCAACATCGTAGACATGTCCAGAAGGACAGAGCCATATGCTTGATTTTCTTCTTGTGGCCATAGCCACTCCCCAAATGGAAGAGAACCAGGATTGGAGTGGAGAATTGCCGATGTACAAGGTTGGTGAAGGAGGACATGACACTAATTATTGAAATATTTCCCAGATTCTCATGTTTCTTTGTCATTCTACTCCCCCCACCCTCCAAGCTGCATGGAATACCCTTCTCTGGCTTTTCCAGTTTGCGCCTCAGAAATATTTCATCTCCCTTTGCTTCTAGGAAGTTAAGAACATAGGTGTTACTCACTGGGTCATGTGTTGGTTCATTTAGACCAGTATTTTGTTGCCAAATGTGACCCCGAGGGAAACACAGTAATTATTTAATAATTTGAAGGATTATAGAGGAGCTCTGGGGGTTGGAACAGGAATGCATATTCAGGCGAGAGGCATTCTGAGCTGGCCTTAGCTTAATGACTTCATTTGATTTTAATATAGACATAAAATGCAGACGAACCAGAGCTTTTGTAATGAAAATCATTTCCAGAGGAATATTTCAGACCCCGCTCCGTCACCTCCAGCCTTTCTCCCCAGTTGACTGAGGGGAAAAAAAAGAAGAGTTTCTGCCTCTGCCCATGCGGTGCTTAGATTTCACCTCCACAGAGGTCGCTGGCTGTGGAGGGAGATGACAGATGAGATTCTAGTCTGCCTCTTCCATGCCTTAAGTCCAGGAGAACAAGTCACTTTCTCTTTCCTGGGGACTGTCATCCCTTCATCTGAAAGCTGAGAGTTTGCTTCAGGATCCTCTAGTGTGTGAAATTGCACTGAAGCCACTGAACACCGGGTAATTGTACAATATTTCTGTGTCTTACAGTGATGTGGCATTTGGCTCAATTCTAAGCCATCAGGCCACTTGTTGACATGACCTAGAGAAGATGGAAGTGAAACAAAGCGAGTCATTAAACAGGGACCCAAAAATGCCGAATTGACGTGCTCTGGCTGGGTCCACTGTGATGCAGGGAATCACCTGTCAGCCCCTTGCTGGATCGCTGTGAGGGGCACCTGGGAAGTGCTTGGCTTTCACGGGGCTGGTACTTAGCATGCTGAAGAAGATGGTGATTATACTAAATGGGCGGTTATTGCTAGGACTTGCAGGTGTGCTTGGCAAATGTCACTCTGAACTGAGCTGCAGGTGGCTGGAAATGCTGTGGGAAAAGTGAGGCATTTGAAAGTACTGCCCAGACCTTGCTCACATACAAATACCGTGCTAAATATTGAGATGTGTAGACTCGTGCCTCTGTTTTCTTTTTTTTTGAGACATATTCAGTACTGATGCAACCATCCTTTTTTTCTTTTTGAAACAGAATCTCGCTCTGTTGCCAGGCTGGAGTGCAGTGGCATGATCTTGGCTCACTGAAACCTCTGCCTCCTGGGTTCAGGGGATTCTCTTGCCTCAGCCTCCTGAGTAGCTGGCACTACAGGCACGCGCCACCACACCCGGCTAATTTTTGTATTTTTAGTAGAGACAGAGTTTCACCTTGTTGGCCAGGCTGGTCTCGATCTCTTGAACTTGTGATCCACCCCTCGGCCTCCCAAAGTGCTGGGATTACAGGTGTGAGCCACCGCACCCGGCCCATGCCTCTGTTTTCTAAAGTGCCCTTTTGAATGTATAGTAGGGTGTTCTTCCACACCTGCTTTGTTGATACCAAGTTTGTGAATTGTTTTTAGTCGAAGTGCAGAGCTCAGTGTGGAGTACTTCAAACCAAGTGACTTAAACAACAGAAACGTACTGTCTCACGGTTCTGGAGGCTGGAAGTCCAAGACCAATGTGTCGGCAGGGTTGGTTCCATCCGTGGGCTGTGAGGGAGCGTCTGTTCCACCCCTCTCTCCTAGCTTCTGTTGCTTTACTGGCATTTTACTGGAATCCTCTTGGCCTTCTTTGGCCTGTAGAAACATCACTCTGATTTCTGCCTTCACCTTCACTTGGCGTTCATTTTCTTGTGTGGCGTCTATGTCCAGATTTTCCCTTCTTGTAAGGACACACTGGTCATACTGGCTTAGGGGCCCATCTTTCTCCCGTAATGATTCATCTTATTTAACTGATTACATTTGCAATGGCCCTGTTCCCAAATAAGGTCACGTTCAGATGTATTGGAGGCTAAATCTTCAATGTATGAATTTTGGGGAGGCATAAACCACCCCATAGCAACCCTTTTCTTAAGTGAGACATTTTGCTGATAAAAATATGGAGAAGCAGAAAATAAGGAAATATTTATAGAACAAAATGATGGGGTTGGGGGCAGGGGTGTCAAAGGGATTCTCCTGAAGTTGCTCCCAGTTGCCAAAGCTGGGACAGTGGTGAGTAGCAAAATAAATAACATAGTGTTGGATTATAACTGGAAATATAAATACCTATCAGTCCAGACTGATAGAAATAAATGATTGAATAAACGAACAAACAAACAAGAGAAGAGACACATTTCCCATACAGAGAGTTCCAAATGCTTGATGTAGCTCTTTCTCCACTGAAAGAGGTGGGACAGAACTCTCCACTCCCTGAATGGCTGCACTTAATGACCTGCTTCTAAAGATTAGAGCCTGGAAAAGGACGTTTGGAATGGACAAACCTGGTGAACGCTGTGTCACAGGTGATGAAAATACCATCCTCAGTGATGTGATGTTGATACCAGGTACCTCTCTTAGGACGTCATAAATTTGGCACTTCAGCTTTGTGGTCTTTCTCCCCCAACACATAAGCCCAGTCTAGTCATGGGAAAAACATCAAACAATGATTTTGTCCTTCAGCCAGGGACATTCTACAAAAATAACCTGGTCCTCACTCCCCAAACCCCCAAGGTCATCAGAAACGGAAGGTCTGAGAATCTGTTACAGACCAGAGGAGGCTAAGAAGACATGATGAGCAAATGTGTCCTGTGATGTCCTGGATGGGATCCTGCAACCGGAAAAGGACATGAGGGGAAAATTTGCAAAATATGAATTAACTGTGCAGTTTAGTTAATAGTAATAGTAGTATGCTGCATGTTTATAGCAGCACGATTCGCTGCTGCAAAGATATGGAACCAACCTAAGTGCCCATCAACCTACGAGTGGATAAGGAAAATGTGGTATATATACACCATGGAACACTACTCAGCCATAAAAAGGAACAAAATAATGTCTTTTGCAGCAGCTTGAATGGAGCTGGAGGCCATTATTCTTTTATTTTATTTTATTTTTTGAGACGGAGTCTCACTCTGTTGCCAGGCTGGAGTGCAGTGCTGCGATTTTGGCTCACTGCAACCTCTGCCGCCCACATTCAGGTGATTCTCCTGCCTCAGCCTCCCGAGTAGCTGGGATTATAGGTGCCAACCATAATGCCCGGCTAACTTTTGTAGTTTTTAGTAGAGACAGGGTTTCACCATCTTAACCAGGCTGGTCTCGAACTCCTGACCTCGTGATCCACCTGCCTCAGCCTCCCAAAGTGCTGGGATTACAGGCGTAAGCCACTGTGCCTGGTCTGGAGGCCGTTATTCTAAGTGAAATAACTCAGGAATGGTAAACCAAATATCATATGTTCTCACTTATAAGTGGGAGCTAAACTGTGAGGAAGCAAAGGCATGAGAATGATATAATGGACTTTGAGGACTCGGGGGGTTGGGGGGTAGGTTGGGAGGGGGACGACGGATAAAAGACTATCTATGGGGTAACAGGTGCACTAAAAGCTCAGAAATCACCACTAAAGAATTTATCCATGTAACCCAAAACCATCTGTACCCCAAAAACTATTGAAATAAAAAAATAGTAGTATACCAGTATTGTGACAAATGTCTTGTTAGTAATATATGGTGTTAACATTAGGGAAAACTAAGTGAGGGGTATACAGGAGCTTTCTGCGCTATCTTTGTAACTTTTCTGTTTTTTTTTTTTTTTTTTTCTTAAAGCAGTCTCCAAAATGCAGACTCATTGATCAATTTTAAATATCCAAATCGTTTTTGGTAGAATGAAAAGTAAAATCACTGCATCACTGAGAGTCGCCTGACCTACTTCAGTGAAGAGCTGGTTGTGAAGGGCTCTTGCTTTTGCCTCATTCTCTGGAAGATCCGCTGAGCCACACGAGGGGTCTCTTTGTAGTTTGGATGCCACAGTTCTTGGAACGGTAGTTTTGTGAAATGACACTCCACTGGGCTTAGTAGAGTACCCGCGGCTGAGCTCGGGCTACTCAGGCACACCAAGCCACGCCAGCTTGCTTGGAGAATCTACACCTTTGCCAAGGAGACTCTGGCGTGTGGCCTTCAGAATCTAGATCTGGAAAGTGGAAGGAGGGCTGGTGTATTTCGGTTGCTTGCCCGTACCTCTTCGGAAAAGCCCATCGAGCTCTTCTAATCTTTATGTTGCCTGTGCCCCTCCTTCCTAGATACGTCATTTCTCATTAAAGAATATGCATATTTTAGTGCTTCCAATAGACATTGCCAAATTGCCTTCTGATTTTACACTCGGTTCTAATCCACATTCCCACCAACTTTTTAGGAAATTTCTATTTTTCTAACCTTTCTCAATGTCTGATAGTTAAATGAAAAGACAGTTCCCCAATGGGTGACCTTGACTTTGTGATTTTGGTACTTATAGTGGGGGTATTTAAACTTTATATCACTACATTCACACCCTATAAACAGTAGCTCTCCCCATAATAATGTTTATGACAACAGATTGTTTTTAGAGAGTGACATATATATGGGTCTTATGTAATGCCTTCTCTGCTATAGGCACCAATCCAAAGTCAGTTTCCAGAAACACATTTTAATCCTCTCACACCATGGTTGGAGAACAGGTTTTGCATTTAATCAAACAGTGTGGTTTATGGAGAGTTTCCTGGATGATCGGTTTGCAGAGCCAGTGTTGTTTTGTGTTTCCTTGGTAATTCCAAAGAAATCCCAGCATCCTATGTGCCTTTGGCCTCCGTAATGGATTGGCCATGATTGGGTGTTAGATGGTCAGAAACTGATTGAGAGAGTTTTTTGTTCTTCAGTGAGCTTTCCTTTTTTTTTTTTTGCTTTAAAATTTTCAATGTAAAAATAATGACATCGTAATTCTGTATTTCATGTAAAGTATTGTGGCTTAACATGTACAAAGTTAGAAAAATTCACAAGACTTTCATTTGTTGATCTAGGTCTAAAGATTTATTTTTTGGATGACTATAAAGTTTGCGGAGTTAGAATATTCAAGAAAGTTTCTTGGCTCGGTGTGGTGGCTCATGCCTGTAATCCCACACTTTGGGAGGCCAAGGTGGGCGGATCACTTGAGGTCACGAGTTCAAGACCAGCCTGGCCAACATGGTGAAACCCCGTCTCTACCAAAAAATACAAAAATTAGCTGGGTGTGGTGGCAGGCGCCTGTAATCCCAGCTACTTGGGAGGCCGAGGCAGGAGAATTGCTTGAACCTGGGAGGTAGAGGTTGCAGTGAGCCAAGATTGTGCCATTGCACTCCAGCCTGGGCAATAGAGCGAGACTCTATCTCAAAACAAACCAAACAACCAAAAGAAAGTTTCTTTTACTCTCATCTTTTTTTTTAAAATAAATTCCAGACATTTTAGCTTCTCCTTTAGCTCTGTTTCTTTTTTGCTTCTTCAGAGGAATTTAATGAGCCACAAAAAAGAAAAAAAGAAGAAAAAAAAACCACACACATTAATGGCAAAGATTTCGGCCTTTCTGGTACTGAGGTTCTTAACGAAAATGGCAGATTTTAGTGCTGACTCAGCAAGTTCTATTTTATCCTGCCTGCTGCCCTATTGATTTTTTTTTTTTTTTTTTTTGTAATTTAAATGTCTTCATAGAGTAACACTGCTAAGGGTATAGGAATTGTAAAGAGTGGTCACTGTATATTCAAATTAACAGAGTTATCAGTTGTTCTTCACCAGGTAAATAATCTTTAGCTGTCCTAGTGAGGCTGAGAATACTAGATGGGGGAATTGCATTGGGAGGAGGTAGGGAAGGTACTGAGGTGTTTAGGGAACTCATCCTTTTAGACAATTAGAAGATTAGAAAATCCTTAAAATGTTAATCTTGTTAACATAACGGTGTTAATTCCTCCACTCAGAATGCTGGATTTGCACACAGCAAGAAATAGCTTATTCATTGCTTGGATAGGATCCAATAATTTTTTAATTTATAAGACATCTTTCATTCTAGTTATTCAGAGTGTTGTGCATTTAATAGTTGGCAGAAGCACTGCAAAGCCACAGTGAAATCAGTTTTAACTTCCTTTGAAGGAGTTTAATTGTTAGATTGTTGTGTCCTTCAGTCAAGCATAAAGAAAGAATGCAAGGATTTAGATTAGTTGCTTCATTATTACACTTATATTTACTTGAAAGCAACATATTTGATGGAAATCCGAAATAGTTTTTTAAATGCCCCTCATATTCAACACACTTATTTGGATAAGTTTAATTTAAAAGCGTGAGACATTATGCATTTTGAAAGATTATGTTTAAACAGCACCTTTTTGCTTGGAGTAATTTTAAAAAGAATATTAAATTTAAAAAAATCAATATGAAGCTTCATGGTGCTAAACAGGTAGAAGAGTGTGGTAAATTAATGCGGTAAAATAGATGTGGGATTGAATACCAGCGCTTTCTAAATGATAGTACTTCCAAATATAAATTACATTTTGTTAAAAACTTGGAGCGGATGAAGAATAGGAAAGGCTTAAATTGTAAGGGCACGCTCTTTAAAAAACACAGTGCTCATTTACAGTGGGAGCTGTAAAAATCCATTAGTTGGCTATAATTTTATTTTCGTATCAAATCATATTATCTTTTGACTCCCATTATATTTCCTGAGTTGATCTCATAGAATAATTTTGGTCTCAGCATTTTGCCTTCAGTATGCTGTTCATTGTACATTTAATTCTGAGTCAGTCCTGTGTTGTTTTATTTAAATGGAAAACAGTCCCTGTTATCTTTGAGCACTTTGTATCGGGGGTAGCTCATGAATATTGTGCCCAGTCATCCAGTTTCATTCTGTTTTCACACTCACTTTGAAAGTCAAATGTTTAAGTAGCCCGGCTGATTATATCTACTTTACTCAGGTACTGAGTCAAACTCATGGCTGAGAGAGCCACTCTGAGTTACCTTTTTATCTTCTGACCTCCTGAGGTGCTCTCAGTCCCTGGTTTGTATTTTAATAGCCAAAGCGTTAGAAGTTCTTTAAATCTACTACAGATAAATTTCCATTGACCTAACTCCTGAGATGATGGATACCAAAGAAGCTCTGTGTTTTCAATACCTCATGAGAAGAAAGTTGCAATGTTGATGGATGGGTCCAGTAGGGGCCTGGAGTCTTTGCAGATTTGCTTGGTGTGAGTATTTGCTTCTTGGGATAGCCAGCCAAGGATTCCTGAGCACAGCGACACCTTAGGCATTGTTAGAGGGGGAAGTGTCTGCAAAGTGGGGCTGACCTGCGTTCTGCATATTTGTCAAACCCCTCGCCTTCCCAGAGGAGGAGAAATTGATCCTCATGTTAGAAATATGAAAGAACTGTCAAAAGTGCATGAAGTCAACCATGTACAGTGTGAAACAACAGGCAGGACTTTGTCTTGTAGAAGCGTAAAATGGCAAATTTTCATCAATAATAGAAAATAAAACCTGCTACCAGCACATCTAAGATGGTCTCATAGAATAGAATTTTTTTTTTTTTTTTTTTTTTTTTTTTTGAGACGGAGTCTCGCTCTGCCGCCCAGGCTGGAGTGCTGTGGCCGGATCTCAGCTCGCTGCAAGCTCCGCCTCCCGGGTTCACGCCATTCTCCTGCCTCAGCCTCCCGAGTAGCTGGGACTACAGGCGCCCGCCACCTCGCCCGGCTAATTTTTTTGTATTTTTTAGTAGAGACGGGGTTTCACCGTGTTAGCCAGGATGGTCTCGATCTCCTGACCTCGTGATCTGCCCGTCTCGGCCTCCCAAAGTGCTGGGATTACAGGCTTGAGCCGCTGCGCCCGGCCCATAGAATATTTTTGATCTCAGCATTTTATCTTCTCCAAGTTGTGGTCACACTAAATACTTCCAGATGTTCTAGATTAACTAAGGAGGGAGATTAAGAAGTAGAGGTGCAGTAGAATTAGATCGAAAGTGGAACCCATCATTCATAAAAGATTTGAAGAACATAGAATGGGGGATTGATAAGGACGGTGATCAGGTTGGCAGGGGCATCCACGTGTTACTGTTGAAGAACTGGGAACGTGTAACCCGGGAAGAGCACCTTCAGAAGGTTAGCATGCCAGCCATGCGCACCATCATGGACTTGATGGATCGAATTATAGAAAGAAGGATTTGGGCTCAAGACAGAACAGCATCTGACAATGTGCCAGATACATAACCGAAGCTGGGTAAATGCTTGAGTTGATGGGTGGATGGACAGATGAAGGGGATGAAGGTAGAATGAGCTACCCCCAGTGATGCCAGTCGAGGCTAGACAACCAGCTGCCAGGGTCATCCCAAAATTTAACTCTTACTGGAGAACTGCAGGGTTATCCCTTCCAGCTCTTGAGATGTTGTTTCTAAGTCTATTGAGCTGCCATGCCAGTCGAGGGCTATCCCTCTGTAACATGGTGTTTGTAGTTTATAAGGGAGAAATTAAACATGAGGAAATAGATGCATAGCTTTGTTAGCCAGCAATGAGAGGTCAGGCTCTTCTCTTGAAATTAAGTGCAGATTTCAAGACCATGATGGGACTAATTCAGTTACTCTTCGTTCTGTGTCATCCAGCTTTTTGATTCATGCCCTACAATTACCTCCCTTGTTTTAGTGACACTTCTTTGCATTTCCTTCCGTGTGAATGAAATGATCACGGCAGTGTTTTGCCAAGCAGAAGATCATTTCCAAAAGCTGTCCATCAAATCATCCCGACCTCCCCCCTATTGTTTATCCACTGAATTAATGAGAATAACACCCACCCTTTGCACAAATCTCCGTGGAAGAGCCAAACTGGTGTCCTTGTTTTGTGGAAGCACATGTTCTTGGCCAGAGTCTCTGATCACATTCATAACCTTTTGTTTTTCTTATATAAGGTTCGTGTTGCATTATTTGTCAAAGCATCTCTGAGACTCTGCCATGGATGTGAGAGGTACGGAAAGAGCGTGGGAAGCATCAGAGATTCCACATTAATTCCCAACTTCTGCTGATTTTTAAATCATCTGGAGAAAACCTCCATAAACCATTGAGACACATTTAAAAAAATCCTTATCTTCTCAGATTGAGTTGCTTAATCACCGTAGTCCAAGTTGAGACATGTTTCCTGTGTATTTAGTTTTAAATGGAAAGTTTTGGTCAAAGTCTGTTTATGAGCTGCTTATTCCAATGTATGTCTCTCTAACACACATTAGTTCCCCCCTTCCCTCAGAACACACGCGCCAACCAGTTTGGCAAGGAGAAAAATGAACAGGAAAAAACACATTCGGAGGGGACAAAACATTAGCAAATTTTAGTAGCTTTTTCTACCTCCTTCCCCTGCACCCCCCTTCCGTCTTCTCTTTCCTCTCTCTTTCCCTTTGCAGTTGTGGGGCTTCTGAATGAAAGCTTTTTGTTTGTTTGTTTTAACTGTAAGGAGAGCAGAGTTTCTTAAGATTCTTCTGAACTGGAAATTGCCCCACCCCCACCCTCCTATTCTTTTTTTTCTACTGATGAGAAACACTTCGAGAGATTTCTCGGCATTTCAAGCTTCCCAGCAGGGTCCCGCATGGGAGGTGGGGGTTCTGGCCTGGCTTTGGTGCAGTCACCAGCCCCCAGGCCTCCAGCCCAGGCTTAGCTTCACCTGCATTTGCAGGGGAGTGGCCCCGAGTTGGTGCTACAGATGGACGTAGCAGCTGTGTCACCCTCAGGAGGAAGAGGCCAGTCTGAGGAAACAGTGAGGAAGCAGAGAAACGAAAAAGATCTCACAGTCTGAAGCTCTCAAGCCGTGACTCTGGCTTACCCGCCAGCCCGATCCTGCCCGCAGTAGACCAGGAGTCAGAAACTCTGTCCTGGGCCTGTCTCCCACCAGCTTTAGTGCCTCTGGGAGGTTCTGCCTCCCCAGCATGGGAAAGAGCAGAGAACCACACACTTGCCCTGGCGCAGGCGGGGACTGGAGGGTCTCCATGCTTCCTCCCAGCTCCTGCAGGTTGCCCACTGTCGCAGCAGGCCCACAGCTGATCTCAGTCTTAGAAAGAGGCTCAGGTTAGAGCCTCACCTGGGCCACTCGCTAGCTGTGTGACCTTGGACATGTTACCTGAAGCCTCTGGTCTCCGAGCCTCACAATGAGTTTTGTTATTCATTGTGGCATAAGAATACTTGTCTTAGGCCGGGCACAGTGGCTCACACCTGTAATCCCAGCACTTTGTGAGGCCGAGGCGGGCAAATCACCTGAGGTCAGGGGTTTGAGACCAGCCTGGCTAACATGGCAAAACCTCGTCTCTACTAAAAATAACAAAAATTAGCTGGGTGTGGTGGCGGGCACCTGTAATCCCAGCAGCTCACCCAGGAGGCGGAGGTTGCAGTGAGCCTAGATTGCACCATTGCACTCCAGCCTGGGCAACAAGAGTGAAACTCTGTCTCAAAAACAAACAAACAAAAAGAACACTTGTCTTAAATGAGTGCTTTAGGGATTAAGTAAAATGATGTACCAAATGCCTAGCCCTTGTCCTGGCCCAGGGAAGGTCAATGAATTCCTCACCATTGCCACTGTCTTTTGATAATTGCATAGTCTTGTTTCTGCAAACGCTGCATACTAATTTTTTTTTTTTTTTTTTTTTTTTTTTTTTTTTTTTTTGGAGACAGAGTTTTGCCCTTTCACCTAGGCTGGAGTGAAGTGGTACGATCTTGGCTCAGTGCAACCTCCTCCACGCCTCCCTGCCCACCCCCAGGTTCAAGTGATTCTTCTCCCTCAGCCTCCTGAGTAGCTGGGATTACAGGCACCTGCCACCACACCCGACTAATTTCTGTATTTTTAGTAGAGCTGGGGGTTTCACCATGTTGGCCAGGCTGGTCTTGAACTCCTGACCTCAGGTGATCTACCCATCTCAGCCTCCCAAAGTGCTGGGATTATAGGCTTCAGCCCCCGTGCCCAGCTGGGATTACAGGCATGAGCCACTGCGCCCGGCTGCATACCAGTTTGGCCCTTGTATATATGGTTTTGTATTGTAAGGAATCTTTTTACGCTTTATGTTCTGTGCTTTCCCCTAGATTTAAGATCTGTGAAAACCAGGACCCTTTGCACGTTCTCCCTGTGATATAAACTTCACATGTAGGTGTTATTCAAAATATATTATTTATCAATGATTTATCTTAGAATGCATAGCATAGCTTATGAGAGTAGTGCAGAATATTTTCCTTTAGTTGCCCTGGGATGCCAGAAATCATTGGCTACCCTCCTCCCCTTTACAGTCACAAGTCCAGACATTTGGAGGGGGAGGGAGAAGCTGGACTCTATATCTCTTCTCTTTAAAGACAATTTAGCAGTTTTGCAGTGTTGGTGTTTCTGACCTTCCATCTACTTCCCCATCTGTCTGCCAAGGTCTGGGTGTCCCTCTGGGTATGCATGAGGCCAGACTGTTTGGACCTGGTCATTCTTGAAGCCTAAGAGACCCATCAGGCTGCCCTGGGATAGAAAAGTTATAAATTCCAGGCTGTTGACTCCAAGGCACCAAATATTGTCACAGGTGGAAACATTTTGCAGCTGCCATAGAAAATGCAAATGTGGCTGGGCACGGTGGCTCACGCCTGTAATCCCAGAACTTTGGGAGGCTGAGGCGGACGGATCACCTGAGGTCAGGAGTTCAAGACCAGCCTGGCCAACATGGCAAAACCCCATCTCTACTAAAAATACAAAAATTAGCTGGGCTTGGTGGCACGTGCCTGTAATTCCAGCTACTCAGGAGGCTGAGGCAGGAGAATTGCTTGAACCCAGGAGGCAGAGGTTGCAGTGAGCCAAGATTGTACCGCTGTACTCTAGCCTGGCAACAGAGCAAGACTCCATCTCAAAAA
>NW_016807466.1:1892070-1929066 GCF_001698545.2 Rhinopithecus bieti | reverse complement strand
AGCAAATATGCTGAAGGTGGTGCAGGCCAGGAATTGCTCCAGCTTTGTCTCCTTCATTATTCCTTTGAAAAGAAGCCTCCCTCTGCTCCTCTCTACATTTCTGTGGAACTGGCACTTGAAAGGTAAGGCGCCTGAGCTCTCCCTACCCCAATCATAATGGGAAAAGTTTTCGCCCCAGGCCAGCCCAAACACTCAATTGTGTTCTTTCTCTACCAGATACATAATCCGTGTTTAAATCTCTTGGCAGTCACTCATTAGTTTTTTTCCCCTACATTCTTTTCTTCTTTGATGAGAACAAAGCCGGGCTCCTCCCAGCTCCCAATCTTTCTTTTCTCTCCCAGGAAATCTCCCTGTCGCACTTTGATCCCTTAGGAAGAAAGTCACCCAAATGCTGTCCTTCTCTACCTGCTAAAAGAGGAAGATCTCAATTCTTTGTACTTCCAAATAAGTGTTCAGAACTCACAAATCTGTGGTGCCAGAGGCCCTGATTTTTCTGGAGGCATTCTGGCGGCATGCCATGGCCGGACTACCTAAGGACCCCTCTCTGGGACACCTCCCCCTCCCTGATTTGTAATGGACTGTTCTTGAGAAAGGAAGGATTGGACATATGGTAACTCGGAATTTTATTCTTATTAAAGCCCTTTGAAGTTCTCTCTAACACCACCGCTTCTTACCCTCACCCCTTAGATGTAGCATGTTCCATCATCAGAGTTGTTGAAGTTAAAGTTATAGGAAAACCAACCCGAGTTTCTCTAATACAACTCTTTGATGTAGAGTAAAACAAAAATCTATTTCCATCTGATATTCTAGGCTTCTAAGAAATGAACTATGAAAGTAAGCTCTTTAGCGCTATAGGATTGTAAAGAATTTTAGATTTATTTTATTCCATCTGCTTTGCACTCCAAACCATTCTGGATTTTGATTGAGAGGCAGAAAATCAAGCATTTATTGGGCACCTACTGTGTGTCAGACTTGGTATACAGACAGCATGTGAGAGGCCGTCATGTGCCCATAAAGAGCAGGTCACACAGCTTGCAGATGACTGAGCTGGGACCTGAGCCGGCCTGATCTGACTGTTCTGACCCCAGAGCCTGAGTTGTTCTCAAGGTAATTTGCCACCTTGTGGTCACTGTCTTCTACAGAAACATTCCATGAGCTTTGGAAAGGAAGAATGACATGTCACTTGTGAAAAAGGAATTTAAGGTTTGTAGCATAGTGAGAGTAAGAGAGATGGGAGGTGAGAGTTCCTGCCATTGGAACCTGGGAATGGTGAGGGAACAATAACAATTAGAGGGAAAGTCATGGAAATTGATGGGGAAGGCGTGCAGAGGAAACAGAGAGGATTTTGTGTGGACCGATGGATGGATGGATGGATGGAAGCAAGCACCATTAGGAAGATGGGGAGGGGGTGACTAAGGATCATGAATGTGTGTGTGTGTGTGTGTGTGTGTGTGTGTATGTGTGTGTGTGTAAGGATCACTTCTGTTTTAGACAACGTAGAAAAGCGAATGTAGGGTGGGGAGAAAATCACATAGTAATATTTTAGGGATTATTTATACTGTTTGTTTAATAAGAAAAAAAGAAAGTCAAACCTCACCATATTATAAAGCTTTCTTGTCCATCAATTCTTCTTAGAGCAAATGAGGGTTTTCTCTTGTTTTGTTCCTCTTAAATTCTCAGTCATTTTGGGAATAAATGTCTATACTTCAGCTATCTTTCTAATCATTTCTTATATGTGATTTTTTTTTTACATGTCTGTAGGGAGAACTGACAAGGGCTCTCACCATCTTTTGAATTTAGATTTTTTTAAAAAAATTATTGTTCTGCCGGGCACGGTGGCTCACACCTGCAATCCCAGCACTTTGGGAGGCCGAGACGGGCGGATCACGAGGTCAGGAGATCGAGACCATCCTGGCTAATACAGTGAAACCCCATCTCTACTAAAAATACACACACACACAAAAATAGCTGGGCATGGTGGCAGGCGCCTGTAGTCCCAGCTACTTGGGAGGCTGAGGCAGGAGAATGGCGTGAACCCAGGAGGCGGAGTTTGCAGTGAGCCGAGATCGTGCCACTGCACTCCAGCCTGGGCGACAGAGCGAGACTCCGTCTCAAAAAAAAAAAAAAAAAAAGTAAAATTATTGTTGTAAGAGCAATATATATTTTGTTAACATTCTTTAAAAATAAAAATCTCTCTAACCACTGTCCTGAATCGCCATTATTGTACACGGTAAATATTTGTGAAATAAAAATGAATAGCTATCATTAGCATCCTTTTATTTGATATTGAAGTCATAAAATGGATTGAAGACACAGGGTTAATTTTATTTTGTTAAGGAATAAGCAGTGAAGATTCTTCCAAAATGCCTGGCTGATTTGTGGGTGACCCAAGTGTATAAAAATTAAGCTCTAAATAATTATCAAAATACTGTTTTTAAATAGCATGTTTGCTGAGGCAAGACTGAGATTGTAGGAATGATAAGCCCTGTTGGTCATTTTGGCTGTGCCCAGTTCAATAGACCACCTGTGGCAAAACGCTACATGTGAGGATGTTTCCAATAATCTAAGCAGGTGCAGGAATGATACTCAGTTTGAGAGACTCAGCTGAAAGTAATGTGCTGGACCACTGAGTTGTTTTACAATTAGTCTTGGAAAACTTGGGGAGTTTTTGGTCCTTCTGTACTCTCAGCTTTATTGAAATATAATTGATGAATAAAAATTGTGGATATTTAAGGTGTACAGTGTGATGTTGTGTTATACACATTATAAATGATTACCACAAACTAACATATCTATTACCTCATATAGTTACCATTTGTGTGTGTGTGTGTGTGTGTGTGTGATGAGAATAGTTAAGATCTACTCTTTTTCACGTCTGTAATCCCAGCACTTTGGGAGGCTGAGGCGCGTGGATCATGGGGTCAGGAGTTCAAGACCAGCCTGGCCAAGATGGTGAAACCCTGTCTCTACTAAAAATACAAAAATTAGCTGGGTGTGGTGGCGCACACCTGTAATCCCAGCTACTCGAGAGGCTGAGGCAGGGAATTGCTTGAACCTGGGAGGCAGAGGTTGCAGTGAGCTGAGATCACGCCATTGAACTCTAGCCTGGGTGACAGTAAGATTCCATCTCAAAAAAAAAGAAAAAAAAAACAACTCTTACTAGTAAATTTAAAGTATAAAATACAGTATTATTACCTGTAGTCACTGTGCTGTAAATTAGGTCTCCAGGGCTTTTTATTTTATTTTATTTTATTTCATTTTTGATGAAATTTTGTTCTCTCGCCCAGGCTGGAGTGCAGTGGCGTGATCTTGGCTCACTGCAATCTCCACCTCCCAGGTTCAAGCCATTCTCCTGCCCCAGCCTCTTAAGTAGCTTGGACTACAGGTGCACAGCATCACACTTGACTAATTTTTGTGTTTTTAGTAGAGACAGGGTTTTGCTATGTTGGCCAGGCTCATCTAAAACTCCTGACCTCAGGTGATCCACCTGCCTCATCCTCCCAAAGTGCTGGGATTACAGGCGTGAGCCACTGCACCCAGCCAGCTTACTCATTTTATAACTGCAAGCTTTTACCCTTTGATCAACATCATCTCATTTCCCCCAGCCCGCCTCACCCTGCAACCCCAACCCCTGGTAACCGCCCTTCTACTCTCTTTCTGTGAGTTTGCCTTTTTAGATTCCGTATATAAGTGAGATCACGTGCTATTAGTGTTTCTGTGTCTGGCTTGTTTCATGTAGCATGATGTCCTCTAGGTGCATCCATGTTGTCAGAAATGGCAGGATTTCCTTCTTTTCTAAGGCCAAATAACAGTCCTTTGTGTATATGTATATACCACATTTTCTTCATTCATCTGTCAGTGGACACTTACATTGTTTCCATATTTTGGCTATTGTGAATAATGCACAATATTGAGAAATTGAGAGTGTCATGCAGATGCAGATCTCTTTGAAATAGTGATTTTATTTCCTTTGGCTATATATCCAGAAGTGGAATTGCTGGATCTTATGGTAGTTCTGTTTTTCTTCTCTCTTTATCTTTTTTTTTTGTTTTTTTAATAGTCTCTCTGTGTCACCCAGGCTGGAGTGCAGTTGGCGCCATCTCGGCTCACTGCAACCTCTGTCTCCCGGATCAAGCGATTCTCGAGCCTCAGCCTCCCAGTGAGCTGGGATTACAGGCAGGCACCACCACGCCTGGCTAATTTTTTTGTATTTTTAGTGGAGATGGGGTTTCACCATGTTGGCCAGGTTTCACCATGTTGGCCGGGCTGGTCTCGAACTCCCGACCTCAGATGATCTGCAAGTGCTGAGATTACAGGCATGAGCCACCATACCCAGCTGTTCTGTTTTTAACATTGTGAGGAACCTCCATACTGTTCTTCATAACAGGTGCTGAACCATTTTACATTTCCACCAACAACGTATAAGAGTTTCTCCTTTTCTCCACATCCTCACCAATACAGAGTCTTTCCGATAGTAGCCATTTTTACAGGTGTGAGGTGGTATCTCACTGTGGCTTTGATATGCATTTCCCTGATGAGTAGTGATGTTGAGCACCTTTTCATATACCTGCTGGATATTTGTGTGTCTTCTTTAGAGAAATGTTTATTCATGTTCTTTACTCATTTTTAAACTGGGTTGTTTGTGGGATTTGTTTTGTTTTGTTGTTTTTGCCATTGAGTTGTATGAGTGCCTTTCTATTGTGGATATTAACTCCTTATTGGATATGTGCTTTGCAAATATTTTCTCCATCCTGTAGGTTGCCTTTTTCATTTTGTGGACTATTTCCTTTGCTGTGCAAAAAACTTTTTAGTTTGATGTAGTCCTACTTAGTTTTGCTTTTGTGCCTGTACTTGTGGTGTCGTATCCAAAAAATCATCGCCAAGACCCAGTGTCATGGAGTTTTGCCCCTTTGTTTTCTTCTAGTTTAACAGTTTCAAGTCTTACATTGAATTAAAGTTTTAATCCATCTTGAGGTGGATTTTTGTCTGGAAAATTTCGTTTTCACAAAGTCTCTAGACCAGCATTAAGGGGCAAGGAGTGAAGCATCAGAATCACTAGAAGGACTTTAAAAAAATTACATAGGATGTTGATGGTAGGAGAGGCCATGGAGACCGGGGCTGGGGGTAAGGGTATATGGGAACTGACTGTACTTTTTGCTCACTTTTGTTGTGAACTTAAAATTTCTCTTAAAAGATGAAGTCTTTTATTAAAATGTATGTATATAATTTTCCTGACCCTGGAGAGCTGGATATGGTATTTAAAATCATTGGCTTAGTGAGTCATAGTTAACTATGCAGGCTGTCTGCCCCTCTCTGCGCTGTGCAACAGAAAATACATGTTGAGAATTAGTGTCTTAAATCATAGAATATTGGAGCAGAAAAGAACCTAAAATCACCCAGTTTAGAGTCCTTAGGTGGAATACCACATGCACAGTTTCCTGGAGTTGTTAGGACTTTACTTTTGAGTATACATGAAGTTGCCTGTGGTCCATAAGTTTGGGAAATGCAGCTCATTATAACTTCTTTGTAGTAAGCCAAAATTAAGATGTTTCCTAAACTTATCAGTATATTCCAAGGAACACCAATTTGGGAACAAGTAATCTAAAAGATTACCACTCCATAATGGGTTATGGAATCAATTTAGGGGTTACAACTATCTTTTTGTTTTATGAAAAAAATACAGTAGAATAAGAAATACCAGAGCGTGTTGTACAGAGGTTATTATTTTGTGAAACCTTTCTTTCAGTTACGTGTGTATGTTTGTGTGAACTCAGTCATTATGAAGTCTATTTCTTACTATAAATGGTGGCCAAAAATATGTTAGAGAAGACTGGTCTGATTCAGTTCCTCAATTTCACAACTGAAAAAACAGAGGAGACCCATGTGGGTCCTAAGATCACATGGGGAGTTAGTAATGGATTGAGTCTGAATCTGTTCTTCATCCTCAGTTCCCTTCACCAGTACTTTTACTAAATCCATAAATCATCCTGTTTAAAAAGCAACACTCATGGAAACAACGCAAAAGTCCACTAACAGGTGGTGGATGAACAAAATGTGGCTTGTACAGACACTGGAATATTACTCAGCCTTAGAAAAGAATGAAATTCTAGCACAGACTACAACATAGATAAACTTTGAACATTATACGAAGTGAAAAAAGCCAGATACAAAAGGACAAATATCATATGATTCCACTTATATGAAGTTTTCCTAGAATAGACAAATACATAGAGACAGAAAGTGGATTAGCGGTTACCAGGGCCTGGGGGAAGGTGGGGATGGGGAGTTAGTATTTAATGGGTACAGAGTTTCTGTTTGGGATGATGAAAAAGTTCTGGAAATAGATAGTAGGGATGGTTGCACGACAGCGTGAGTGTACCAAATGCCACTGAACTGTATGTACAGCTAAAAAATTGTTAAAATGGCAAATTTCATATTTTGTGTATTTTATCACACATTCCAAAATGAATCCAGGTACAAAAGAAGAAGAAGAAACAGAACAACATATCTTTCAGACAGACCTCATTTTACATTCCAGCAGCCATGTATTCCTTCAGCCTACCCCTGGTTGGGCCCAGGCCCTGAGGATTCTGAGGCAAACAGGACAGGCTCCCTGGCCTTAGGAATCCATGGAACCGACTGTGGCCAAGTGTGGCCTTGATTCTGGAATCCCTGGCAGGTGATGACTGCTAGCATTTCCACAGGTGATGCATTTTACAGCAGCCAGTGATGCTTAGACAGTGACCTTTCATGTGCTAATAGCTCTGATTTTTCCAATTGCAGCATTTGGATAAACCCACAGTTTGCTTTTGGAATGCCAAGGAAAAACATCGTTTATGGTTTTCTTTTGGTCTCACCCCTTTCATCAGTTGGTCTTTAGCCTTAACCCATAAACAAATAGCCTTTTTTCTCTTTACTCTTCCCTCTTTCTTTGCAAGACCTCCAGACTCCCAGCAAATGGCAATTCAAGCGACATGCTTCTACCCACAAGTTAACGGTGATTCACGCTGGCTCCATTTTGTACTCTTGCTTCACATGTTTGGATATGAGAGTCAGAAGACTCAGGGTGAGCCAGAAATGAGGTCAGGGGCAGCTGGGTAGCAGAGGCGGGATGTCTGTTTCTTCCTTGTAGCTGACTTAAGATTTTTGATACTCCCAGTGCAGGGTAATTTCTGCCCATACAAGCTGTGGCAGATAGGAGTCTACCGTTGGCTCTATTTGAGGGCATTGGAGATGTACTACCCTTGTGCATCTAGCCCCTCCACTGTTATTGACAAACAGGTTTGTGCTTCCAACCACCCTGTCAGAATCTCTGCAGCCCTCAAGTCAGCAGGAGCATTAAAAGAAACCTGGAGGATGTCTCTCCAACTCCACCAGTGAAAACAGTTAACTGGGCTTATTGGAAGCTAAGAAAGTGCTTCAAAAATAGTTTATTTTTATGTTACACTGAACTTTACCACAAATGACGGGGAAGCAGGGATGGCTGGCACACATCGTGATAATGATCTTGAAACTGTTAGCATGGTCTGTGAGTTTTAGGTCCACCTGGGATTTTTCCACCTTGGTACTATTGACATTTGGGGCCAGAGAATTCTTTTTTTTTTTTTTTGAGATGAAGTCTCGCTCTGTCACCCAGGCTGGAGTGCAGTGGCACGATCTCGGCTCACTGCAAGCTCCGCCTTCTGGGTTCACACCATTCTCCTGCCTCAGCCTCCCTAGTAGCTGGGACTACAGGCACCTGCCACCACACCAGCTAATTTTTTTTGTATTTTTAGTAGAGACGGGGTTTCACCATGTTAGGCAGGATGGTCTTGAACTCCTGACCTTGTGATCCACCCGTCTCGGCCGCCCAAAGTGCTGGGATTACAGGCGTGAGCCACCATGCCTGACAGGGGCCAGAGAATTCTTTATTGTGAGAGGCTATCCTGTGCCTTGTAAGATGTCTGGAAACATCCCTGGCCTCTACCCACCAGGTGCCAGTAGCACCCCCACTCACCACCAAGTTTTAGTGATCAAAAACGTCTGCAGATATTGCCAGATGTTCCCTGGGGGGCAAAGCCAACCCCAGCTGAGGACCACTGGTATACCCCAAATCCCTTCTGCTATGTTCTGAGTTTTAAATGTTGAGGACTTTTTTCATTGTTATTCTGGAAATAATAATAAAAAAGAGCTTGAGGTTTTGGTTTTATTCCTGCTTTATTAGTATTAAAGGGTATGTAAGCATCACAGCCTGGGAAAAATTAACACCTAGTATCGATGTCAGAATGAATCTGTTACCCATGTACTACTAGACTTGGTTCCGTGAGGGGTGCTATGTCTTGGGCCAACATGACTTCTGGTGTGGTCCATCTGCCGAACAGTTGCACAGTGGTGAGGGTCTATGGCTCCTCTCATTTCATCTACTTTGCTGTATTTCCCAGATGGTAGGGCGAGGTCCTGCGTGGTTATAAACTGAGCAGGAGCAGGTAAGCTGAGATGGATGAAGCCTGCATCCGTGGCCTCTGAGTACTGCTTGTCCTCTTTTCCTTCCTGTGCCAGTCCCATGACTGAGTGACATAGGCAGCTTATTTCATTGCACGTCTCATATCTTTCTCTTCCACATCTAAATGGAGGATGGTACCTGCTCTTTATCTAGTTACCACCCGTCAAGCTCTACTCTTGTCGTGGTGTCAGTTATTTGAGATTGTGGAATTCTCTGTGATGTAATTACCTGTTCTGGAGCCCCAGATGGATTCCTAAGGGCCATCCTCCAAAAAGCCAAATCTCCCTTTCCCTCTGAGGCTGGACTGGTGGGAGTGTCTCCTCGCCCATTCATCCAGTGCCGCTGATGGGAATGTCTCTTCGCCCATTCATCCAGTGCCGCTGATGGGAATGTCTCTTCACCCATTCATCCAGTGCTGCTGGTGGGAATGTCTTTGCCCATTCATCCAGGGCTGCTGATGGGAATGTCTCTTCATTCATTCATCCAGTGCTGCTGGTTGTAATGTCTCTTCTCCCATTCATCCAGGGCTGCTGGAACTCTTGTGTGCCATGCTTTGTGTGAGTTACTTGGGATCCCTGATGACTGAGCCAGGTTTCCTGTCATCAGAGCATACACTCCAGTTAGAAAGATGGACTTGTAAACAAATCTAACGTAACATGAGACTCGCTTTCGGTCATCTGTGCAAAAGTGCTGTGGTTTCACGATCCTGGCTATTTTGAAGCTCTTCCTTCGAAAGGAAGAAGTACTGAAGTACTGAAACACAGCAGTGACATTTTGGAAGGCATTAGCCTGTGGTCTGGGAGAATGCTATTTGGGAGTCTGAAAACCTGGGTTTTTCATGTTGACACTGGCCCTGATTAGCTGTGTACTAATTCCTGTAAACCTGAGTCACTTCATCTTAATGGACTTCCCTCCCTAGGTTTATAAAATCATGTGGTTGGGCTAGATCATCTCTAAGGTTCCTTCTGATTCTGGTGGCCTCTGCTTATTATAATGTTTAAAGACTGGAAACCTGAGATTAGCCGGTCTTTGTGAGGAGGATTTATTGTAAGTTTTTAAAGTGGCTTCCCTGCTCATTTGTGCCTTTGGGAGACTTGGGCAACTCTGGTATGGTCAGAAGCCTAGCAACCCTTTGAGGCCCCATCTGAGGGGTAAACCAGTAAAACAGATGTCTTGCCCTGAAGTTCCAGAAGAAAATTACCATCTGTAAATAGCCTCATCAACTTTTATAGGGCTTTTGGCGGGTAGAGGTGCCTTTTACCATTATCCTTCTGTCCGCTTGTGGATTTGTATAAATCCACTAGGTTAAAATTATCCATTCCTTTTGCTCTTGAAGCTGTAGGTCTGTTTCCTGCCCGGTTTAAACCCTGTCCTGTACCTGTCACTTTTAAATTCTGTAAGTGCCATCCTCAGCATTCCAGGACTGGTGATCCCAAAGATGGCAGCAGCCAAGCTCCTAGCAAGGGGCACCCAGTCATGGATAAGATCTATAGTTGTTAATCTCATCATATAAGAATGGCAGGTAAATATTTGGAGCATTCTTCTCTCCTTAACTTAGTATACTTCTTCATATTTCAGTTGTTTTGTATGTAAATCTCACCTTTTCAAGAAAACATTATATGATCTCTCACTGCATGTCAGAATAAGTTTCCTGGACCACCTAGGTGATACTTGGCAATTATGGCCTCATGTTGTGGTCCTATGTGTACATGTGCTTTTTCTCTTTCAGGATTGAACTCATCTCCTAGAGCCAATGATTGCATCTAATCACCAGGAAAGACCCTACAGCTGGGTTGGGTGGTGTGTGTGTGAGCATACGTGTGTGCGTGCATATTACATACCCAGGAAATGTTGGCAGGATAAATGGATCACCATGTCAGGCACGGGAAGCACTCAATAAATAGTTGTTGAATTGTACCGAGTTGTAAGTGGCTAAATATTTCATGGTTCTCTATTCTTCCTACTTTATGCCATTTACCATGGGCTAGAAAATAAGATGAAGCTGTGTTTGCACTGAATAGTGGTAAGTGGTTGCTGGTTGTCTGAAGAGTCATAGAGCTTTTAGTGGTTTTACAGCTCTGATTCTTTTTTTTTTTTTTTTTACAGCAGTGTTTACTATTTCTGGCCATTATGTACTCTAATATAAAAATTTAATTAGACTCTTTCTTTTCAATTAATTATTACAGCCCTGTTTGTTTGCTCTTTTGACAGAGCCTGCTTTATGGGAACAGGAGAGATCAATTTCCTATCACAAAATTCATTACTTTTGAGTAAAGTCCAGTGCGCCTGTGAGTGTGTGCACCACTCTTGATGACTTCCCAGGCAGCCAGAGGATTGTGGATTGTGACAAGTATTAAAGTAGCCTTGGTGAAAGGATGCTTTTGATTCAAGAAGAGTTTTGATTTGATCATTGTCCTTCTCAAAGCAGCACATGAAGCAAAGTTAAAATTCTGTACAGTTCCTGGGGTTGAAAATATACTTGTGTCTTATTCATTCCTCATTGTTTAATATTTTCTTAAGAATCCAGAGAGTTGGAATTGGGTATAGATAGAATATGTAAAGGTTTCTGCCTTAGGAAAGCTATCTTCTTTGACAGCACCTATAAAAGAAGGTATGTGCTCTGGGAGGGCAGGGACATGATAGGTTTGTTCTTTACTTAGCTGCAGAGCCCACACAGTGCTTGGCACATGGTCACTGTTGAGTAAACATTTGTTGAATGAGAACGCATGAGATACAATAGTTTTGCTTTTCATCATTGTAAAAATATTCTTTCATCATCAGTAAAAGTGTTTTCTGGATTAAAAGTTCTCTGTGCCACTGTCTCTGACAATCCTCCATGATTAATGTCTTGGATGGAACTGTTTTCAGTGTTGGGAGATGCCAGACCTGTGTGTTAACAGTACAGCCATGCTATCTTACCTGACAGGACAGGGGCTGGGCTTGGTCCCCAAGAGGCACAGGTAATTTCCAGCTCAGCTCATTGAGCCCCCAGGGGCAGAGCATCATCTCGGGACTCACAGACATCTTGTGCAGTTCTGTACCTGCCACATCACTAGCTCTGTGATGTCAGGGCCTGCAGTGTCACCTCTTCTGTTCTCTGTTCACTGATCTATAAAACTGGGCCAATAGTGTCTACCACCCACAATGGGTAGGGGCTATTAAATGAGATCGCCACAAGTCATGTCCTCTGTACAGAGATAGTTCAATAAATGTATCTGTTTACAACTCCTTTCCCTTCCAGTGATGTTTCCCTTTAATAAAGAGAGTAGTTCTCCACCCTCCATTCTGAACTGTTTCACCTCTTACTCTTGCATGAGATGGGGAAGAAGAAGAAAGACCCCAGTAGCCTCAGTCCCTGGGTCTCTGACGTGATACAGTGCAGAGTTAGAGGTTAGACCTGCGTGGTGATAATGGTGGTGGTGGTGGTGGTGGTGGTGGTGGTGGTGGTGGTGGTGGAGTGTGTGTGTGTGTGTTGGCATGGGCATGGGAGCAGGAGCTCGAAGAATAGCATACCTCAGCAGAACTCTCTGCAGTGCTGGAAGTACTCTGTGTCTGTGCTGTCCACTGTATAGTCACTAGTCACATGTGGCTTGTTGAGCACCTGAAATGCACCCAGTGTGCCCACGGAATTGCATTTTTAGTTTTCTTTAGTCTTCATGTAACTAATATCATGTGGCCAGTGGCTACCATGTTGGACAGCGCCACCCTAGAGCCTTTCTATGGCCCAAGGATGTGCAACCTGTGTGTTCCCCGGGAGCTTGGGAGAAATGCAGAATCTCAGACATCGCCCCAGACCTGCTGGATCTGAACCTACTTTTTAATACAATCTCCAGGTGGTTTGATTTTAAGAAATGCTGGGCCAGCCTTCAAGCCTCTCAGTTTCTTTCCAGAGACTTTCGGGCAGTTGTGCTGGTCAAGGATGGAGGGTTCTTGCCGTCTTCTTTGCCTTCTCAGCTGTTCTCACAATAACGTGCTGTGGTTTTCAGGGGACCCATGTGTGTGGGTCCCTGTGGTTAAGAGATCAAAGAAAAAAGTTCTGTAGCTGTCATCTCAGGATGAAACGCTATTTTGCGTATTCCTCCTCATAAACCTCCTTAATCTCTGTATTCCTATGTTCTCTCCCCAAAGGGTAGCTCTGCTGTTATTTTCTCATGTATCCTACTACTGCTTTGTTTTCCCTGTTAGTAAAGATGTGGGTACACACACACATACATACACACACACACTCACACACACGCACTTAGCTGTTTCAAACCAAATCAGTATGTTTAGGCTGTGGTTCTCTTAATGCTTCCCAGCACTCTGACTAGTGATAAATATTTCAAAAGCCTAAGTAGCATTTTCTCTTTAAGTGAAATTAGAAAAATGTCCCCCCACCTCCCTGAATATATTAATCATTTCTGTTCTGTAATGGTGCTAATTTAACCCATCAAAAACAATAGTTACAGAAAACGTTGCAGATTTCTTTGATATCCGTTGGACAAATCACGTTAGCTAATGGGCGTGTTGCTTGGCTGTTACTGATATTCAGCAAAGCTGGGAATTGGACTGTATGTTTAATTATTTTGGTGGATGCTTTTCATTTTTGAATGGCTCATAGACATCACGTGGTGATGGCTCAGATGTTGTCTATATGATGTCTGTTGCAGGTTGCAACTTAAGCTGCATCTGAGGAGTTGCCCAGGGCACCATAAGGAAACTGAAGCATAAAGGCACCATGCTAGAGGTCCCTGCCTCTATGATGAGTCTCTAAAACAGATCCAAGGTTACAGTGCTAGTAAATGACAGAGCCAAAACTTGGACCCCAGCAGTGTGGTTCCAGTATCTACACTTCACCAGCACCCGCAACTGCCTTTGTTCTCTGTCAGGAACTGGCCCCCTCTGCTGCCCACTGTGCCTGCTCCTTTAGATTGATGTCACTGCTGTGGGTCCTCTCCATTTGTTTGTTTGTTTGTTTGTTTGTTTTGAGATGGAGTCTCATTCTGTTGCCCAGTTTGGAGTGCAGCTCACTGCAACCACTGCCTCCTGGGTTCAAGCGATTCTCCTGCCTCAGCCTCCTGAGTAGCTGGGATTATAGGCGTGTGCCAACACACCCAGTTAATTTTTGTATTTTTAGTAGAGATGGGGTTTCACTGTGTTGGTCAGGCTGGTCTCAAACTCCTGACCTCGTGATCTGCCCACCTTGGCCTCCCAAAGTGCTGGGATTACAGGCGTGAGCCACTGCGCCCAGCCAGGTCCTCTTCTTCTTTGGGTCCTCTCCTTCTTTGGGTCTTTGCTCAGGTGTCACCTTCTCAAAGGCACCTACCCTAACCACCTCATCAAAGTACCCATGCCCTACTGTCATTCTTTCTTTTCTTTTTTTTTTTTTTTGAGTTGGAGTCTCGCTCTGTTGCCCATGCTGGAGTGCAGTGGTGTGATCTCAGCTCACTGCAACCTCTGCCTCCTGGATTCAAACGATTCTCCTACCTCAGCCTCCCAAGTAGCTGGGACTACAGGCGCCTGCCACCACACCCAACTAATTTTTTGTATTTTTAGTAGAGATGGAGTTTCACTGTGTTAACCAGCATGGTCTTGATCTCCTGACCTCGTGATCCACCCGCCTCGGCCTCGCAAAGTGCTGGGATTACAGGCGTGAGCCACTGCGCGCGGCTCCCACTGTCATTATTTATTCCCATTGCCTTTCTTTGGTTTTCTCCTTTGCTTTTATTACCACTTGCACATTATATATTTGTTTTGTGTAAATTCCTTGAGAGCAAGGACTTTGTTTTGCTCTCTGCTGTATCCTTAGGCTCTGTAACAGTCCCCAGCCCATAGTAGCACTAGGTCAGTAGTTTTGAATGGATGCATGGATGACCTTCTAATTGGATAGCTGCCATTGACTTCCACTTGGCCTCCTTCTTGCCTTTTCCTGGTGTGGCTCTGCTGTACCTGGCCAGTACTGAGCGAGTACTCAGCATGGTGATTCCTCCGAAACGTTTGTTTACCCTGACAGTTCCTTGCAGAGAAGCATCTCATATGACTCTTGACTGTCCCACCAGTCCCCTTCTCAGCCTTACTGAATGTCCTTCATATTTTGACTCTGCCACCATGTTGCTCCCTCTTTCCTCTGTTCTCTCTGCAACCCCCTCCAGACCCGAGCACTCTGTCCTTGTGTGGCCTGAGCGTTGTTTGTCCTGGCATTTACACTTTAAAACCATCTCTTCTCAGTAGACTCCAAGTTGTGTGAGGGCAGGAGCCCGTATTCTCTCTTGTTCCCCTTCATGCCCCCAACTTCACCTTAGCAACTGGCTTAATGACCATCTACTGATAGATGAAAGAAGCCATTTAATTGTATGGGTAGAACCACACAAAATATGTTGGAAGCAAGTCTCACTTCTCTAGAATTAAATGTTTCTTTGGCACTACGAGATCTTACTGTTCAAGCTGTGAGATTTAAAGGGAAAATGCTTCCTGCTAATTATTAACAGTTGCCCTGTAAGAGCAGAGCCATTATGGGGTCCCGAACCCTGGCACGCTGCCCCTCCCAGCAGTGAGCAACGACACCGAGCCGGGAGGAATGCTAAGGCAACTGCAGCCCTGGCACCCGCAGACCTCAGATTACCCAAAGAGGATTGCAGTATCAGGGCCAAAGGAGTAGGGAGTGGGTAAAAGGATTTGAAATGAGATTATAGGACCTAAAAGATCCTTGCTTTTGTTCAGGAAATAATTTACCGGTTTTCTTTAAGGCAGCGAAACAATCCAGTTTAGGGCCTGGAGTGCTAGATCAATGTCCTGGGACTCTTCAGATACTTAAAAATAAGTTGATCTGTAGTTGTGCTTGTTGGGCTTCTTGTTTGTTTTTTTATTTAAAAAAAAAAAAAAGGAAAGAAAGACAGGAATGGAAAGAAAAAGAAACTCAATCGTCAAGTACTCTAAACAAACAAAATTGAATGCAAGATCTATTAAGAGAATACAAAGACAGCCTCTTTTGAAAGAACATCTTTGGCCAGTGTGTCTTTAAGCCAAAGTCTAGAAAGTGAATGGGAAGTGTGATCAGAATACAACTTCTTAATTTTTATTTTATTTATTTATTTATCTATTTTTGAGACAGAATCTCACTCTGTCACCCATGCTGGAGTGCAGTGGCGTGATCTTGGCTCGCTGCAGCCTCTGCCGCCCGGATTCAAACAATTCTCCTGCCTTAGCCTCCCGAAGTAGCTGGGATTACAGGTGCCTGCCATTGCTCCTGGCTAATTTTTGTATTTTTAGTAGAGATGGGGTTTCACCGTGTTAGCCAGGATAGTCTCCCTCTCCTGACCTTGTAATCCACCTGCCTTGGCCTCCCAAAGTGCTGGGATTACAGGCGTGAGCCACTGCACCCGGCCCTTAATTTTTTTTTTTAATATATTTTTTGAGACAGTTGCCCAGACTGGAGTGCAGTAGCGCAGTCTCTGCTCACTACAACCTCCACTTCCCAGGTTCAAGCGATTCTTGTGCCTCAGCCTCCCGAGTAGCTGGGATTACCGGTGCGCACCACCATGCCCAGCTAATTTTCTTGTGTTTTTTCAGTAGAGAGGGGGTTTCACCATGTTGCACAGGTTGGTATTGAACTCCTGGCCTCGAGTAATCTGCCCACCTCAGCCTCCCAAAGTGCTGGGATTACAGGCTTGAGCCACCACGCCTGGCCAATTTTTTAAAATTTTGAACCCCAAGAAGAAGGGTCCTTTCCCCTTGACCCCAATTCCCCGCATGTAAACTGTTCATAAAAACCCCGTGGAGTCTGCTGGGTGAGAATCGTGCAGCCATGCTGTCTGCCATTTGTGTTGGGTTTTATAGCCGGCATAACAGTTCTCTTAATACTTCAAGGCCTTTTTCACTTTTGATGCTTCCTGGAGGTATATTTTGTTTGGCGCTTAGCCCAGGTGCCTCTGAACCCTAAATCTCAGTTAGCATCTCCTTCCTCACGCTATCAGCCTTCCTGCTTTATCTGAAGTTTGTATTGATGTGAAGTGGCTTTTTGCCTTTATCAGAGCAGGACTTCCCATTCCCCTGAGTGTGATGAGGAGACCCATGAGGGGTTTGTCTCACTGCTGATAATACTTGGGTCTGATTCTTGCAAGATGGTTGGGGATTAGCTACCTCACCAAGGTATGCAAGAGGATACCAGGTTGGCCGGGCGCGGTGGCTGACGCCTGTAATCCCAGCACTTTGGGAGGCCGAGGCGGGTGGATCACAAGGTCAGGAGATCGAGACCACTGTGAAACCTCGTCTCTACTAAAAAAAAAATACAAAAAACATTAGCCGGGCGCGGTGGCGGGCACCTGTAGTCCCAGCTACTCAGGAGGCTGAGGCAGGAGAATGGCATGATCCCGGGAGGCAGAGCTTGCAGTGAGCTGAGATCCTGCCACTGCACTCCAGCCAGCCTCGGGGACACAGCGAGACTCCGTGTCAAAAAAAAAAAAAGAGGATACCAGGTTATGTGAAAACTTACAGGATATCAGGTTTATTTTGCCTCTAGCGAGGGACCAGTGTGTGGGTGATTCTGCAGAAAATAGTTGAGAGATTTTCGTACCATGGAATCCTGAGTTAACACAAAGTTTGGGAAACAGGGGTACCCTGGTTCAAACTTTTTGTTTGAACTTCTGTTATTAAAAATACATTCCAAATCAATGGGTCTGTTTCCTGTCGATAGAGAGAACATGCTGAATGAATACTTGATGTGTTGGAGGACACTGAATTTTGCCCTTCAGTGTTCACTATGTAATTATGTTGATGTAAAATACGTGCCCACCCTTGGGAGGCTGCAAGAGGTGATTATTTTGAATAAATTCCATATATGAGCTTCTGACTTGCCTTTTTTTCTTAAAAATGAAGTACTGTAACCTCTATCCTCCCCTTCCCGCCTGCCCGCAAATGTTTTTTATTTGAAGATGGGGGCTAGTTGGGTATCAGTTAATTAAAGTCTTAATTGTGTTTGATTCTGCAGCAGATCTGATGTTTACCTATCTTAGTAATAAAATGCAAAGCGTCATCCTTGAGCTCCCGCCCTTACCGGATGGCAAAGGAAGTACCAGCAACCTCGAGACCTATTAGCCCTGGGTGGTGATTTGTAATACGCAGTTTATTTTTGATGTTATATTCAAATATGAGAAAAGTATTGACTCAAGTTTCATCATCTGAACATTACTCAAGAATTACTATCTTGTATAAAATCTGAGCGTGTTGGGTGTTGGATTTAAGACATCCCATGTGTAAAACAGCTACGTCATTTCCTCCAGTGCAGAAAATTGAACATAGCAAGCCTGAGGCTTCTCTCCTTAGAAAGTTCTGCTTGCAAGGTTAGCCCTTGGTTGGTGTCTGCAAATTTGGATTTCAGGAGGGTTCTCAGCATTCCCAGACCTAGAAGAAGGGCTCCTGGTGCCTGCATCATTTGTGGAAACACTGTGGTTGGTGGAAGAAGTCTGACATTTTGGTGTGCTCTAGGCATAGGGTGTGTACCTGGATTGTCCCCAGGAAAAACCTTGGGCATTGAGGCTCTAAGGCTCTTCCCTTGCAGACAGCACTTCACGTGTGCTGGCAGGACGTGTAGCTGGGGAAGCAAGCGTGTTCTGTGTGACTTTCCTGGGAGGAGGCTATGGATGCTTGCATCTGGGTTCCTCTGAACTTCACCCCCACACGCCTTTTCCCTTTACTATTTGTGCTTCGTATCCTTTTGCTGAAATAAATCATAGCCGTGAGCATGACTGTACGCTGCGTCTGTGAGTTCTCCTAGTGAGTCGCTGGGGGTGGTCTTGGTGACCCCTCACACGCCTTCCAAACCTGTTCTGCCTCTTGAATTTTTCTGCCTCCTCAGGTCTTTCCCTTCAACCCAGTACAACCCAGTATCCAAAGCCAGCAACTCAGAATTGTCTTTGATTCTTCCCTTGACTCAGGCACCAAAATCCTGTTGATTTTGTCTCAGAAGTGTCCTCTTGAGCCCAGGCCCCCTGTGGTCTTTGCTGTTGGCCCAGTCCGGGCCCTCAGCGCCTCATCCTCACACTCCCTGCAATAGCTTCTCTGTCTGGTGTTTCTGCCTCCGTTCTCCATTCCAGCCTGTCTTTCGTGTCACCATCGTTTAGTCCAAAACCTAGACTGAGTCGTCATTGTCCACGAAATAGAATACAGATGCATCGGGTCGGCGGCTTCATCTGGCCACGGTGCAGGAAGGCAGGGAGAACCCGGATTTGAGTGGTTAGCTCCACCACTCACTGCTGCGCACAACCAGGCTATATCACCTGTCTGTGCATTAGTGTTTGTGTCTGTATCTGAGGATAAAAACAGTACCTTCCTCGTAGGATTGATGCAAGGATTAAATAAGTGAACGTTTAGAATCCTTAGAACACAGCCGGACTTATACAAGGTGCTTGATAACGGTTAGCCAAGATTATGTTTTATAATTATTTCTTGGCACTCTCCCCTCTGGGCTGTGAGCTGCTTCTGTATTGTGCCTGGCTGTAGCTTTTTAATAACCAATTGCTGAATGAGTGAATGAGAGAAAGAAAAAAGGGCCGGGTGTGGTGGCTTACACCTGTAATCCCAGTACTGTGGGAGGCTGAGATGGGTGGATCACCTGAAGTCAGAAGTTTGAGACTAGCCTGGTCAACATGGTGAAACCCCATCTCTACTAAAAATATAAAAATCAGCTGGGCATGGTGGCGGGCACCTTTAATCCCAGCTACTTGGGAGGCTGAGGCAAGAGAATTGCTTGAACCCGGCAGGTGGATGTTGCAGTGAGCCGAGATCATGCCATTGCACTCCAGCCTGGGCAACATGAGTGAAAGTCTGCCTCAAAAAAAAAAAGAGAAGAAGAAAGAAAAGAAAAAGCGGGGGAAGGTTAAAACATAGTTATTACTCTCAAGAAACTTACTGGCTAGTTGGGGGACATAAGATGCCCTAATATAGCAGTCCCCAACCTTTTGGACATCAGGGAACAGTTTCATGCAAGACAGTTTTTCCACGGACAGTGGTAGGGGGCATGGTTTTGGGATGAAACTGTTCCACCTTGGATCATCAGGCATTAGTTAGATTCCCATAAGGAGCACACATCCTAGATCCCTCACATGTGCAGTTCACAGTAGGATTTGCGCTCCTATGAAACTCTAATGTTGCAGCTGATGGGACAGGAGGGAGGCGAACTCAGGCAGTAATGCTCAGTCACCTGCCGCTCACCTCCTGCTGTGCAGCCGGTTCCTAACAGGCCCTGAACTGGTACCATAAGAGGTTCAGGGAAAGGAGGGATTTCTATGGGGTAGGAAAGGAGACAGGTTCAATTGTTACAATCAAAGGTGCCAGACTCCTACTTGTCACCATTTCAGATTCCACAGAGACAGAGGAGTGTCAGGATCCGGTGTGCTTCTAAGAGACACTCATATAAGTGAAGGGACCTTATATAAGGTCGACCCTTATATAAGGGACCCTGCAGGTCCCTACACTTTACCCCTGCTGAAATTTGCCTTTCCCTCAGGTGACATTTTGAGCTACTTAACAGGAAACAGGCACTTTCAAAAGTACAGTAACTGTCTAATGATTTCCAAGTGATTCCCTCCAGGGTGTCTGGATTTCTTCCTGACTCTCAGAGATGGAAGGAACTCTTAGAGAGAGGACAGTACCTGTCAGCTCCAGCACTAACACCCAGAACCCTTGCCTTCTAAAACATGTCGTAGGAAGCGGGGTAGCTATTCCTGAGGCTGGCATGGCTGAGCTGGTAAGAAGAGTTACCTTGAGTGAGCTGCTATTGAACGTAAAACGGCTGGCCGCGTGCAGATGATTTCATCCCATGAGCTTCCGCAGCCACTTTCAGAGGCCAGGCTTTATAAAGTATTGTCGAGATTGCTTTTACTGTTTTACTTTTTCTTTTTTTTTTTTGCGCATTAGGTACCCACTAAAGTCACCCTGTCATGCTACATCTTGAAGCCAATTGCAGTCTTGGAATCCCGCTTTGTGGTGCAGGTTCTATTGCACGGAATGTTTTATGAGTTAGCTCCTGCTGCTGATCAAACACCTCAAACTAAATGGCTTAAAAGAATCATCATTTGTGGCCGGGCACGGTCGCTCACTCCTGTAATCCCAGCACTTTGGGAGGCCGAGGCTGGTGAATCACCTGAGGTCAGGAGTTTGAAACCAGCCTGGCCAACTTGGCGAAATCCCGTCTCTACTAAAAATACAAAAATTAGCCAGGCGTGGTGGTGGGCACCCGTAATCCAGCTACTCGGGAGACTGAGGCAGGAGAATCACTTGAACCTGGGAGGCGGAGGTTGCAGTGAGCCAAGATCGCACCATTGCACTCCAGCCTGGGTGACAAAGTGAGACTCCATCTCAACAACAACAACAATAACAACAACAACAAATCATCATAGGCTGGGTGCAATGGGCTCATGCCTGTAATCCCAACATTTTGGGAGGCTGAGGTGAGAGGATCACTTGAGCCCAGGAGATCAAGACCAGTGTGGGCAACATAGTGAGACTCCATCTTTAAAAAAAAAAATGTAGTTGGACATGGTGGCACGTGTCTGTAGTCCTAGCTGTTCAGGAGACTGGGGTAGAAGGATAGCTTGAGCCTGGGAGGTCGAAGCTGCAGTGAGCCATGATCATGCCACTGTACTCCAACCTGGGTGACAGAGTGAGACTCAGAAAGAAAAACGAAGAATCATTATTTGCTCATCAATTCTGTATGTTGGCTCAGCTTGAATGGCTCATCTCTATTCCATGTGGTGTTAACTGGGCTCCCTTGTATATTTGGACCTCAGCTGGGATGGCTGGGACAGCTGGGGCCTGTCTCTGGGGTCTCACATCCTTCCGGAAGCGATACCAAGCTTTTTCACTTGATGGCAGAAGGGTTCCCAGCAACAAGAGAAAGCAAGCCCCAATATGCAAGCACTTTAACAGTTTCTCCTTGTATCATATTTGCTAATGTCCTGTTGGCTACAGCAAATCAAGAAGCCAAGCCAGATTCCTTTTGGCGGGGACCACAGGAGGGTGTGGCTACAGGAAAGCATGATTGTCGTAGGCCATTGCTGTGGTAGTTCATAACAAAAAGTTTATCTAGGATCTTGGGAGAAGGGAAAGCAGCATCATTCTTGAGATAGTTGCCTGGGTAGGTGCAGCCAGTGGTTAGAGAGCTCCACTCACCATCTGCATCGGCCCCTTTAGCCCCACTTCCCTCTGTGACCAGCAGCTACATATAAGCTTAAGCCATCTGGCTCACAGATTGATGGGCACTCAGTCCCAGAGGAGCCACCAGGAGAATATGGCTGGATCAGCACAAATCTGATGTTAATGCTAGAAAAGGAACTCCGAGCTGATATCCAATATAGCCCACGCAGATCGTTCGGCAGAGTGACATCTAAAATTCCCTGCAGTTTTCTCAGCCTGCCCTGAGTCTGAGCTGCATATTCATTCCATTCGACAGCAATTCTGGGGTCTGCCTGTTCTTTGTTCCTCTAACTGTGCTATGGACAACATTCTGAGGACAGCAGAGCCATGGAGGAGAGTTCAGGGAAGGAGGAGAAACAAAGACATGCCTGGGAGACTGGACACTCAGATTCGTTAGTTGGGTTTGCTGCCCTTGCCTTTGATCTCCTGCGCAAGTGGAAGGGTGAGCTGATGGACTATGTGATGCCTGGCTTCATCCTTGTTGTAATGATCTTATTTTCATTGTATGTCCTTTCAGGGTTATGCCAACGTTAAAGATTATATTTAGCAATTATTTGTGCTGCCTCATCAAGATATTGCTGTGTGATGCTGCACCAAGAGACAAGGATTCAGGAAATGATTTTAAGATCAGAAAGGTGTTTGGATTTAAGTCTAGAATGAGTAGGAGAAGGAATAAAAAGGATCGATGGTCTTTGTGCCCCAGAATGAGGCTGGGCCCTGGGCATCAAGGACACATTTGTCACACCTTTCTCTTTGTTTGTCTGAGCCAGGTGATATGGAGGGGGCTGATCTGGTATCGAAGACCATCTATCAAGTGCCTTTAGGAAAATAATTCAGGGAGATGACTAGGCTTTCTGAGACGTGATTACTGGGGAGGTGACCTCTGCTACAAGCCGGGAAGAGTAATTAAATTTGAGCAAGAAAGAAATTTCCATTCTTTTAGGCTGAGTTTATGAGAGTGTCTCAGATTAAGCAAATTCAACTGTCTTGGTCACTGAAAATCTCTTACTGTGTTGGGATTTTTGAAGGTTCTAGGTTGGCTAATATCAGCATCATTGAGAAAGGTGGCTTAAGTGACTGTGTCTGTATGTTTGTGCATACACGTGTGGCCTAGTAGGGAAACACAAGCAGAGCTCCACACCACCCTGTCCATCTCATGCTTGTCTTTTCCCAGTTCGAGATCCACCAACTGAGCTCATCTTGGCCACCATTGTGTCCCTAAGACTTTGTGTGTTGCACGGCACTTATTAAGCACTTAAGAAGTATTTGTTGAATGAATGAAATCAAGAAAATCTGGAAGGGAAATTTTCTAAAAGTATCTTTAGTTGACAGTTTTTCTGGAATTAACCTAGACATTTTAATGGTCACAGAACAATGACTGATGTTCTTGAAGTTCTTTTGGTTGAGCTGAGATAAGAAATGAAAGGAGGCCAGGCACAGTGGCTCATGGCTGTAATCCAAGCACTTTGGGAGGCCAAGGTGGGCAGATCACGAGGTCAGGAGATTGAAACCATCCTGGCTAACATGGTGAAATCCCGTCGCTACTAAAAATACAAAAAAAAAAAGAAAACCAAAAAACTAGCCGGGCGTGGTGGCAGGCGCCTGTAGTCCCAGCTACTCAGGAGGCTGAGGCAGGAGAATGGCGTGAACCCGGGAGGCGGAGCTTGCAGTGAGCCGAGATCACGCAACCCACACTCCAGCCTGGGTGACAGAGTGAGACTCTGTCTCAGAAAAAAAAAAAGCAAGGAAGATGACAAAACCAAGTGACTAGAGTTAAATTTATACACTATTAAAAACCAGTGCACACTCACTGCCAAAGACCCACACTCCTGAATGACTTAGATTACCAGCCTAGTGTAGTAAAATATTTATCGTTTTGTAGTGTATTAGTATTTTCCCAGAATTAAAATAGCTTATTGTATTTTCTGATTACTAAGTCAACATATACTCATGTAGAATGTTCAAACAATAAATCAGTTTAAAGAACTGATTAAAAGTATCCCTACTTCTGTGTTGTTACATTTTAAGAAAATGTTTAAAATTTTCTTTTTAATTCTTAATTTAATACCCATTATTTTAATTTAATACCCATAATGTAAAATGTACTCTTAATCACTTTTAAGTATAGTTCAGTAGGGTTAAGTGTATTCACACTGTTGTGCAACCAATCTCTAGAACTTTCTGCAAAACTGATACTCTGCAACTCCCCCTTTCCCCCACTCTCCAGCCCCGGGCAACTACCATTCTACTTTCTGTTTCTATGAATTTGACTGCTCTGGGTACCTCATATATATATGGAATAATACAGTATTTGTCCTTTTGTGACTGGCTTCTTTCACTTAGCACAGCATCCCCAAGATTCATCCATGTTGTAGCATGTGTCAGAAATTTGCCCCTTTCAAGGCTGAGTAATACTCTCTTGTATGTATGTTTAATACCACATTTTGTTTACCCATTCACCATCGAGGGACATTTGGGTTGCTACTGTGAATACTGCTGCTGCTGTGGACGTTGGTGTTGGAATAGCTTTTCACATGCAACTTGACGCACACAAACTTTACTTGTGCCTGAGCTCATACAACAGTATACATGGACTTCTTCTCTTGTCAATGCCTTTTTTTCTTTTTCTTTTTCTTTTTTTTAAAGACAGTGTCTCGCTCTGTTGCCCAGGCTGGATGCAGTGCCACCATCTCTGCTCACTGCAGCCTTTGCCTCCCAGGTTCAAGCGATTCCCCTGCCTCAGCCTCCCGAGTAGCTGGGATTATAGGCATGCGCCACCACGCCCAGCTAATTTTCGTATTTTAGGAGAGAAGGGGTTTCACCATGTTGGCCAGGTTGGTCTTGAACTCCTGACCTGAAGTCATCCACCCCGCCTCCCAAAGTGCTGGGATTACAGGTGTGAGCCGTCGCGCCCAGCAGTCTTGTCAGTTCGTATAGATACGCAGTACTCTTGTTTTACTATGTGTGCAATGTCCCCTTGTATGGATTCATCTGTTTGTGATTGGACATTTTGGTTGTTTTCCATTTCTTTATGTTATGCCTCAGTAAACATGCAGAGACTTAGACCTTTGTACACTTGCCTGGTAATAAAAATCCTAACAGTTAACTCTTAGGCTGGATTCTCTAGAAGCAGAATCTGAGACAGGGACTTGGGTGTGAGTGATTTGCTGAGGGACTGTTCTCAGGAGGGAGAGGGAGGGAAACGGGATGAGGAAGGGGCCAAGCAAAGAGGTCCCAAAGTCTGGCTGTGACCTGATTGGAGCATCATCACACCGGCAGTGTTGTCCTCTTTGGGACAAAGCAACGGGACTTTTGTCATTTATCTCGTAATCCCAGGCCTCTTGAGACCTTCAGCTAAAAGGATTTCGGTAGAAGGTGGTGGTTGTGAGCTGTTAGCCCAGCTTGCAGGGCAGTTGGCAGTGGGGGCAAACTCTAGCACGGAAGATATGGGTTGAGGTATAACTGCGAGTGCTCATAACCTCTGTGGTCCTGTCTTTAGGCCTGGTGCTATGCTAAGTACACACATGCAGTTCTAATAGTCCTATGATTTAGGGGCTAGTATCTCTCTACTCTACAAGTAACTTTCCCAGGGTCCACCAGCTAGCAAGGTGGTGGGATTGTAAGACACACTCAGGTCTGTCCAGTATTAAAGCCCGAGTCCTTTTATTGGCGGGCCATAGAATGTAAAGTTTAATTCCTAGAAGCTGAATTTATGGACCAAGGAGATAGACATATTTATCAAGTTTCTCTCCCTCCCCTTTCCCCAAGTTATATCAACTTAGATGTCCTGTTGTATTATATTTGACTGTTCTCCTGTCATCCCTGGGTCTTGTCAGTCTTTTAAGTATCTGCGAATCCAATTGATAGAGTTTTTTTTGGCTTGATTTTCCTTACTTTTACAATTGCTGAGGTTGACACCCTTGCCCGGGTGGATCAGCCAGCTATATTCTTCTCTTAAGGCCCGGTTTTTAGTCCGAGGGCCGTGGCTTTTTCTTTTTTTCTTTTCTTCTTTCTTTTTTTTTTTGAGATCTAGTCTTGCTCTGTCACCCAGGCTGGAGTGCAGTAGTACAGACTCGGCTCACTGCAACCTCTGCCTCACAGGTTCAAACGACTCTCGTTCCTCAGCCTCCCAAGTAGCTGGGATTACAGGTGCCCACCACCACACCTAGCTAATTTTTGTATTTTTAGTAGAGATGGGATTTCACCATGTTGGCCAGACTGGTCTCACTCCTGACCTCAAATGATCCACCTGCCTTGGCTTCCCCAAGTGTTAGCATTACAGGGATGAGCCACTGCGCCCAGCTGGCCTTCACTCTTTTTTGCATCCCGGTTTGAATTGTCCAAATCTCCCCCATGGATTTGAATGCTGCATTTATAGTACACTTGTTTTGCACCAGTGCTTTGTTCTATTTCTAGACTTTCATAGAGGTAGGTGTCTAGTTGTTTTTTGTTTTTTGTTTTGTTTTGTTTTGTTTTGTTTTGTTTGAGACTGAGTCTCGCTCTGTTGCCCAGGCTGGAGTGCAGTGGCATGATCTCAACTCACTGCAACCTCTGCCTCCCAGGTTCAAGTGATTCTCTTTTCTCAGCCTCCCGAGTAGCTGGGACTACAGGCGAGTGCCAACACGCCTGGCTTATTTTTTTTGTATTTTTAGTAGAGACGGGGTTTCACCCAGTTAGCCAGAATGGTCTTGACCTCCTGATCTTGTGATCCACCCGCTTCGGCCTCCCAAAGTGCTGGGATTACAGGCATGAGCCACCGCGCCCGGCCGCAGGTGTCTAGTTTTATGCTAAGATGCCATCCTTTTAATTGCCATACACCTTTTTTTGTTGTTTTGTTTTGTTTTGAGACAGAGTCTCACCCCTGTTGCCCAGGCTGGAGCAATGGCGTGATCTCGGCTCACTGCAACCTCTGCCTCCCAAGTTCAAGTGATTCTCCTGTCTCAGTCTCCTGAGTAGCTGGGATTACATGCACATGCCACCATGCCTGGCTAATTTTTTGTATTTTTAGTAGAAACAGGGTTTCACCATGTTGGCCAGGCTGGTCTCATACTCCTGACCTGGCCTCCCAAAGTGCTGGGATTACAGGTATGAGCCACCGCACCTGGCCCCATACACCTTATTTTTTAAAAGATATAAGGCATTTTTAAAGATATTTTTTAAAAGATATAAGGATTTTCTTTTTAGACAGAGTTTCGTTCTTGTTGCCCAGGCTGGAAATCCAATGGCGCGATCTCGGCTCACCGCAACCTCTGCCTCCTGGGTTCAAGCGATTCTTCTGCCTCAGCCTCCTGAGTAGCTGGGATTACAGGCACGCACCACCACACTCAGCTAATTTTGTATTTTTAGTAGAGACGGGGTTTCTCCATATTGGTCAGGCTGGTCTCGAACTCCCAACCTCAGGTGATCTGCCCGCCTCGGCCTCCCAAAGTGCTGGGATTACAGGAGTGAACCACTGCGCCTGGCTGAAAGATTTAAGGATTTTTCATGTCAACTAGATGCTAACTAAAGGGTTGCCAAGTGTAGAACACTGATAGTCCATCCAGCCCCAAATAAGACTAGGTAATAAGGTCCTTTTATTAGCAGTTAGTGTGGTGTATATGGTGCCCAAATGCTAGTAGGTACTTAAGCAGAATCCCTGTTTCTCTTTTGATCCTTGTCTGTAATAATTCCATTTGCATGATGAACCCTTTCCTTAAAGGCAGTGGGAGAGGTAACCTTAAGCTTCATCTCCATTTGAATTCATTATCAGTGGATTAGTTAGTAGTTGTCTTTGCAACTGAGAGAAGGTTGACTCAAAGTGGCTTTCATGCAAATGAAAATTGGGCAGCTTTATCCAACTGGAAAGTCCAGGATAGGTCTAACTTCAGACAAAGACATGAAGTTATGACTTCCTGGCTCCAGCAGAGCCAGTACCTCCATCCGTCAGAATCTCTTCTCTGTGTTGGCTTGGTTCTTAAGCACGGTGTCGCCTTGTGGAGGCAGAATGGCTGCCCGACCCCTTGTGAGTCCCTGCAGGTAAGTCCAATGAAAAGAGAGAAGATCTCCTCCCACAAAATTCTGACCTGACTGCCATTGACCTAAAGCCATATCCCCTTCCCTAAGCTATTCATTGTAGCAGAGGACAGTGTACATTTTTTGACTTGTGGCTGGTATCATGCCCACGCTGCACTAGGGTGCTGGCACCCAGGGGAATTTAGAGAGCTGTTGCTGGAGGGAATGGGTGCTCACTGGCCAGGAGCATTGGTCACTGTCCCCACCCCTGCACAGGTAGGATGGCCCTTAGGGACATTTTATTTTCACACCGAGAAGAGTTCATACTGTCGACCGGGTGCAGTGGCTCACACCTATAATCCGAGCACTTTGGGAGGCCGAGACAGGCGGATCATGAGGTCAGGAGATCGAGACCATCCTGGCTAACACGATGAAACCCCGTCTCTACTAAAAATACAAAAAAAAAATTAGCCGGGAGTAGTGACAGGCGCCTGTAGTCCCAGCTACTCGGGAGGCTGAGGCGGGAGAATGGCGTGATCCCGGGAGGCGGAGCTTGCAGTGAGCCGAGATTGCGCCACCGCACTCCAGCCTGGGTGACTGAGCAAGACTCCGTCTCAAAAAAAAAAAAAAAAAAAAAAAAAAAAAGAGTTCATACTGTCAGGCTTAGATACAGAACTGTTTTTCAAGATCTGGGCTTGCCCAGTTTTGGTGACTTAAGGCAGCTGAAACTCCTCTTTCAGGTAGGTCTGTGACTGCAGACTGAGAGCCCCAGGAAGCCAAGGCCATCGGTCACTCTTGGCAGAGCTTAATTGAGTTTTCATGACTAAGTGAGATTATTTTTACTGAGTGAGGTGAGGTTCAAGCCTGCCGTTTCGGTATTAAACCAGAAAATGGTTCCGCCACACCACTGTGGGAATCCACTGTAGAGGCCGGGCCTTGGCTGGCTGTGGAAGGGTTAAACCGCACACCCAGAGGGCAGAGAGCAGACTCCAGAGACCCCCCTGGGCTAAAGTGCATCTCCTCCTCAGCCTCTGCTTTGGTTTTGCTGTTACTCCGATGGTTAGCTATAACCAGTTAATGAAGAGTTTAGATTCCTTTTTCTTTGCTTAAAGCACAGACTTTTCTGTGAAATCCACTTCCCCCATTTTCTTGTTTATAAACTTTTTTTTTTTTTTTTTTGAGACGGAGTCTTGCTCTGTCGTCCAGGCTGGAGTGGTGCAGTGGCCGGATCTCAGCTCACTGCAAGCTCCACCTCCTGGGTTTACGCCATTCTCCTGCCTCTGCCTCCGGAGTAGCTGGGACTACAGGCGCCCGCCACCTCGCCCGGCTAGTTTTTTGTATTTTTTTTTAGTAGAGACGGGGTTTCACCGTATTAGCCAGGATGGTCTCGATCTCCTGACCTCGTGATCCGCCCGTCTCAGCCTCCCAAAGTGCTGGGATAACAGGCTTGAGCCACCGCGCCCGGCCTTGTTTATAAACTTTTAATTCTACTACCAGAGGCCACCCGTGTCATGGAAACAGCAGTGACCTGGTTTCCAGGTGCCCCTCTGCACCTGCCCAGTGCGTGACTGTGGGTGAGTCCCGGAACATACTCCCCACAACCCCGATCTCTGTGTTCTGGTGGGTAAAGAGAAGTGGTGGCAGGTGATAACTCCTGGAGGCTTGGAAATGGGGTCCTACAATATTAATCCAAAGTGACTGCAGGGCACGCCAAGTCCAGCCATCACACTTAACGGAGGAGAGGCTCTGAAGAGAGTGAATTGCCTGTAAGGGGTGATGTTGAATGGAGACCCTCAAACCTGGTATATGGTTGTTTGGATTTCTGAATATAAGGAGCATTTAAACTACCACAAGAAAAAATCAAAAAACAAACACACAAACACAAAGACAGTTTTATAGTCATCAAGGAAATCCCATACACAGGCAGGGGGACCGCCATGCGGCCAGGCCTCAAGAGAACTAGTGGCTGGAACAGGAGACCCCTCAGGCTGCAAGAGCTCTCCCAGGGGCTTCAGATTTTTGCTTCTCTGTCCTCTGCGTCCTCATCTGCCTGGGCTCCATTAGCCTCTGCACGAGCCAGGCTCCCCTGCTGTGCTTACCTGTCCTTTGCTGCCTCCTTCCATTTGTTCACAGTGTGTTAATCTGCTCAGGCCACAGCTTCTTTCTGGCCTCCTAGCAGCTTCTCCTTTCCCTACCTCCTCCTTAAAGAGTCTGTTCGGTTAATTCTAGTCTTGGGGACTCTGAATGACTCAGCTTCTCTTTTTGAGCCAGGCCAAGTCGGCCATAGGTTACTTGAACTCTTATCTTTTGTGTCCAGTTCTGGGGCCAGGTTCTGCTTCTTCCCACTTGTATGTGGCCACAGATATGGGTGCAGGCATTATAAGGACAGTGTGGGCCAGGAGCTCCCAAAGACCCTCAAGTTCACCAGGTGTCTTCATTCACAGAATGATGCTTTCCCCAGGTACAGCCTGAAGACACTGGGATTATTTTCAGAGTAGGCTGGAGACCCATAGTGGCTGTAGTAAGTGTGTGCATCCGCACAGAATGGTGCAGGACATCTCGAACAAATTCCAGAAGATTCGAGCTCATTTTAGGAGAGCTAATTCTATCCTGCTGGATTAGGGGCAGAAATATACAATTTTTTCATTTTTCTTTTATTTGTTTGTTCGTTTGTTTTGAAACAGGGTCTCACTCTGCATCCAGGGTGGAGTGCAGTGGTACTATCTCTGCTCACTGCAGCCTCACCTCCCAGGTTCAAACGATTCTCGTGCCTCAGCCTCCCGAGTAGCTGGGATTACAGGCGGGTGCCACCATGCCTGGCTAAATTTTGTATTTTTGGTAGAGACAGGGTTTCACCATGTTGGCCAGGCTGGTCTCAAACTCCTGAGCTCTGATGATCCGCCCACCTCAGCCTCCCAAAGTGCTGGGATTACAGGTGTGAGCCACTGCTTCTGGCCTAATTTTTAATTTTGATGTTATTTTCATGCTCTTCTTCCAAAAATGCAAATACTGACAAAACTTGAAGATCTTCGTTCTTTTCTTTATGTCAGTGCAGAGTGTACAAAAGTTACCTATATCAGACACACATTTAAATTATCGTTAACAGAGACTGCTGTAGGATTTTCTTTTTTTTTTGAGATGGAGTCTTGCTCTGTCGCCTGGGCTGGAGTGCAGTGGCCGGATCTCAGCTCACTGCAAGCTCCGCCTCCCGGGTTTACGCCATTCTCCTGCCTCAGCCTCCGGAGTAGCTGGGACTACAGGCGCCCGCCACCTTGCCCGGCTAGTTTTTTTGTATTTTAGTAGAGGCGGGGTTTCACCGTGTTAGCCAGGATGGTCTCGATCTCCTGACCTCGTGATCTGCCAGTCTCGGCCTCCCAAAGTGCTGGGATTACAGGCTTGAGCCACCGCGCCCGGCTTGCTGTAGGATTTTCTTATGAGTGATTCTGAAAGATTGAGAATGGTACTTTTTCTAAGCTTTGGTTGAGGCTGGGATTGGGAAGGATGGTTCCTCTCACCATGGTTATGCAAAAACTATGGGTTGTAATATGATGCAAAACACGTGTCTCCCAAGAATAAGCGGAGGTGCCGGCTGCCAATGAGCTTTAAGAAATACTGTGACTCGGTAAATGGAGAACCCAAGGGAGAGGGTAGCAAAAGCAAAGAGACCTTTGGTGTTTCTGACTTTCACAAGAGCCTGTCCAAATTTTCATCCGCATCAGCACTTTTCTAACAAAGTTCACCAGCCATCCAGCGTTATCTGGTGGGCGGCCTTATTTACACATAAAATATAATTGGTTCCATATTCCTCTCACATCTACAAGCAGTACCCATGTTTGTTTTTAATAACCAGAATTATTTCAGCTTAAAAAAAGGTGTAGATTTACATAGACAGTCTGATGAGTGCCTCAGATTGTTCCATTAGTAACACAGAGGAGAAACAATGTAAGAAAAGCATTTTGAATTTGTGTGCGGAGGTGGAGAGAGAGTTGGGTTAGTGAAATCAGAAAGCTTCCAAGTAATGATTATTACATTTAATAATAATTATATTAGCATTCCACAGGGACTGTTTTCTGGAAAGTTTGATAGTACAGTCACTGAGTAGTACACACTCAGAGCAACCTAGGCTTCAGGCCATTGGGTGGGAAATGGCCTATTTGCTTTGTTTTGGTCGTGTTTAAACTTAATCCAAAATCAATTTCTTTTTCAAGAACTAAAATGTCACTAGTCTGTCTTCCACTTCAGGCTTCTGCAAACTTTTTCTGTGAAGGGTCATGTAGTAACTGTTTAGCACAAAATAGATATATACATAAACAAGTGAGTGTGTTGTGTCCAGGAAAATATTATTTATGGCACGAAGTTTGAATTCAAGCAATTTTCACTTGTCAGGAAACACTGTTCTTCTTTTGATTCTTTTTTCCCTGACCATTACAAAATGTCAAAGCTGTACTCAGCTTCCAGCTAGTACAGTTTGGTTCATAATTTGCCAACCCCTGTTCTAGTTCTGACTTTGTAGTTAGAATTTTTTCTTTTGGGGAGAAAACTGCACTTTGCATATGAAAGAGAACCAAAATTGTGTGTGTGTGTGTGTGTCTGTGTGTCTGTGAGTGTGTGTGTGTGAGTGTGTATGTGTGTGACTCTGTGTGTGTTGAGCTTTTCTGTTTCTTCACCTCCCCTCTTGAGGATGAAGCAGGGTCTCTAGACATTAGAACTCTGGTTGTTCGAGGCTGCCACCAGCAGTTTAGTGCTGATGGCAAGGAGGCTCGCCTCAGGGACTGAAAAACTCTTCTCCATACAGAATTCTGAGGGACTCTTGAAATAGAGGGAATTGAGAACGCAGACAAAGGCAGAAACTTGAGAGGAAAGCTGCTGAGCATTATATGAACATAGCTGTGTAAGGGCTGTGAAAATGGTGTTGGTGTTTTCATAATTTCTTTGCAAATATATATGTATTTTAAAAGGCTTAGGTCTCTCAGCTGCTTCTTTTCATCCTTATTCTTAGAAGTAGGCAAAAGACATGCTTCTACAAATTATAAACACCTGGTTTTGTTTAGTATAGTATTGAGGGAAATTAGGAAAGTTGCAGAAACATTCGTTTTCCTAAATTGTTCTATATAACCTGTGACAATGCACTGCAGACATATGCATTGTATTTAGTTAGATCCGTTTAATAAGAGTCATTCTTATTACGACACCTCCCAAATCCTTCAAAAATATAAAGCTTTTAAATATTTGTCCCCTTTTATAATTAGTCTAGATTTAGCAGTGGGTCTTCCTGATTTGAGAGGAAGCATGCTGCATGGTTGCCTGGCAACAGCTAATCGTGGTATTAGGGGCCAACAAACAGTTGGCAGAAACTGTAAATTCTTTTGTCTTGTTAACAAAAAATGATAGTTAAAGAAACAGCAGTATATTAAGTCTGTTCTGCTGTTCAAACCTATAACTTAAGTGATAAATTCCTGTGCTAATATAACCTCCGTGTGCTGCTGAAATTTATAGCGTGTTTAGAGAACCTGCTCACTTCAGACTTGAGTCACATGTCATCTGCTCGTGGTACTGAAGCTCATTGGGTAGGACAGTGATGTCATAGAGACGTTGTTTTCTCAAAGGGTTCTTAAGAAGAATCTGAGGTGTTTGTTGAATGATGGGTTTTGAAATGCATGTGAAGCTCCAGCATAAACGTCCGAAGTCAGGGTTCTGGTTCTTAAGCAGGAGCCGCGAGTTCACCATCGATGACCTCAGTTCCCATCTCCTGGTGGGCCTCAGTGGGTGCAGACACCAGCACCCGGCCTGTGTGATCCGTCCTGGTGCGGGCCAGGCCCTCCTCTCGTCCGCTCCAGATCCGCCGGGCTCAGCGTAAGTTTTCTAGCACAACTTCATAAAATGAATTCTCATTTCATAAGCAAATACGGTGTGAGTCATGCTTTGGCCACATAGAATTAAGAAGGAAGAAAAAACACTACTTATTTGGTTGGTACTTTTTTTTTTAAGAAATCACACTGTATTCCAGATTTGTCCCCAGATCAGTGTCAGCTTCCTCTCCTGTGGGTGTATGTTTTTAAAGGACGTCGTCTATTACAGGTCAGGATCCTGCTCCACCAGGCACTTCGGTGTGTATTTTCTCACTTAACTCCCAGCTCTGTGCAGAAGGTTTGGGAGACACTGGTGCTGAAGCCAAGTCTTATGGGGACAAACGGGGAGGAGCCAGGTTGAACACCCAGGTTTTCTCTGGTTTCCACGCCCATACACTGCTTTATCCTTAGTTTTGGGCCCAGTTTTCAGAACACATCCAGAATCATCCATTTGCCCAACGAACCAACATAAGGTATCAAATGAATGGCCCAGATGTTGAATGTATTTCATCCTTTGTTTCCTTGATTTCTAAAAACAGCCCTTAGGTATTTTTATCAGGATTTTTAAAAAGCACATCTTGTTGTGTACGTGCTCTTTTTTCTATATGATCTTTGTCGCCTCTCCTGCCCCGCCTCTACCATAGTCAGAAATCTCACGTCTCAACAAACATCTCTCTCCTGTCTTCACCAGCCACTTTCTCCTTCAAACTGGACATTTTGGATTTTCCCTGCTAACCTTACCGCCCCTCCCCAGGCTCCAGCTCAGCAGGAAGAAATGTCGTCAGCAGAGGCTGCAAACCCAAGCCTGTCCCTTTTCAGTGGTATTTTTACTACGAGCTGAACTACTTCAGCATCGTGTAAACACGCTGGAGTGTGTTAACAGCTGCCTCTCTTTTAAAGTTGAACCAGCTCAGAACTAAAAGGGGAACTGCTTTCAGGTTCTGTTCAAGTTTGCATGTGACAGCATCAAAGCTATTTTTAGCAGAGTGATCACCGGCAAGAAGCTGGAAGCGGCTGCTTTCAACTATCAACAGTGGAAAGAAGGGATCATATATGCACTGTTGCAGCTCTTGAGTCCATTTATGTGGGAGACACAGGGGTGTGTACATCTCTTCTTCAAAGTTACAAGGCGTCTTGTCCCCCATCACCTTGGCAGAGACAGGATAGTGTGAATTTAGTGCTTGCTTGCCTGGGCTGCAAGTTAAAGTAGATACACTGATAATAGTGAATTATAGGACTGTCCTCAATGTCTGTTCTGAAAAGAAGGTGAGGTATAGATACTCAGAAACATCCACTAAACTTTTGAAGTGTTCGTATTGTTTCTTCAGTTTTCCTTTTCTTTTCCAAACTCAAGAGACAACAGGAAACGGGAGGTGGTTATGTAAAGCATCATGGCAATGAAGAGAGCATGAGTCACTTACTAGCCATGCGACCCTCATTAAGTGACTTTGCCTTTCTGAATTAAGTGTTCTTAGCTGCAAAATGAAGATCGTAATACCCGCCCTATATACTTTACAGGACTAGTTTTGTTTTTTTTTTAAAGCAGATGTTTGTTGAACACCTATTCTATGCCAGCTACTGGGGACATAAGCCGAATCGGATCGTCAGTGTCTTCAGAGAGCTTACAGTCTGGCTCCATGAATAAATAACTTACAGCACGGTGTGTTGCATGGAAAGGAGACAGCATAAGACAGATAGGATCTGCTCTGAGCATGGACAGAGGCAGGAAGGAGACAGGAGGAGCAGTATTTTCAAGACTGCATAGAAGTTTGCAAAGAAAACAAGGGAGTGAGGGACATTCCAAGCAGGGGCAATTGAGTAGCAATGACAGAGGTCAGAGGCGCTCTGGTGTCTCCAAGGGACCATGAGTAACCTGGTATTGTCAGAGCAAAAAAAACCTACAAGACAAGGGATGGCAGGAGAAGCTGGAGCAAGTGGAGCCAATTGTTTAGTGCTAAAGAACTTGGAAGTGGCACAGGTCACAGGGAGCCAGGAGTCATTTTGAGCACACGATTGATGGGATTATACACAAATTAAAGTGGAATCATTGCTAACAAAAGTCCCTGCATCTGTGTATATGAAGTGGTAACAGTTTAGTGCAAGCAAAGGATGCCCTACACATAAAGTGTCCTCCCTGGAAAGGCTAAGCTGTGGAGCAGTACTGAAACTTGGTGGCCTGTGACTCCTTTTAACATTGCCTTTAAAGAGGGTGGAGGTAAGTAGAGAAGAGCAGGTGAAAGGGAGAGAAGTAGCATACCTTCTCAGACCCGATTGGCACTGGGCTCTGCAGATGGCTTTGGAGGATAAGTCACATCCTTCAGGAGCTTTCAGGCCAGGTAGCACTGACAAGGAAGGCGCGAGCCTTGGCAGCAGTGTGTGGCTTGTGTGTGGTCAGGGGACTTAGAAAGGTGAGCCCAATGTCCTAGCACCAAGAAGCACAGCCCATGCACAGCCATGAGTCAACTTCCTCCAAAGGTTGTAGGAGGCTAAGGTTTTTCGGGTTATGTTTAAAGCTTCAGTTGTGTGGTCCTTCTTATACGCCACAGAAATTGAAAGAAGAGGGAAGCACAGAACAAAACAAAGTAAAACAAAGCAAAACCCTCACAATCATACTTAACTGTATACACCCAGAAAGAAGGCTGCTGAGAAGGCACGGTGTGCTACCACATTGTGTAAAGCTTGATGGACACACCCTCATAGTTACATAACTATGGACAAGAAGTGACATTACTTTTTTGAAACTATGTTCTCTTTTAATTTAATGCTGTCATGGAAGTTTAGCAACATTATTTGCCTCAGTTTACTTCCAGGAGAAGAATAGATGTTTCTATAGCTTTTCTTGAAGCATCGAATGAGTATTAAGTACTACGTGTTTAAGAATCCGTTTCTTAGGCCCCAGCCCGTGTGATGGTGGAAGAAAAGCAATGTACTTGGCCTTCCCAACCATTTCCTTTTTGGTTTTCCTGAGCTACACTATGTGGGGAAGGACTGAGAGAGGGACACGTGGGACAGTTTGCTAACAGCAGAGAGTCACAAGCAAGCAAAAGCTTGGTATAGGGAGGTGGCCAGAGGTCACCCGGAAAGGAGGGAGTAGACAGGGCACCTTTGAGGTTGGGCCGGGCCTTTCTGCTCATTTGCAAGTATCAGGACAAAGACATGGTTAAGGCGCTGATACCCATCACGGTACTTTGTTGCCTTGGGAGACAGAAGAGATTACTTTTTGGATTTTTTTTTTTTTTTTTTTTTTTTTTTTTTTTTTTTTTTTTGAGACGGAGTCTCACTGTGTCACCCAGGCTGGAGTACAGTGGCATGATCTTGGCTCACTGCAACCTCTGCCTCCTGGGTTCAAGCGATTCTCCTGTCTCAGCCTCCCAAGTAGCTGGGATTATAGGAGCCTGCCACTGCGCCCGGCTAATTTTGTGTATTTAGTAGAGATGGGGTTTTACCATCTTGACCAGGCTGGTTTTGAACTCCTCACCTCATGATCCACCCGCCTCGGCCTCT
>NW_016807466.1:1878680-1891914 GCF_001698545.2 Rhinopithecus bieti | reverse complement strand
TTTTTTGAGACGGAGTCTCACTGTGTCGCCCAGGCTGGAGTACAGTAGCATGATCTTGGCTCACTGCAACCTCTGCCTCCTGGGTTCAAGCGATTCTCCTACCTCAGCCTCCCAAGTAGCTGGGATTATAGGAGCCTGCCACTGCGCCCGGCTAATTTTTGTGTATTTAGTAGAGATGGGGTTTTACCATCTTGACCAGGCTGGTTTTGAACTCCTCACCTCATGATCCACCCGCCTCGGCCTCTCAAAGTGCTGGGATTACAGGCATGAGCCACCGAGCCCCACCAGATTTTCTTTTTAAGATGGGGTATCACTCTGTCACCCAGTCTGGAGTGCAGTGGCATGATCATGGCTCATGGCAGCCTCAAGCTCCTGGGCTCAAGTGATCCTCCCATTTCAGCCTCCTGAGTAGCTGGGACTGCAGGTACATGTCACCACACCTGGCTAATTTTTTTTTTCTTTTGTAGAGATGGGATCTCCCTATGTTACCCAAGCTGGTCTCAAACTGCTGGCCTCAAGCAGTATTCCTGCCTCAGTCTCCCAAAATGGTAGGATTACAGGCATGTCTTACGTTTTAGAAATTTAAAATCACGTTGTCACTTGGAAGCCAACCATAAATGGATCTAATAAACCTTAGGAAAAATGTTTTATAAAAAATTAACATCTGAGGCTAGGTGCAGTGGCTCACGCCTATAATCCTATCACTTTGGGAGGCCACGCCAGGCAGATCACTTGAGGTCAGGAGTTTGAAATCAGCCTGGCCAACCTGGTGAAACCCCGTCTCTACTAAAAAAAAAATACAAAAAAATTAGCCGGGCCTGGTGGCAGGCACCTATAATCCCAGCTACTTGGAGGCTGAGGCAAGAGAATCGCTTGAACCCTGGAGGCGGAGCTTGGAGTGTGTTGAGATCGTGCCACTGCATTCCAGCCTGAGCAATAGAGCGAGACTCTGTCTTAGATAAATAAACAAACAAGCAAACAAACATCTGCACTATTACATACAACTTTAGCATTTGAGTGCCTGGATTAGGTCTTCCTGATACAGCATTTAGATCGAGGTGTCCCTTCTATGTCATCAGCTTTCCAAAATCAGTGTTTATGTCTCTCATCTTCGTGGTGGACTGTGGGATGGGACTAGCTCTCAAAGGGAGGAAATGAATAATCAAGGGAAATCACAATTTTTCCACAAATAGTTTATTTTCTTGTCTGTGACTGGTTTTCAGCATCATAGGAAGTACCAGGAGCCAGACTGTCAAAAACTTGGATTAAAATACATACATTTCTTGGCTGGGCACGGTGGCTCACGCCTGTAGTCCCAGCACTTCGGGAGGCCGAGGAGGGCGGATCACCTGAGGTCAGGACTTGGAGACCAGCCTGGCCAACATAGTGAAACCCTGTCTCTACAAAAATGTAAAAATTACCTGGGCATAATGGCAGGTGCCTGTAGTCCCAACTACTAGGGAGGCTGAGGCAGGGGAATCGCTGGAACCCGGGAGGTGGAGGTTGCAGTGAGCCAAGATTGTGCCATTGCACTCCAGCCTGGGTGACAGAGTGAGACTCCATCTCCCCCCAAAAAAAAAAAAAGTACATTTCTTGATCTCTAAAATCCTGAAAGATAAACAGGTCACAGTGACTTTTGTCTTTATTAGTGAGGTACTTCCGCTGAATATTGTATCAGTTCATGGAGTAATGGGGGGGTTGTGTTACTCACATTAGATAAGGGCAGGGTGTGGTTGTTGGTCACCACCTCAAAATGATGCTGCTGTGCTGGGACAGAAGATGCAGGTGTGGCCAGTCTTCTTGCTTCCTTGTGATTCACTTCAAGGTGAAGTGAATTTTTACCCACCATGTGTTTGCTCTTGATGGAGGGGATTTTAGGTAAGGTTTTGCCACTGTCTTTGGATCAAGCACTCTAGCCACACTAACATTGTCTAGTCCTCAGCTGGTTCCACCTGTCGCACTGGAGCCCTTTGTCCGATTGTCAAGACCTCCGTGAAGCTACTGCCAAAGGAAAGAGGGAGTGGCTGGGCCTCCTCAGTCTCAGAGTCCCTCCAGTCCAGACTCGGCCACCTGGTCCCTCTCTGAGGTCAGCATGGCCAGAGTGGGAGGTGTAGAAGGTATCCCAGGGCCACTTCTATGATCTCCATCTCCGAGGCAAGCTGCTTCTTGAGGGACTTGGCTTCCATATTTGGGGATCAGTGAGGCTGAGATGGAGAGATTCCATGGGATAGAGCAGAGCCTCCAGGTTTCAGCTCCTCAGGAGTGTACCAAAGAGAAGATATCGAAGGGCTGCTGTATTAGTCTGTTCTCATGTTGCTAATAAAGACGTTCAAGACTGGGTAATTTGTAAAGGAAAGAGGTTTAATGGACTCACAGCTCCACATGGCTGGTGAGGCCTCACAATCATGGCAGAAGGGAAAGGAGAAACAAAGGCACATCTTACGTGGTGGCAGGCAAGAGAGCTTGTGCATGGGAACTCCCATTTATAAAACCATTGGATTTTGTGAGACTTATCCACTACCTTGAGAATAGTATGGGGGAAGCCGCCCCCATGATTCAAATCTCTCCACCTGGCCCCACCCTTGACACTTGGGGATTATTACAGTTGAAGGTGAGACTTGGGTAGGGACACAGCCAAACCATATCAGCTACTTTCTAGGCTGTGATAATAGCAGCACTTATTGAGCACATACTGGGTGTGAGCACCCAGAAGGTAGATGTCACCTTTGGAGGATCTATAGTTTTTTGAGGGAGGCAGCTGGAGAACTGGCAGGACAGTTGGCATTGAAGTCCCACAGCAGCACTTTTAGGGCTCAGAGAAGATTCAGTCGAGGATCAAGGAATGAGCATGGACCTCATGGAAGAGATTATCAGTGTATTCTACCCAACAAGAGGGACATTGTCCAGAAGATTCAAGTGTCTGGTTTTATTCTTGGCATAGTAACCAAAGCATCCAAAGGCAGCTGCAGGGGTTTCTCTGTACATCTCAGAATCCTTGAGCCAATTTGCCATCCATGTCCCCTGCCTCTTGGAGGACAGGATGGTAACTGTCACAGGGTCCTCATAGCAATGTAAAAACATGGTTATTCAGTGACTGGATGAGTGAGAGAAAAGAGAGTGGGGGAAAGCAGCCCTTATTTCTAGAGCTTTGCAGTGGAGCAGCAGAGGCATCCACCTGCCGTATGTACTGTCTGGCCAGCCATTAGGAAATGGCTGTTTGTCTGTCTGTCATCTATCTATTATTTATTTATTAAATTGTGGTCAAAGACACATGAAATGAAACAAAATGTACCATCCAGCCTTTTTTTCTTTTTTTTTTTTTTTTTTTTTTTGAGATGGAGTCTCGTTCTGTCGCCCAGGCTGGAGTGCAGTGGCACCATCCAGCCATTTTTAAAGTTTACAGTTCGGTGTCATTAAAGATATTCAGTTGTTGTGCAGCCAGCACTGCCCTCATCTACAGGATTTTTTTTCATCTTCCAAGACTGAAACCCTGTACTCATTAAACAACCACTCCCCCCATTCCCCTCCACCTAGTTCCTGGCAACCACCATTCTCTTTCTATCTATGAATTTAATGACTCTAGATACCTTATATAAGTGGAATCACACAGTGTTTGTCTTTTTTTGTGACTGGCTTATTGCATTTACCATAATGTCCCCAAGGTTCGTGTTATGACGTAGGTGAGCGTCTCCTTCCTTTTAAAGGCTGAATAATATTCTCTCGTTTTGTCTATCCATGCATCCGTTGAGGGACAGTTAGGTTGATTCTTCCTCTTGGCTATTGTGAATGTTTCTTTTTTTCTTCTCATTGTTTTGTTCTTTTAGAGACATGTTTTTCTCTCTGTCACCCAGGCCAGAGTGCAGTAGTGTGATTATAGCTCACTGTAACCTTGAACTCCTGGGCTCAAGCCATCCTCCTGCCTCAGGTTCCCAAGTAGCTGGGACTACAGGTGTATGCCACCATACCCAGTGACTAAAAAAAATTTTTTTTTTTTTTGTAGAATCAGGGTCTTTCCAGGTAGCCCTGGCTGGTCTCGAACCCCTAGCCTCAAGCAATTTTCCTGCCTTGGCCTCCCAAAATGCTGGGATTATAGGCGTGAGCCACTGCACCCAGATGTGAATAATGTTTCTATAAGCATGGGTGTACAAGTATCTCTTTAAGTCCCTGCTTTCCGTTCTTTTGGGTATATATCCAGAATTGGAACTGTTAGATTTTATGGCATTCTATGTTTAATTTTTTTAGGAACCGCCATACTGCTTTTCACAGTGGCTGCACCCTTTTAAGGGGATGTCTCTTGAGCTGCCTCTGTGGCATTAGTCTGGGTAATGTCTTACATAGTTACTTAGCTTTTCCTTTTACTTGCCTTTCCTCTGTTAGTTTAAAAAATGCTATTCTCCTTCCTGTGACTCCACTTATGTTTGAATTGTATTGCTTAATATCTGGCCCCTTGGACAGGTTTGGGATGACAAAGGCCATGGATAGACTCATCCACACTAACACAACAGGCCGGAATTCTGAAGCTCTTTCTCCTCTCCTCCAGCCCCTTTAGAAATGTTGAGTTGAGGCTGGGTGTGGTGGCTCACGTCTGTAATCCCAGCACTTTAGGGGGCCGAGGCAGGTGGATGACCTGAGGTCAGGGGTTGGAGACCAGTCTGACCAACATGGCAAAACCCTGTCTCTACTAAAAAATACAAAAATTAGCTGGGCATGGCAGCAGGCACCTGTAATCCCAGCTACTTGGGAGGCTGAGGCAGGAGAATCGTTTGAACCCAGGAGGTGGAGGTTGCGAGGAGCCAAAATCGTGCCATTACACTCCAGCCTAGGTGACAGAGCGAGACTTTGAGAAATGTTGAGTTTGTCCCTGGGGCCTCTGGGCAGATGTCCTCTGGGGAAGTCCCAAGCTGCTGCCTCAGAGATGAAGCTAGAACCAAACTGGCCCTACTAGACTGGGAGCTCCTGGCCCAGCTGCTCTGCCTCCCTCAACTCCACCATTCTAATTGTGATTAGTAGGCTCATTTGCATCTAAAAGGAGTAGTTTTCTTATCAACACCATTGAGTGGAGAACCCGTGTGCTCCATTTATATAGAGTGGCCCATTTAAATCAGAGCCTATTAAGCAGTAAAAGTAAATGTGGGTGTTTTACAAATGCAAATATATCATGCAAATAATGTACTTTATACTGAATGATGCCTTGGTTTTCATATGTAAAATTAGAAACTGTGTAGCACAAAGATAATGATAAACACCTTTGCATCTGTTCATGAGATGTATCATAAGCTGTATGCATCGAAAATTGTAGCCGTGGTTTTAAGCAGAATTTTTTCAGTATGTTCTCAAACTTGCATCCCATATTATAAAAAATATACATGTATTTATCTAGTTATTTATCTGTTCCTAAGGAATCAAGAAATCTCAGAAAAGAGGAATCCAAATTACCTTATCTATTACTTACTATTAATGATGAGATTTATAATTTTCTTTCCATTTTAAAGATTTTGAGTTTTATTTGAGATGATGATAGTAGAAGAAGATGTGTTACTATAGGTTAGTTTCTTTGTGAGAGACTTAATTATGTATAAGAGATGTTTTAAAAATCTTGGCCGGGCATGGTGGCTCATTCCTGTAATCCCAGTATTTTGGGAGGCTGAGGGAGGAGGAACTCTTGAGCCTAGGAGTTCAAGACCAGCCTGGACAACATAGCAAGACCCCGTCTCTTAAAAAAAAAAAAAAAGCAAAAATTAGCTAGGCATGGTGGCATGCACCTGTAGTCCCAGCTACTCAGGAGACTGAGGTGGGAGGATTGCTTGAGCCTGGGAGGTTAAGGCTGCAGTAAGCTGTGATTGTGCCACTGCACTCCAGCCTAGGTGACAGAGTGACAGAGTGAGACCCTGCCTCAAAAAAAAAAAAAGAAAAGAAAATAATCTAGTGTTTGAGATCATTCTGTGTGGGAGGTGCAGGTAGCATTCCCACTGTTTTTCAGAATCACTTAGAATAATGACAGCCATCTTCCACGTGTTGTGAACTTGGCCAAGTTCTATGAGAGGAGTCACTGTTAGCCTCTGCTCACGTGACATCTGCCATGGTAAGGTGAGACACACATACCTGTGGGTTAAAGGTATAAGGCATTAGAATGGGAAGACACTGCAGAGTGCAGTTAATTCCCAGATGAGCTGCACAGAAGGTATTTGCCAGAAGGATTCAGAGGAGGGAGAGGTTGCAGGGTGAGAGTGACCAGATAAGGTGTCCTGGGTACCTGGGATTCAAGCTGAACTTCAAAGGATGAATAAGCTGTGACAGGTGAAGAGAACAAGGGTCTAGGGCATTTCAGGCAGCAGAGGGAGAGACTGGGTTTGCATGGGCCCGAGAAGCCTCTGGGGTGCAGGTGTTCTGGTGACCTGTGCCAGGTGGCATATTGAGAGCAGGAGGGACATGCTGGGAAGGAACAGGAGGGCTTCTGAGGGGCACCAGTACCGATCAGCTCTCACCCTGCCCTGTAAGCATTTGTCACAGGAAGGGCATCCCGATCCTGACTCTAAGAGAGGATTCTTGGAGAGGATCTCACACAAGAAAGAATTCAGGGCGATTCCATAAAGTGTAAGCAACTTTATTAATAAAGTAAAGGAACAAAATGATGGCTACTTCATATACAGAGCAGTCTCGAGGGCTGCTGGCTGCCTATTTTTATGGTTATTTCTTGATGATATGCTGAACAAGGTGGATTATTCATGCCTCCCCTTTCTAGACCATATAGGGTAACTTCCTGATGTTGCCATGGCATTTGTAAACTGTCATGGCGCTGTGGGGGTGTAGCAGTGAGGACGACCAGAGGTCCCTTTCATTGCCGTCTTGGTTCGGTGGGTTTCAGCTGGCTTTAATGCAACCTGTTTTATCAGCAAGGGCTTTATGACCTGCATCTTGTGCCGACCTCTTGTCTCATCCTGTGACTCAGAATGCCTTCACCATCTGTGTAGGCGGCCCAGCAGGTCTCAGCCTCATTTTACCCAGCCCCTATTTGTGATGGAGTTGCTGTGGTTCAGATGCCTCTGGCACGTTCACATTTCTGTAACCACCAGACTCTTCGAATGCAGATGCACGTGGAAACTCGGTGTATGAGACACATGAAAAATGAGAGGCTTTGTTGACATTGATACCAGTCCCCCACCCGCGATGGCACTCTGGACACCTCTCCAAGTTGGCAGACCCTGGGGACTGCGCCTGAAGATGCTGTGCTTTGAGAAGGCTGCTGAGGTGTCAGGCAGGGCTGCCTGCTGTGGGGAGGGAGGCTGGAGGCAGGGAGGCCTGTTATGATTCAGGAGAGGGCGTCTTAACTTGAGCTGACCCCAGTCCTGGGAGTAGAAGCTGAAAGGAAAGGAAAGTGCAGGAGCCCTTGGGAAGAACATGTGGCCCCCGACGGGGACTGGAGGCAGGGACGTAGCTGAGGAAGGTGTCAGAGTCTCCAGAATTTTAAACTAGAGCATTTGCCAGGTGATTACCAAAGGCTGGGTCCGTTTTTTTCTTCTGTTTTTGTTCTTTGAGGAATGCTGAATTAAAGGATAAACTTTACTTCCCTCAACAGACATTTGTGCCAGCCAGGTTCCAAGCACTGCAGTAGGTATTAGGGATGCAGGAAAAGACAGACACAGGTGTCTCGGTGTAGCCCGGAGAGACTGCGAGACTGCGTGTGGGAGGGAGATAGCCACTGTCTGGGGCAACTTGTGCTTTCACCCGCCCCATTCATATGTTGACGTCCTAACTCCCAGTTCCTCAGAATGTGCCCTTCCTTCCAGTGTGCCCGTATTTCCAATAAGGTCCTTGCAGGATATCATTAGTTAAGATGAGGTCACCCTGGAGTGGGTTGGACCCCCGACTCAATGTGATGATGTCCTTAGAAAAGGGGGGAATTTGAAGACAGCTGCACACACAGGGAATGCCGTGTAAAGATGAAGGCAGGGCGATGCTCCTGCAAGCCAGAGAACACCAGCAAAACCAGCAGCTGCGAGGGAGGCCAGGAACAGATTCTCCCCCATAGCCCTCTGAAGGAACCAGCCCTGTGACCCCTTGGTCTTGGAATTCTGCCCTCCAGGACTGTGAGACGAGGAATTTCTGTTGCTTAAACCCCCTAGTCTGTGGCACTTGGTTACGGCAACCCCAGCAAATGAATACAGACACTGATAAATCCTGGGCAGCATGGAGAGCGTGCCCTGGGAGCTGGCAAGCAAGGCAAAGGGGGGAAGCTGCCTTCTGGTTTGAGCAGATATGGGGCAGTTGAAAGCTGATCTGTGCAGAGCCCGCTGGAGATACCCTCCAGCATCTGGAAACAAAATCAGCTGGTAGTGGGGAAGTGGCAAACCCAACCTTTCCATGAACTCTCCTAGGAAAAGAGCATGAGAAGAAAAAGAGGAGAGGGCTAGGACTCTAGGAATGCTCTGATGGTGGGGCTGAGCCTGGGAAGAGAGCTAGCCAACTGTCCAGAAAGAAGAGTGGGAGGAGCAGAACCCAGACTAGGAGGGTGTTCTGTAGCTAATGGTGGAAAGGATTTTTGAGAGATATTGTCAAAAATATATAACTCAGAAAGAGGCCTCTTTATGTGAGTGCACATGGAAGGTCATGCGGTGTAGAGGGGAGAGAGGCTGGAGTGACATCAAGGGCAGTGACCCCTAGTCTTAGTCTGTTTGTGCTGCTGTCACAAACTGGGTAATTTACAAGCAACAGAAATGTATCTCTCGCAATGATGGAGGCTGGGAAGTCTAAGATCAAGGCTGCGGTAGGTTCATTGTCTGGTGAGTGCTGCTTGCAAGATGGGGCCTTGAACGCTGTACCCTCCAGAGGAGAGGAGCACTGTGTCTTCACATGGCAGAAGGCAGGAAAGGGGGGTGACTCCCTCCTTTAAGCCTCTTTATATGGGCATCTAATCCCATTCATGAGGAAGGAGCCCTCCTGGTCTAATCACCTTTTAAAGGTCCTACCTCTTAACACTGTTACCTTGGCAACACATGAATTTTGGAGAGACGCATGCAAACCATAACCCCTGGGGAATTGGGGGACCCAGGTGACCCCTGGCAGGAAGAGGATTGTGGTGGTGACATAAGGGAGTGGAGGGAGTGGAGGCTGGGCTGTCAGTCCCAGCTCTTGGGATTTGTGAGTACAGGAAAGAATAATGGAAGCCAAAAGGAGGACTAGGACACCAGTTTATGTGTGGCAGTGGTTAAGATAAGAACTGATCAGTCCTGGGGAGGGGGAGGTGAGTAGAGACAAGGGGTAGTGGAGGGAGGAAAGATACTAGAGGAAAAGAAATGTAATAGAGATGTTACTTTGGCAAGTAAGAAGATGCACACGCAGGCAGAAATAATGGAGCCAGCAAACGGAGGTGGAAGGAAGGGCATGTCCTTGGTTTAGAAAAGAGGAGGTGACGGTGCCTGCCGAAAGGTGGAGACGGAGGTTTGGGACTTGATGAGTGGAGAAATTGGGGCCAGCGTTCCTGGGTTCTCATTTGGGAGCAGTTTTATCCCCCAGTGGACACACGGCAATAACTGGAGACATTTTTGGTTGTCACATCTGATGAGGTGGTGTCACTGGTGTCTAGTATGGGAGTCCAGGAAGACTGCTGAGCGTCTTACCATCCACAGTGTAGCGTCCCGGGACAAGAATTATCCAATCCAGAATGTCAGTAATGCTAAGGTTAAGAAATCCTGCCGCAGGTCAATAGCAGTTCGCAAACCATGTTCAAGGAATGAAGTCCTAACTTCATGGCAGGCTTTGGGGAGTGTGATGAAACTTCAGTATATTTAAAACAATGCAATAAGGGCCACGGGAAGAGGGCATGAGTGACCAGCGACAGATCTGCATTGCGAGGACAGGACCCTAGGGCATTTAAGCAGAATGGCAGGCTTGCAGGGACTGCTGGAAAGGCTGGAGTGGGTTATCAGCCACCTGGAGTTGTTTTCTGCAGAGTTCCACAGGCCCCCCGGGCGTGGTAGGGTAGGCAAGAGTGTCAGTGGAGGTGTGGCACCCTCTGTGGAAGCCTTTGATAAGTTGAGGAACAGCATGGTGGCCGAGTTTTTGAAGAACAGTAGGATCCTTGCTGGTGACATGGAGACTCGTGCAGAAAGGGTGTTACGGGGCTTTCCTTCTGATGGCATCTCAAGACCAACAACCCCAAGAGAATGCATGGCTGCATTTCTGAAACCCATAACAGAAACGATTCAGAAATCCACACCTTCCGAGAGAGAAACCAAGGGAGTAACATGTTTAGTCATCTCTTGGCTGTCAGCAAAAGCCTCCCTGCCCTTGACTGCATAACTGTGTCCCCCAAATCCAGTCCTTACGTCAGCGAGATGTGTGATGCTGCCACCTTTTCCACTAACAGTCTTAAAGGGCTACAAACACACGCCTTACACGGTGTGGATTGGGTGAGGTCATGTGAACATTTGGAGTGAGTTTCAAGCATACATCAAGGAGCACCACACCATGGGCCTCTTGTGGAGCAGCGCCCACATCAGCGCTTTCTGTTCTATCCTGAGGGCCTGACCTTTCTCCACATCCTCCTCCTCCACCTCCTCCAGGGCCCCCTCCACTTTTTGAGAATGAAGACACAAAAGAAGAGTCCTCTCCTTCATGCTCAGCTTTATTTGCCCGGCTTAACCAAGGAGAAGCCCTAACCCGGCAGAACCAGGGCTCTGGCACGTCACAGATGACCAGAAGGTCTATACAAGAATCCCAGCCTGCAGGCTCACGGAGGGCAAACTGCATCTCTCCCCAGAAGCCACACTCCAAGTCCCACATCTCCCAAACCTCATCCTTCCCAGAAACATGCACCCGTGTTCAAGTTGGAAGGAAGTAAATGGAGAGCAGAGTACCAAGAAGACAGGAATGACCTTGTGATTTCAGAGCCTGAGCTGAAACATGCGGCTTACATTTTCAAATGTGAAAAATCAACTCTCCCGATGAAAGGGAAAGTAAACTCCACTCCAGTGGATAACCGTAAGAAGTTTGGTCAGATGTTTGATGGTGTGGTGGGCATTGTGGAAGCGACCAACCCCAAGGACATTCAAATCCAGGTAATGGGGAGAGTACCAGCAATTTCCACTAGTAAGACCGAAGGTGGCCACACATACCTAACTGGGGGAAGATGCATCAGACAGTGAGATTGTGAGCATCACATCATCCAAAATGAATATACTTATTCGTCAGGGTGGTAATGACGGAGAATTTCCTGTCCCTGAGCAGTTAGACAGCATGGGATGGATCCAAGTTGGTCAGTGAACCTGCAGAAATGATGGGCTAACCTCCCGAGAGACCCAGCCCCCTCACCTGAGTCCCTCCATCAAACAAGCAGCAGTGAAGAGCTGGAAGTTGCAGTAGCACCTACCTCTGTAGTTTTGGCCTCCAGCAACTCCGTGCTATAGACACAGCATCGTTTCTAGTACGCCGTCATGGGCATTTGGAAATACTTAACGTTTCTTCATGATTTGCCTTTGCGCATGTGATTTTAGTTCCACGTGGTGACTTGTGAACATTATGGATTTAAAGAGGAAAAAAAGAAATCTGTTCGCCTCATATTACGAACATAGTAACTGATAGGTAAAAATACTGCACGATTCAGTTTTCCACGTATGTTTAATTGCTTGTTGAAAAAAAGATGTACATGTTTATCTTCTAGACAATTTCAATATGATGTAGTGGTAGTAGTGTGCCCTGAGAAATGTACGATTTTTTTCTTATTATGACCACATGTTCACCTTTGGCAGTGTGGATACGCTGTCAGCAGGAGTACGTATTTCAGCCCACGCTTTTAAAAGATGTAAGAACATTGCATATTAAGGACCAAATTCAGTTTCTTGGTCCTTGAAAGACCTATATTCTTTATAGTTACTAAAAACCAAAAGTATAAATTCTAATTCTTCATCTTATATGTTTTTCTATTGTGTCATTTGAAAACTTCTCTACATAACAGATTTTATGTCAACAGATTGATGGGAGGAAACAATGTTTTTGCTGTATAATACCTCGCAATGTTGCCCAAAAATCAAGCTCAGTGTCTGTTTTCCAATTTTGAGCATGTTAAATATCAGATGCCTTCTAAACGGTGTCTTTAATGTTTTATTGTAGTCTAATTTTTTATTTTCTGCCTGCCAGACTTGCTAACCAGTCACAAAAATGAACACGAGAAAAGCCATAGATGTATTACTTCTCCTAAAGCCTAAGGAATTATTCCTTTTCTTTCCTTTCCTTTTTTTTTTTTTTTTTTTTTGAGACGGAATTTCGCTCTGTCACCTAGAGTGGCATGATCTCATCTCACTGCAACCTCTGCCTCCTGGGTTCAAGCGATTCTCATGCCTCAGCCTCCTGAGTAGCTAGGGTTATAGGCGCACACCACCATGACCAACTAATTTTTGTATTTTTAGTACAGACAGGATTTTGCCATGTTGGTCAGGCTGGTCTCAAACTCCTGGTCTCAAGTGATCCACCCACTTGCGCCTCCCAACTGGGATTACAGGCGTGAGCCACCGCACCTGGCCCCATGTGTCTTTCAATGTTAAGAGAAGTTATGATAGTCCTTTGTATCTTTGCAGTATGTAGTGTTGAAAAATCTGCAACTTCTTGGATCACATTTAATGAATTACAATATAATGCTTACGGACCCAGTACAAGTATATATGTACATTTATATTGCCTGTTACAGCCTTTGGAGTATGTCATTTCCTTTTTAAAAATATCTTCTTTATCGATATAGTATTTGGATTATTAATGCTTACATACCAAGGTTTTGCTATAAAAGTTTTGTTCGTGTAATGTTGATAGTAAACATCATTTTTCAACTGTAAACTTATTCTGAAATAAAGTAAAATTCTAATTGTTTAAAAGTAGAATAAAATAAGCACAATAGATCGGGTGCCAGAGCAGCTGCCACCTGTCAGATTCTCATGGGTCCTGGTGGTATTGGGCACATAATAATTATGTGCAGGCTGATAACTTTGAAATCACTTGAGTCTCCGGTTTCAACATCTGGCTAAGTTTACAGAGCAATTCCATTTCTTACCACGATTGGTATATTGCCCTCTGAGGAATCTTGCCACACTCTCAGTTACAGTGTTTGTGGGCCTCGCTGGTTGTGGTCTGATCACTTCAGTCATGCCTTTTCCGTAATTGTCAGCCTCTGAAATGGGCCACTCTTGGTAGGTTTCTACCTGATCTCTTTTTGTCTCTTTGGATCTTTGCAGAATTCTGCATGGAG
>NW_016807466.1:1869032-1874478 GCF_001698545.2 Rhinopithecus bieti | reverse complement strand
TTTTGAGATAGGGTCTTGCTCTGTTGCCCAGGCTGGAGTGCAGTGGTGTGATTAAGGCTCACTGCAGCTCTGGAACTCCTGGGCTCAAGCAATCCACCCACCTCAGCCTCCTGAATAGCTGAGACCACAGGCACATGGCACCACACTGGGCTAATTTTGTTTATTTTTTGTAGAATAAAAAAATGTTATATTTTTAATGTTTCCCAGGCTGGTCTCCAACTCCTGGGCTCAAGTGATCCTCCTGCCTGGACCTCCAAAAGTGCTGAGATGACAGGGGTGAGCCAACAGAGTTATTTTTTTTTTAGCATTCTTTAGAGTAAGTGACATCTGTGAAGCTGCTTCTTGGATATTTAGTAACTGTTGCTACTTTAGACTGAGAAACATTTGCAATTAGAACATCTCAAAGAATCCTTAAAGAAAAGAGGAAGAGAAAAGTACAGTTACCTCATCTGTCACAGGAATGGAAAAAAGGGCCAAGTTGGGAGAGTTAAGGATGTCTAGTAGGAAGTGCTGGTGCCCAGCTGACAACGGCCACAATGTTGCTGTGTGGCCTTGAGTGTGTCAGTTACCTCTGAACTGGGGTTTGCTTGCAATCAAGACTACCACTGGGGCCAGGCATGGTGGCCCACACCTGTAATCCCAGCACTTTGGGAGGCCAAGGCAGGTGGATCACTTGAGGCCAGGAGTTCGAGACCAGCCTGGCCAATGGCGAAACCATGTCTCTACTAAAAACACAAAAAGTAGCCAGGCATGGTGATGCATGTCTGTAATCTCAGCTACTCGGGAGGCTAAGGCAGGAGAATTGCTTGAACCTGGGAGGCAGAGGTTGAAGTGAGCCCAGATCACACCACTGCACTCCAGCCTGAAAGACAGAGCAAGACAGTGTTTCAAAACCAAAACAACAAAAGAAAACCACCTCTGGGATTTTTGCAGTCTAGAAAGCATTTTTTTTCATACCCACCGTCTCATTTTATTCTCACACACTAGATGCTATCATTTGTCCCGGCTTGCAGGCATGGAATTGAGACTCTGACAAGTTAAAAGACTTTCAGTCTGTGTTTTAAACAAATTTCCTGAGTCCAAATCCTGCGCTCTCTCCACTTCACCCTGGATTAGACCCTGTGGCCACAGAGATCCCTTTTAATTGCCGGGACACTCAAGCTTATTTGGAAGGTTAGAAGTGTCGAGAGCGTCCCCGAGAATCTGAACTTTCATCTGTGCTCCTAGTGGTGCTTCTCGAATAGTGAGTGGTATTTTGTGAAGGTTCCCACACACGTCTCTGTCCAGCCTGCTCTGGTTCCTGGATTCCAAACGCCAGCAACTGACATTCTTCACCCAAAGAGCCTGTTACAGTGTGGCGTAGGTCACATTTGGTTTTCTATTATTTCCTGGTGATTAATCCCCAGTTATAAGGCAAAACAATGGAATTTCAAGGATTTTTTGGGGGTGATTCTCCCTTTGTTACAACTACCTTGACTGTTTTATTCCTGGGGAAACGCAGTCTGCTGGTAGATGCCACCCATCTGAAGGGATTGCCATCACAGTCCATCTCCAGCGCTAAGAGTATGATGGGACTCTGTGCTCAGTTACTTAAGAGTAGTGGGTAAGCTCTGGCCTCCATGAGTGCTAAATCAGGATGGGCTGGTCTTGCTACACCCATTTTCTCCCCCCACCCCATCCCTGTTGGTTTGGGCTTTCTGCTTTTTTGTGTGCTGTGGACCATTCTGGCAGAGAGCTGAGCGCAGGGAACATTCAGATATTCTTCCTTTCTTCCCACCCCAAACACTTTAGGCTTTCATTCACTTCTTCAGAGTCCTTCTTACCATCTCTATCTCTCCATTCTTTCTTCCTCCTCCCCCTCCCTTCTTCCCTGCCTACTCCTCTCCCTCCTCCCCTCCCTACTCATCTCTTTATACATTAACAAAAATTTTTTAGGTTGAAGTGCACAGATCACTTGAGCCCAGGTGTTTGGGACCAGCCTGGGCAACATAGTGAGATCATGTCCTAAAAAAAAAAAAAACCTTAGCCAGGCATAGTGGTGTGTGCATGTAGTCCCAACTACTCTGGGGGCTGAGGCAGGAGGATCATTTGAGTCCAGGAGGTGGAGACTACAGTGAACCAAGATTTTGCCACTACACTCCAGCCTGTGTGACAGAGCAAGACCCTACTGCAAAATGGAAAAAAAAAAAAATTGTGGTAAAATACATATAATTTACCATCTTAACTATTTTATAAGTATGCAGTTCTGTAATGTTAAGTGCATTTACGTCATTGTACAACCAACCTCCAGAACCCTTTTTGTCTTGTAAAACTGAACCTCTGTACCAATTAAACTCCTTACTCCTCCTTCCCCAAGTCTCTAGCAACCGCCTTTCCATTTTGTGTGTGTGTGAATTTGACTACTCTAGATACCTCTTCTATGTGGAATCAGACAGTATTTGTTTATTTATTCTGACTTATTTCACTTAGCTTGCTTTCAAGGTTCATCTGTGTTATAGCATCCTTTTCTCTTTTTTTTTTTTTTTTTTTTGAGACAGAGTCTCGCTCTGTCACCCAGGCTGGAGTGTAGTGGCGCGATGTTGGCTTATTGCAACCTCCGCCTCCTGGGTTCAAGCAATTCTACCTTAGTCTCCTGAGTAGCTGGAATTACAGGCACGTGCCACCACGCCTGGCTAATTTTTGTGTTTTTAGTAGAGACGGGGTTTCACCATGTTGGTCAAGCTGGTCTCGAACTCCTGACCTCGTGATCTGCCCACCTTGGCCTCCCAAAGTGCTGGGATTATAGGCGTGAGCCAGTGACGCCTGGCTCTCTTCTCTCTTTTAGAGGTGCTAGTTCACATTTGGCAGGCGAGATCTTAGAAAACAGTCCTTTTCTTAATTTATTTCTCATTGAGATCCACAGAAAGTTCAACTGGTGAATACAGGTGTGGGTCTTGATGGAACCTCCCGGGGTCTCTGTTTATAATCCAGCTGGATCTCACAATGGTTAGGGTTCCTGGGTGTAGAGAGAACACTTGATGGATCACGTCATCTTGCTAAGAGCCACCCTCGGGCTGTCCGACCTGTTGACTCAGGGTATCCCTTTGGGAGCTGGAGGTAGCGTAGCTCAGAGTGTGGGGTCCAGGAATGACTGAGGGCTGAGTCTCTGGCAGCCGCCAGGTATGCTGTTCAGGATGGTATCACTCACCTCTTGGGATTTGCGGGCTCAGCGCTGCTCTTAAGGGTCAGCCGGATCAGTGTTCTCAAATGCCAGGTCGCACTCCACCTTGCTGGCTGGCAAGGTGCTCTTAACCTATTGGTCTGCTTTCTTTGTTGCAAAGTTGGTCTGGCGTATACTGCCGAAGGTCATGGGATTTTTGTTAGCGTGTTATTGAAATGAGACATTTGTGGCACTGGCGTTGTATTGTTTCTGCTAATAGGAGCCTGCGTGTCTTTCACATATGATTAGCCTGATTGCTTTTTCTAGCCTGGGACTTTGTCTTAGAGAGAGTCCTAGCAAAATACCATTCACAGCCTTCTTCCACGGGGAAGGATGACTAAGAGTTTAGTGCTGGAAGAGCAGAAGAGGAAAGCTGGAAGAGTAGAAATGAAATTGGAGCTGTTGATGTGTGTGTTTCTATGGTACAGTGGGCAAGCCCTAGTCCTTCTTGGGTTGATCGTGACTAACTTGTCATACCTTGCCTTGGGCAAGTCCTTTTGCCTCCCAGGACCTCTGTCTGTCTCCCTATAGAACAGGGAAGGTGGCCGGGTATGGTACCTCACACCACCAGTGCTTTGGGAGAATGAGGCAAGAGGATCACTGGAGGCTAGGAGTTTGAGACCAGCCTCAGCAACAGAGCAAGATCTCATCTCAATTTTAAAAAATTTAAAAAAAAAAAGAATGGATGAGTCACGCATGGTGGCTCACCCCTGTAATCCCTGCACTTTGGGAGGCCAAGGCGAGCAGATCACTTGAGGTAAGCAGTTTGAGACCAAACTGCTGGTCATTGAAATCAGTTGGCAAAACCCCGTCTCTACTAAAAATACAAAAATTAGCTGGGCTTGCTGGCAGGTGCCTGTAATCCCAGCTACCTGGGAGGCTGAGGCAGGAGAATCGCTTGAACCTGGGAGGCGGAGGTTGCAGTGAGCTGAGATCGCACCACTGCACTCCAACCTGGGCTACAGAGCGTGACTCTGTCAAGAAAAACCCCAAAAACCAGGAAGGTGATTTCTGCCCTGCTCACCCTGCAGAATTAGAGGATTCCACGGAAAAGGGTTGATTACTATGCTCAGTAAATGGTAACTTGATCCTATTGTCAAGCAATGCAAACACCATTTTAAGGTGATTAAAACCCACTCAGGGTTAGGAAGGGGCCCCCGTGGTCATTTCTTATGGCAGTGATATTTACATGGCTGGGTATGGAGAGCACCCCATTCTTCCCCTGCACCTACCACTCCCACCCTCCCCACTCTTGAGCTGCCTGAGAATGGGTGGTTTGCAACTCCTCCCACAAAGACTTCTATCACTGGTTTTGTCTCTGAATTATTGCGGTTAATAGACATTTCTAAGTAATTTCATGTACCATGTGTGGTTTTAACCAGCTTCAAGCTTTAAAGGCCAATTATCCAGGGACATCTCCAGATGGAGGGGGAAAAAAATCAAGCTTGTTGCCTTCCCAACCTGCAGCCACTGGAGACATAAACTTGAGTCTGTCTATAGGCATCACTGGTCTCATTAGATACAGTCAGAGGAGTCTGGAGCCAGGTAAGTATGACATCAGGTTCTTAGAGATCATAAAATAGGGTTTTAAATTTTCCCCTCAAGTCTTTCTCAACACCAAGCACAATTCTCAACAGGGGCTTAATAAATCCTTGGCTCTTCTAACAGTTAGAAGATGTCATTTTGAGGAACCATCCACAAGAAGTGTGTAGATATGGGCCAAGGAGCTTGAAAACTTTGCATTTAGCATGGCAGGAGCTGACTTACCCCGAGCTAGAAAGAGACCATGTGTGAATTCATCAATTACAACAGGGGCCAGGAAAGAGAAGGTGGTGGCCAGTCTAAGTCTCTCTCCACTACTAGAGTACAGATGAGTTCCACAGCACCACAGATTGACCATAGAACTATCAGTGATTTAAGTACATTAAAAGGATGTTGTAAGAATCTTGGCCGGGCGCGGTGGCTCAAGTCTGTAATCCCAGCACTTTGGGAGGCCGAGACGGGCGGATCACGAGGTCAGGAGATCGAGACCATCCTGGCTAACACGTTGAAACCCCGTCTCTACTAAAAAAAATACAAAACCTAGCCGGGCGAGGTGGCGGGCGCCTGTAGTCCCAGCTACTCGGGAGGCTGAGGCAGGAGAATGGCGTAAACCCGGGAGGCGGAGCTTGCAGTGAGCTGAGATCGGGCCACTGCACTCCAGCCTGGGCGACAGAGCGAGACTCTCTCTCTCTCACAAAAACAAAA
>NW_016807466.1:1812089-1868571 GCF_001698545.2 Rhinopithecus bieti | reverse complement strand
AAAAAAAAAAAAAAAAAAAAAGAATCTTTAGGTAGATTTCTATCATACAGAGAATTTTCCTTATCTAAACCACTGGATTTATCCGACCTTCATTCCCCATACTGCTCCCTGCCTGATGTCTACTCAGTTTGCAGCCAAATCAAGGTCAGGATAACGAAGAGATCTGGATGGAAGTAAGCTGGATATTCAGGCTCCTGCAGTAATACTCAATTATTGAATTCTCTAGAAACACCAACTCTGCTATAACGAAGTCCTCAGTTTTAAAATATCTTTATGAATCAGGTGATTCTGTCTTGGCAACAGCCAGCTTGCTGTTCCCTGCTTTGTTATAAAAATAAGATGGTAAAATCCTGAGAGTTTGCTGGGATTGTTAAAAGATAATCTTAAGTGTTTTAATGCACATTATTCGTCATGCAACTTTGAGCCTTAAGTGCCCCGAAACAGAGTAAGATCGGAATCCAGTGGAAGAGCAATCGGCTGGTATCATCATCCTGAGACTCCAGTCTGGTCTGCTGTTACCCTGTGTAGCTCCTGGCCACTCTGTGATCACAACTGCCTGGCTGAGAATCAGGGCTCCTGGAAATACCATGGCTGAGATGCATGATGCTCATTTAATTTTAGTATAGTGGATCCAAAACAAAATAAAAGGAAAGATTCATTAACATCAAGGTTTATAGTATGTATTTTCTAGCACATTTGACATGATTTTGATGTGTGATAGTATTTTTGTGCCGTAGCTCATTTCTTCTTCCCTCCTATTCCTCCTCAATCATGTAATGTGTCCCTATACCTGCTGTACTATTTGTACCTCTGGTAATGAAATTCCAGTGGGCAGAATGTGTCATTGGCATTTCTGCTTGGTAACAGTATTGCTGTCCTAGATAACTAGAGATCCTGGTTCACTGGTGAAGCATTCACCATAGAGCCCTTCAGGTTCCTCTCTGTGTGTGTGTGTGTGTGTGTGTGTGTGTGTGTGTACGCGCGTTTCTGCCAAACTTAGAAATGTATTACTCGAACCTATTTTTCTCATATTGAAGGTGATTGATAATGCATTAACCAATATAATTTGTCACGTACTATTTCGGTGAAAGTAATTTATGCTGCCTCTTGGGCTGAATGTAGTAACATTTTTGACTAAGTACTCTCTAATGTTAATCTAAACCAATCCTTGGTTTAGAATATAACCTACTTTCCACTCTAAGGACACGTTACTAAGACTGGCTTGGTTATGAAGTTTTCTACTGGCAGTCTTAAAACAGTGAAAATGCCCATCTATAAATGCAGTAAGTGTCTTCGTGATATATTGATCTTTCCTATTTTCTTGCCTCTCCTGTTACCACACTCTGGGTGGTAACGTATCTGCAAAATGTTTTATAGGGTATGGAGTGCAACGTTTTAAGCCAAGAAGTTGAAAACAGGATACGAAACAAGAGAAGAGGGGGGAAGGAGGAAGTCGATTAAGGTCATCTCCGTATGTTGAGGATTTAGTGGTAGAAATGCCAAGAAAGGCAGGTTTGCATTTGTAGCAGGCAGGTGGCACAAGGAAGTGTTGGAAAACCCACTTGGTCTCAGAAAACATGATTAGGAGTTCCTTGTCACATACATTCATGAAATTATGAACAGGTTAGCAAATATTCTTCAGTTATATGCTGTGCCATTAAACCATGTGAATTTGCCATTTTGTGTGTTGGTCGGTGATTTCAGTGCCCAGGTGTGAGCAGGGTCAAGCTGATAAACAGAATGCTCACACAGGTAGGTTCTGCACTGTGAAATATGAAACCTGTTAACGATAAAGCAGACCTCATGGTTTTCCAGGATGCATTTTCAAAGGGTGTCAGTAATGCATGCTTGGGGAAATGTTTTGAGGGAAGTGTGGGGAGGGGTTGCAGGTGTGTGAGTGCAGATGAACTTGGCCTTATGCTAGTTTCTCTTCTCTTTCAGCACATCAGGTCCACCCATCTGGCCGGGCAGTACCTTCTTCAAGAGAAATGGAGCCCTTCTCCAAGGTAGGTCCCTAGCAACACCGCTTCCTCTCCCTCCCCCTCACCCTCACCCACCTGCCTTTCATCACTCCTTTGTGCTTGGTGTCAAACAGGAGAGTTCTGTCCCATTTGGGAGTGGCCCCTCTCTGGAGAAGTGTGACTGTTGTTGGTGGGGTCTCTTTATCCAGTTCCCTTTATTTCTTCCTACTCAAGCCTCTTGGTTGCTGTGAATCATGAGTCTGAAACCAGGCCTCTAAGGACTGCTTCTTTGGCCCGCTGTCACTGGTCATATTCTGGAAGTGTTTGGCTTGCTTTGGTGACATTGGAATTACGCGGTAATTAGAATGTGACAGGAATATAAACTGGGCTGATAAAAGCAAACCCCTTTACATGTTTCAAAAACTTGAGCTGCAAAAGGAGGGTTTGGTTATTCTGGCACTTGTATCAGGATGGAGGTGCATGCATTGCTTGCTGTTGCCCAGCATCTACGTGTACCTGGAAGGTTGGCCATGGTTTGTTCTGAGGTTCAGAGTCCAGTCACCCTACATTGGTCCCCACAAGTGTCACCTACAGGGGACACCCTTGCTTTATCCAGCCCAACTCAGCTGCCTTGTCCTACTCCCCAGCTGGTGTGCTCACGGAATTCCAACTACCTTTCATCTCTACTTTTGCCATTAAGTTCCTTTTGAAATGGCCAAAGTTAAGGAGGAATAAATGATTTAAAAAATAACAAAGAGGTTCATTTTTAATACTTTTAGAAATTACTTTGGGGTTATCGCTATTTTGGATATCTGTTCTGTAAATAAAATGGAATTAGGTGGTTCCCAGGGGCTTTGGAGCTTTCTATCCCTCCTACTGCTGTTGATTGGCTAGGAGTCAGACAGGCCCCACTGGCCAAATGCAGATGGGTTTGGCTGTGCTAAGAGCGTTTGAACTACACTGGGCTTATGGTGAGGGATTTTAGTGTCTATTGATTGGTTGAGAGCTGTTTAGCCTCTTTCCCTTAAAAGTACAGGCTGAAGGCCGGCCATATGTGTGAAGGAGTAGAAGGTAAGTGTAGTTAAGAAGAGGGACATGTATCTTCAGGTTTCCGTAGTAGCTCAAACCCTTGTGAGAGATGTCATCACATTTTTAGTGCTAATTTATAGGCCACGCAATTGCATACTGTCATTTTAATAGCCCGTGAAATTGGAAACTTAAGCATTTCTTTGTATTTTTGCTTGGTACAGGTGAAGTGTAGTCAGGCAAGTTTGGTTAAACCTAATTTTAGTAATCATCGTAGATATCCTAAATGTTTAAGAGAACAAAAGGAAGTCCCTCCACTCTCAAAAATTAACGCACAATTTTAAAAAATCTATTCTGTTTTCTCTTCAAATAGTAGAAGTGGAAACTGATTAGGATCAGCCTTTGGGTTCTTTTCAAGTGAGTTTCAAAGTTATGTGTGTCATTTTTCCTCTAGAACTATAGCAGTGACATGAATATCATTCAGGTTTGGATTATTTTGAGAAAAGAGATTTTGTTTTCTTAGAGCCTTTTCTCGTGATTTTTATTCATTCACTTTGGCATTAGGTAAGTTCTTTTTGTTCATTTCTGTGGGGCAAAAACATGAGGGAAATATTAATATTGATAAGGTTTCTGAAGTTGAGAGATGTCAGTATGAGATTATCCTGTGGGTGTAGACTTATTTTCTTTTCCTGATAGGGTTACAGATTCCCCCAATTGCTCTAGGCACTGTGAATTAAACTAGGACAGATTTCAGATGCTTATTGAATCCACATCCAGTTAAATGCAACCCATTAAAATTTTGTACATTTGAAAGTCAGAAGAATCTTGGAGAGAGCTTGGGAGGGTGGGCAGAGATTTGTTAACATTCATTTTTTTTTTCTGTGATGTTTCTTCATTCCCTAGAGTTCTGGAGACACTTTTATTGTGGATAGTATTTTTTTGGAATCTATGGGTGTTCTTCCTAATTACTATTTTTGTGTTCCTTTGGTGGGTGGTTCTGGGCCATGGGAAAGTTGGTAATGCCCACAAGCAAGAGTTTTACGAATAAAGATAGGAGTACCTAAAGAAGAGACTGTCCGGTCATGCCAGGGAAAGGTTTGGATTAGAATCAAGTAGAAGAAAATGTGCCTGTTTAATACCACTTTCTCAGGTTTTTGATTTCTCACTTTCTGTTTTCAAAAATGATTTGGTTTCTCACTTTCTATTTTCTGTATTTCAAAAATCCCTCCTTTTTCCCTATAGCAAGTGGAAGGAAAGTTTTCTAGATAATCAGATCAGTAGGGAACTCTGTTAATAGGTTCCAGCCACAGGCATTGGAATTGAGGGCAAGTAGAACCAGGATGCTTGTCCCCAAAGATGCCAATTCTTGGTGCTGGGGGAGAAGGTGCAGTTTGGTCACGTGGGAGTGACATGGGAATCTTTCTTTAGGGTGCTGTGGGACCAGTGACTGGCCAGCAGAAGCCAGCCGGGGTTATGGATCTTAAGTTACGGATCACTAGCAGGACTGGCAGAATCGAACCAGCGTGGGGGATAACTTACTTCATGGAGTGGTCTCCCCAGGTCTCAATAATGCAGGATAGGAAAATAAGTAGGATGTGGTTTGGCTGTGTCCCCACCCAAATCTCATCTTGAATTGTAGCTCCCATAATCCCCATGTGTTATGGGAGGGACCCGGTGGGAGATCAATGAATCATGGGAGCAGTGTCCCCGATACTATTCTTGTGGTAGTGAGTAAGTCTCACGAGATCTGATGGTTTTATAACGGGTTTCCTTTTTGCTTGGCTGTCATTCTCCCTTGTCTGTTGCCATGTAAGATGTATCTTTTGTCTTCCACGATGATTGTGAGGCCTCCCCAACCACCTGGAGCTGTGAGTCCATTAGCCCCCTTTTTCTTTATAAATGACCCAGTCTTGGGTATGTCTTTATCAGCAGTGTGAAAATGGACTAATACAGTGGGGGTGCCCTGTCGTGTAGAGGAGGGAGACGTATTTTTGTCAGAAGGGTGGGAACAGAGGGGCTGTCACTTCTTGGAAGAACTGACACTTAAGGCCTTGTGGAAATAGGAAAAAAAAAGTCATTGCAAGAAAGAAATAACCAGAGAACTTAGCTTCACAGAGATCATAGCAACAGCGCGGAACCTGAGCACTTCATAGACACCTTTGGATAGCGACGGGAAGAATAATGCAATGTCCGAAGAGGAAATAATGGAAGTTAAAACCTGAAACGAAGTTGAAATCAAAATGACCTAATAGTTACAGCGGGGCACCAGTTTTCGTGATCTAACTGTTGTTTGGTTTAGAGTGGAAACTTAGTACCTTTATTTTTCCCAGCACAAAACCAATTGCAAGAATTAACTGGTTGTTCTCGAGGTCCTCCTTGGACGTCGGGTGCAGTGTCTGTATTTTGGTTCAGAATCACTGGCAAGAGGGGCTGCTGAATCACCTCTCGGTTTCGAGGATAATGGAGTAAGATTTGGTTTGGATTACACCAGGCATGGGTACTTAACATAATTGGTCATTTCATCAGTTCACAGTCTTTATTTTAAATGCCATCTAGGCTGCTATAGACAGTTTCAGCAGGCTAGAGAGCACTTCAGTTCTTGTACAATGGAAACCAAGCAGAGCATTAGAAGGGGACAAGCTCATTGTGCAGAGGGGACCCAGGGCGGGCTGAACTGAAGAGTGGCTTATTCAGAGCCCTGCAGGCGTGGCCAGCTGACAGGTGTCCCTGCTGTCCTTCTTGTGTCTGTGCGTTTCTGTTATGGTCTCTATGTGTTTGAAATGTGTTTTTATTTTATTCATTTAATTCATTTACTAATCTCTCTTATTTTGTTAACAAAGAGACTAAAGTCTGTTGTACATTTTCCCATTTCCAAACTCCCTGTCCCCCTCCCCCATATTCCATTCACCCATCATACGTAAAATTAGGTTACTTTATTAAAACATCACCCTTGGATGATTTGTTGTAATGAGTCAGTGATTCATAATTAAAGACATTCCTCACCCCTGATCTGACCCTTCATCTGGTCTCTGATGGTTTCATCCCAAAACGACATAGGCACCTCTGCTCTTGGTAGCTTCATGCCTTCTGCTGAAAGTTGCCACAAGCCATGCTGATTTTATTTCCCAGTTCTGCCCTCTTGGCCTGTGTAGGTCCTGTCAGCCTCAGAGCTCCCCACGGAGTTTTGTTCAGAGAGGAGCTACTGCCTGACCATTTTGGCCTGCTTTTATTTCTAGCTCTTCCTCTAAGCAGGCATTCCCTGAGCCTACCCTCCCCACCCCACCTGCAAGCATTTCTTTATGATACATCTCTGTGTGTCCAGTCCTGGGTTAGGCTGGAGATCCCCAGGGGAAGTCCAGGTTCCACCCTCTCAACCACTCACGGCCCGTTCTGTGGTCAGACCACAAGTCTGACCCTTCTTGGAAAAGGCTGCTTGGCCCACCCACTCTATGAAGCCCAGCCACCATCAGCACAGATGAAGCCACTGGTTTTACAAACCTTTCCAGTGACTCACTTGACACCCTTACACCCTTCTGGTCATTCTTCCCTCTTCCTTTTCTCCGTCACTTTAGTATTGGGCCACTAATTATTATCAAGTCCGTGTCCCTAGGATGTAGGATGTAGTGGTAGAATTAAAATAAATTATCAGATTTAATTTCTATTCACTTGTGTTGGTTTTGTTGTTGTTGTTGTTGTTGAGACGGAGTCTCGCTCTTGTCACCCAGCCTGGCATGCAGTGGCGTGATCTTGGCTCACTGCAACCTCTGCCTCCCGGATTAAGTGATTCTTCTGCCTCAGCCTTCCAAGTAGCTGGGATTACAGGCACCCACTACCATACTCGGCTAATTTTTGTGTATTTTTAGTAGAGACAGGGTTTCACTGTGTTGGCCAGGCTGGTCTCGAACTCTTGACCTCAGGTGATCCACCCGCGTTGGCCTTCCAAAGTGCTGGGATTACAGGCATAAGCCACGGTGCCTGGCCATCCATTCACTTCTGACAACTCACACTGGACAAGCTAATGTAATGGAAGGACTTAAAGGCATTTTCAGCTCACAGAGCAGGATTGTGTTGCCTTAGACTCCCACCTACCTATCCCCACAGCTTAAATAGGGAAAAAGGAAACCAGGTCTTCTGCTGTGAGATGCATGCTGTTCATCCATGTGCACCAATCCACGTGCAATCCGTAGAATGTGCATGAAGTTGACATGATTGTTAGATGACTTGCTTTGAGGAATACCAGTTTCCCATATTCTAGATTGGCTTCATGTCCAAACTTACTTGGGAGTAATAGTGTTTATTGCCCACTCTCCACAACCCTTACCCCTTTCCATAACTCTGCTACGAACTTTTACTACTGAGATGTATGAGATACCTCACCTTGGTTGTCTTGCATGCCATGAGAGGCTCAAGAGGAAGTTATAGTGGAAGGAACACTGGCTTATGAGTCAAGGGACCTGGGTTCTGGTCTCAACCCTTCCCTTGGTAAACTTGGTGACCTTGGACAAGCCACGTGGCATACCTAGCGCTTCATTTGCAAATTAAGGAGCACACCTCCGTGATGGCAAACATTCCCTATCTGGTACCAGCTCTGATCCACTCTAGCAACTTCCCCAAAAATAGGTCAGAATGGATTTTGATGCTTAGCTCTGGCTCAGTGGAGAGTGTTACCTTCAGCCAGCTGTGGGTGCAAGGAGAGGACAGAGTGGGTGGCAGGCTGGCTGAAGATCCCCATCCCCAAACAAGATGGTTTTCCAAGGTCCTGTGGATCTTAGGGAGGCAATATGATATATTATAGGTTTGGACAACCTGGAAGTGAACCCTGTGTTGGCTTCTTGGGCAGCTGGCTTAAGTTCTCTTTGGGAGTCATGACAATGCTTTTCTCCTGGAGTCCTGGTGAGGATTTGGTGGATTCCCATTAGTCAAGCACATAGGACAGTTCATGCTAAATTCCCAGTCAAGGTTAGCTACTGAAATATTTTACAAAACTGTGACTCTTAGGAAAATAGGGCTAAAATCCTCCGAATGTAGTTTCCTTGCGCTCTTCACCTTCCTGGCTAAAACTCCTCTTGCCCATCTGTAAGGGCAGTTCTTGGGATGGGGCAAAGGCTGAGGATGCCCAGAGCCTGTTGGATGTATGCATAAATCTGAAGGAGAATTCGTACATATCTTTATCTCAGACACTTTTAATTCCTCATAAATAGGACTGCTTCTTTGAGAAGTTCACCCGGCTCACAAGTACCAAGCTGTACTCGATACTCTCCAAGTGTATATTCACAGCAGGGGCACACATAGCTGTGTGAAAGACCACGGGCTTTAGCACCACATCAGACTGGATCCGAATCCCTCCCTCTCTGGGCACCAACTCTCTGACCTTGTGCCTCAGGTTTGATTGTCTGTAAAATGGGGCTGCAAGATGTGTTTCTCACAACCCTATTTTACAATCAAACCTGAGGCCCAAGGTCTTGGTGATCTTTGTAATCTTGGTGAAGATTAAAGAACTGTGAATGTCACAGTCACTCTGGGGCCTGACACCTCACAAATGCTCCCTAAGAAGTCAGCTTTAGCCTTCAGTGTTTCATGCCTCAGGTTTCCAATCACTCATTCTCATAGGTATATTCCAGCTGAAAAACTTCCAAAGCTCACCAAAGGAGCATTTTCCCAAACACCTACCTTTCTCATGATTTCCGTTTTCCGTGTCACCCTCTGATATGACCAGGATGTCACTACCAGACTTCTGTGTCTGGCCACAGCCTCTGGCCTGGAGTCCTGGCACCCCTTACCTCTCTGGAAGAACCAGTGAATCCCAGGTTTTGTTTGGATTTGCCCTGACCCTCGCCTACTCATTGCTTTCCCATTTGGTTGGAGCTTGAAGCGCCTGGGCTCTTTGGCCTCTTCTGTCTAATCTGCTCCGCAAGCTGACTCTTTTGTCCATTTTGCAAAGGAGGGCATCCACCTAATGCATAAATCTCCTGATTCTCACCCTCAGGCGTACACATTAAAAAAAAAAAAATTAACAATGACAAAAGGCAAACAAGAAAACCTCTCTCCATTCCCCCCAACCCCTAAGTCCTAATTGCCTTCTGTCCTCTTTGGGCCTGCAGAGGCCCTCTGGTTTCAAGAAGGGGCCCTTTGTCCTTGGCATCATTTGTCTTATTGTTCTGCACTGAGTTATTTGTAAAGATATATCTGTAACTGCAGTAATAGAGTCAGCTAGCTGCTTTTGCTTACAATCAGCGGTGAATTTACAGGGCTGCTGGTCAGCAGCTGTGATCTCTCAAGGTTTTATGTGGTCACTGAGAACGTGCAGAACACAGTCTTAAGTTACTTTAAAAATACAAGGAAATGCAATTTAAAAAGAAGGCTTTGATTGATTCTGATCTTTGCCATCTCTTGATGGCAAATTTGCCCAATCTCCAGTTACCCACCTACTTCCCCGGTGGCTACAGCCTGGTGTGGAATCTGGGAAAATACCAGTCAGATATCCTGTATTTTCCTGTCTGACTTGAATTTCAGCTCTTCCCACTACCCGTCTATAGTAACCATTTTAACCAAAATCCAGTGATGCACACTGAGAAAATGGCAGTTTTGTGAACAGAAACAGAGGAGTCAGGAAATCGAGAGCCTTTATTAAGAGCTTCCTCCGGGCTAGGCCCCTGCTGGGGTGTGTGTGGGCTTAATCTCATGTTTCAGGATAACTGTTCAGTAGGAGGTGGAAACTGAGGCTGGACTTTGGAAGAGGGGAATCAGGGTGGGGAGGAAGCTTATGGGCCTAGGTTATGGGCATAGATGATCTTTGCAGGAGGGTATAGAATGGAAAAGAGGAAAAGGGTCCAGAGAGCTGACTCATATTCAAGAGCTAGGTTTACAGCAATGAGAGAAGTAGCAGCAAACAGCAGTGGCCATGAAGAAGCAGCGGCTCAGTCTGAAACTGAGGAAATCACCTAAATGAAAGGTAGAGTTTCACAAAGAGGGAAGGGGCAGGAGAATAGGAGGCCAATTTCAGCAAAAAATTTCAGGGCTCTGGGGTTTTGTATTAGCATGCCTCTTTCTCTCTCCTCAAATTAGGATTATTTTATTTTATTTTTATTTTTTGAGACAGAGTCTTGCGCTGTTGCCCAGGCTGGAGTGCAGTGATGTGATCTCAGCTCACAGCAACTTCTGCCTCCCAGGTTCAAGTGATTCTCCTGCCTCAGCCTCCTGAGTAGCTGGGACTACAGGCGTGCACCACCATGCCCAGCTACTTTTTGTATTTTTAGTAGAGATAGAGTTTTCACCATGTTGGCCAGGCTGGTCTCAAACTCCTGACCTCAGGTGATCTGCCCACCTCCGCCTCCCAAACTGTTGGGATTGCAGGCGTGAGCCACCACACCAGGCTTAATTTTTGTTTCTAATGTCAGCCCCCCCCGCCCACCCCAAATAGCATCTATTGCTTTTATTACCAAAATAATATGTCTTTGTTATAGAAAATAGACAATCTAAAGATACAATTACTCATAATTTTACCATCCACATGTAATGCCTATTAGTTTTTTTAATTGAAGTGAAACTCATATAACATAAAATTAATGATTTTACAGTATACAGTTCAGTGGCATTTAGTAGTCGCAGCATTGTGCAACCATCACTTTTTTTTTTTGAACAGAGTTTCACTCTTGTTACCCAGGCTGGTGTGTAGTGGCGCAGTCTAGGCTCACTGCAACCTCTGCCTCCAGGGTTCAAGCGATTCTCCTGCCTCAGCCTCCCAAAGTAGCTGGGATTACAGGTGCCAACCACCACACCCCGGTAATTTTTTTGTATTTTTAGTAGAGATGGGGTTTCACCATGTTGATCAGGTTGGTCTCAAAATCCTGACCTCAGGTGATCCACCCTCCTCAGCCTCCCAAAGTGTTGGGATTGCAGGCGTGAGCCACTGCGTCCAGCCTGCATTATTTCTTTATACTAGCCTTATGCATTCAATATGGTTACTCCCATTTTGTAGATGGGAAAAACAAGACCTGAAGCAATTGTTCTGCTCGAAGTCGCAGACACCTGGACTCACACCAGCCTTTACTTCAAAATGGCATAAATATTTCTAAACAGTTTTCCACTTTAGATACTTGGATGTTCTACAGTGTTTTGCAGACTAGGGCTGAGGGAGAATCCTGTTATAAGTAATTTACAATAAGACAAAAAGATGGAAATGAAAACTTTGTCTTCTTTAAGTAATTAAGGTGCTTCATTTTCCCTCCTGGTTCCTGCATAGTTCACTTTATGATTTTAAAAACCTAGATAGAGAAAAAAGGAAATCCTGAAATTAGTCATTCAAAGATTAACACAATGAGAAGAACCCACCCATTCTTTAATAGAATGAATATTTTATTTCAGTCTATGTGAATTTTATATTAGTAGATAGACAGATGTAGATACAAGTAATTTTACACCAATTATAATTCATGTATAGGAATCTTCCCTTATTTAATTTTTGAGCATTTAAAATGTTTTTCTAGTCTATTAAATTATATCAGTTAGATTATGAAATATAAAGATTAAACAGCCTTGGATCACATTGCACTGCAGAGCCTGCTTTTATCAAAGTGCTCAGTCCTAAAATACAATTGAAAAAGTCATTTCCCTTGAAATTCTGTTGAACTGTAAATGGAAGTCTAGAAATATTTTTATACAATTGCCAAGAGATTTTAATGAGGAAGAATAACTTTAGAATATATTCTGAGTGAGCTGTTCACATGACAGTTTCAGATATGGACTTAAAATCATCCACCTATAAACTGCAAGGGATCAAGTTTGTGTTCTTGTTTGGTTCCCTTGACAACCAGAAGGTGTGGCTCAGAGTTTCTGGGTAGTACCTGCTGCGGTGCACGTGACGTGGGAGTGGGTGCGTGTGTGTGCGCAGGTGTGTGCACATGCATGAGTGAATGTGGCCCCTGCCCTCAGGCCTTTACCAGTGCCAGGTGTGAACTTCCAGAATGAATCTCTCCTGCCATCCCTCTGCCCGTCTTTCTCCCCAGGTCCCCTGTTGGCCTTTGTGAGTCATGACACACAGGCATAGGGTAAATGACCCCAGCTTTTAAGTCAGGCATACTTGAGTCCATTCCTCACCTTGCTTCCTAATTGCCGCCTGATTTGGGGGAAGTTTTATAGCCCTCTTTGGGCTACTACACAGTGAAAAAGTATCCCTCTTGCAAGATTGCTGTGAGGATTGATGATGGTCTGTATAGCATCCCTGGCATGTGGTAGGTGCCCCAAGAGCAGGTGCCACTGCCACACTTCACTCCAGAGGAGGCAGCATGACTAGGAGAGAAGTATATGGACCTTGCAGCTGGCCAACCTTAGGTTCAAAGGCCAGCCTCTGCCACCCACCAGCCGAGTGACCTCGAACAACTCATCCAATGAGCTTGAGCCTTTCCTTTCCAGTCAGTCAAATAGACAGTAGTACTCACTTCATGGGATTTTGTGAGAATTAAAAGATAATATATGGACAGAGACCTGCACAGTGCCTGGTGATGATTGGGTATCCAATAAATAGAATTGATGATGCTTATGATAGAGTTTCTGCGATGGCCTGCAATTTCCTAAGATGTTCAGTACCTTCCACCCCCAACAGACAACAGCAAAAGCAATAGTAACATAGATCTTTCGCCGGCTGAACTGAAGTGATACCTTTAGGAATGTTTCAGACTGTTTTCTGTCTCTCTGAAACTCCTGATGCATAAGGCAAATGCCCATGGGATGGCCATGGGTGGAGTGGAACAGGAGCCCTGACTGGCTATTCTTCGTGACCCTTCTGAGTGACTAAGATCCTGCAGAAATGTGACAGAAAAAGAAAGTTCCTTGGAGATGGGCTGGAATTACTTGTGATCTGTCCCTCTGATTGTGCCAGAATGCTTCCAGCCAGGTCCAGGTCCGTTCTGCCTTAGTGCAGCAAATCAATCATTGTGACATGGAGGGTTTTCCAAAAGAGAAAAGATTTGTTCACGAAGGTACCAAGTGAGGAGGCAGGAGAACAGCTCTCAAATCCGCCTCCCTGAAGATAAGGCTTAGGGATATTTATGGGTTAGGGAAGCGGGGTGGTCTAACGTTTGGGGAAAGGTGATTGGCACTGGGGATAAAATGAAGTAAGAGGTTTATTCTGCACAAGCATAGTCAGGGTCCATGGCATCTCAAAGGAAGTATGTTCAGTAAATGGCGGCATTAGCACGATCTGAGGGTGGAGCTTTTGGCCCTCCAATGTCAAAAGGCCACCTCTCTGGCACTTGCGCAGGCCCAGTTGAAGGGGCAGTGGTCCTAACTGGTTTGAACTGGACAGGAGATTGCCCTAGTTCCTGAAAAACAACTGTTGCGACATCACCGTGGTGACCTATGAATGTTATCTGTAAAGTAGCCAGTGAAGGTCAAATTCCAGCATTCAGTGGCAAGGCCTCAGCTTGGTGGAAAAAGGAAAAAAGAAGTAACAAAAAGCAAGTGACCAAAAGCAAGTGGGACAGGCAGACCCGATCAAATTAACCCCTTGGTTTCAAGAATGCAAACTAGACTAAGACATTTACAAAGACTAGTTTCAGAGACTACCGGGAGACTGCAAGACAGCCAGCCATACTTGCAGTGATACAGAACTTTACAAAGTTGTTGAAGGGATGAGTTGAACTTCTGCCTACCTCATGGTCACCACAGCACACATTGGTTGGCCCCTCTTTCCCTAGGCTGTGATTTTGTGGTTTTTTTGGTTTTTTGTTGTTGTTGTTGTTGTTGTTTTTTTGGAGATTGGCACAATCTTGGCTCACTGCAACCTCCGCCTCCAGGGTTCAAGTGATTCTCCTGCTTCAGCCTCCTGAGTACCTGGGACTACAGACACCCGCCACCACGCCCCCCTAATTTTTTGTATTTTTAGTAGAGACGGGGTTTCACCATGTTGGTCAGGATGGTCTCTATCTCTTGACCTCGTGATCCACCCACCTCGGCCTCCCAAAGTGCTGGGATTACAGGCGTGAGCCACCGCGCCCGGCAGGCTGTGATTTCTAATTGGGCTTGATCAGGATGATCTGATCCTGCTTGACACACATTGCAACGAGGAGTTAGAACCACAGGTCTTGGTGTTGATGACGTCTGCCAGTAGAGATGCTCCCAACGTCCTAGTTGTGGATTCATTTCCCATGTTTTGAGGGATTTTGTGAGGATGTTGTGACAAGAAACAAGAAGGCTGTGACATGTATAAAGGTTGATTCTGTGCTGATCATTTGTATGTTGTATTTCTCAGGCTCTGGGAGACTTTTGTCTCTGTGCTTTGCCATGTATGGCCTGGAAAAGAAATAGTTATGAAGTTTTCACTTTTAAACTCTGCAGCTGTCATGGGCCCAAGTTGCTGTGGCTCACATGGACAGTATGGGTTCCAGTAGCCCTATCAGGACAGCTTTCTCCTCCCACCCCTCCGCTTCCCATAGATTCCAAATGGGAGGTGCCAGCTTCTTACAGGCACTCCCTGGCCTTAGCGACTGGTGGAGGGATGGACACGTGGCCCAGTCCAGGCCAAAAATTCCACCCTGGGCTTCGCATCCTGGCTTTGGGAGCTCCACAAGGTGTGCTGACCTCACAAGCCCTGCATGTGGAATCCGCTTGGGTACGGGAAACGGCACCAGCACAGAGGCGCACAGACAGGGGCCACTCTCTCCTTGCCCTACCTGTGGCTGGATTTGATGGGCTCATAAATTCTCCTTTATACTTAAGCCAGCCTGAATTAGCTTTTTCTTATGCACAGTCGAGAGTCCTGATGAATACAGTGCCTCTAATTAACAGTGTTAGTTAAACCAAGTATACAGCACTGGTGATTTCTGTGTGTCAGTGTCATATCAGCCTCTTTGTTGTCTTAAGAGGCCCACTTAGTGGTTTGACTGTCCCTTGAGAGAATAGAAGGTGAGCTTGGAGAGTTTTCAGAGACAGTGACTTGACTTAAACAAAGAAAGGAGGATCATAGTAGAAATACTCCTCACATCCACGTACCCCCGTTAGAGCTGCAGAGACCTGGCTTACATGTAATTTCATTCACTTCTTGAGAGGTAGGTGGTATCTTCCTGATCTTACAGATGAAGAAACAGAAGCTTAAAGTCGAGCATTTGGCTAAGCCAAGCAACATATATGTATATATGTAAATGAATATGTAGCTGTATGTGTGTGTAGGTGCATATATGTTTAAGTGTGATGAGCATGTGTGTGTGTGTGTGTGTTTGTGTGTGTGTGTGTGTGTATTATTATGAAGGATTTTCAAAGTCAGGATTCAAAGCCAGGTCCCTCAAATGCTAAATTCAGGTCTATAGCACAAATGCTATTTTAGGCAATCCCCATTTTCTCCAAGTTCATTGACTCACATGTCCAACCAACGCCATTTATAGTTAGATGGCCTTATATAGAGAAGAACTGTATTCACCCCCTGCCACGGCCCCCACCACCAACATGCACGCATGCTCTGATCATTTTGGAAATAGAACACATTTTCTCTTTTAACATCTGATCTTCCCCTCACTGCATTTTGGATTCATTGTGAACAATTTTGAGTCTCATTAGAGGTGTCTTAATTTTAAAAATTAAGTTGGGAACTAGCAAGTGAGATTGAAGAGGCTATATCTTTGGTTCTGAACTGGATTTTCATTACTCAGTTGCTCTTCAAATTATACTGATTTGAGATGTGATTATTATTATTTTTCCTAAGTAGATTGGATAATGAGAGAAATGCAAAGGCATGCTAAACTAATAGTGATCTGAGTTTCTGCTGCCTCACTTGTCCTCCCATTTCCCCTCCCCCAGCCAGAGCACCGCCCCGGGCCCTGCTTCCTAGTCTACCTGGTGAGCCGCCCTCCCATCACTCAGCGAAGGCAGCTGCTTCCCTGTCTTGTCAACCCAGCTATGACCACTGCAGCGCCAGGGATCCGGGCCAACTTGCGCACTGTAATCGCGTGATGCAGTGCTCACTATCCTGCAGCAGTTCCCCATGTTACTTCCCAGCCCTTCCTTATATGCCTCATTTAAATCTAAGACTTGAATTGTACCATCTACCCCGAGAACCCACTGTCCAGCCACCCTCATCTCCTCAGGGTCAAACCCGCTCCCAGCTACCTTTATCGGAATTGCCCAGCTGCCTGAAACACATTTCCTTCATCTCCCTGTCCTCTTTCCCATAGGGAAGAAGGTAAGCTACCTAAAAGGTAGTGGTGATGTTTTCTCCCTGCATCCTGCTTCGTCACATTTCCCCTTTGCTTTTAAATACACACGTCATGCTTGAGTGCTGTCTGTGCATTTACTCATGACCTGTGCCTTTGGTATGAGCCTCATTACTGGGTGAGCTTCGCCAAATGAGCTTTTGCCACTGCTGCAGATACAGTGGAGTCTCTTTTGTTTTGGGGCCTGGAGTGACATTGTGATGGAGAAGTGCACAGTTGACCACATCGAGCCAGTCAGGAGGGTAGATTTAAGAGACGCAGCGACAGCAGCTTCTCGCTGTATAAGCAGCAGACTCTTCCCTGACACCTTACTTATTTCCCCCAGGATCTGAGCCCATTCACCATGGCAGGAACCACCAAGATTGTTTGGTTATCCCTTCACCTCTGTCTCCCAGCCAGACTGTAATCTCCTTGAGGCTGGAGTTTTCTTATCTCTATCCCTAGCACCTTGCAGGTTACCCAGCACACAGTAGGAATTCAATGAAGGTTTGTAAAATATGTGCATGTAACTTACTGTTATAGACTGAATTGCATCTCCTCCTCATCCCCCCGAAATTTATATGTTGAAGCCTTCACCCCCCACCATGTGACTGAATTTGGAGATAGAGCCATTAAAGAGGTAATTAAGATGAAATGAGGACATAAAGGAGGAGTTTTTATAAGGACTGGTGTCTTTGTAAGAAGAGAGACCAGGAATGTACACGTACTGAGGAAAGGCCACGTGAGGACACAGTGAGAAGTCGGTCACCTGCAAGCCGGGGAGACAGCCTCAGGAGAACCCAAACATGCCACCTCTTTGATCTCGGACTTCTAGCCTCCAGAAGTGTGAGCACATCAATTTTTGTTATTTAAAGCACCCAGTCTGTAGTATTTTGTTCCGGCAGCCTGAACTGACTAATATATTTACCAACTGTCCTAGCATCTTGTGTCCCAAAGCTGGGACTGTAGGGGTCAACTGTGCCTGCTAAGGGCAGTTTGGGAAGATCCCAAGGTTGGCTGCTTAAGATGAATCCACAGTAATGGGCAGCTGTGTCCGCCCCCCGTACTCCTTCACCAGGAGGCAAGTCTGGCTAAGGTTGTTTCAGGCATTCCCACTCTACCAGGGAACGTGAATGTCATCATCAACTAAGATTCTGGGCCTCTTGGAAATTATTTTAACTTGACCTACATCATCGTCTGCCCTGAGACCTTGGCAGTTCTGTACACCCACGAATAACAGCAATTAGCATGAAAAGAAAGCTGAAAGTCTCAAATAGGAAGAGCTGCAGTCTGGCCTTAGACCTTCCTCTTACTAGCTATGTATACTTGCATGTGTAATTTTACCTTTTTGGGGTCTATGATTTGTTTTTAAAAGTGGCTGTGCTGCTATAGTGTTCAGTTCCTTTTCTCTCTTTTGGGAATTAACCCTGGCTTGCAGCTGGAGAGCCCTTCATCCCCCCCCCCTCCCCCAGCAGTCCATTCATCTGTGTGCTTCCAAGTGATGTCTCTACCGCTAGTTTAAGTCATTCTCATTCCTCTGGCTACACTGGTGCTTCTAGGTGGTCAGGTAATAGAGGTTGGTCTGATTTCAGTGATTCTCAGACCTTTTCCAGTGAACACTGGGGAAATGCTAGATTCAAAGCTGCTGTTTGTAGCCCCAGGGGCTGCCGGCAGCCACCTTGAACAGAGGAGAGCCTGTCCAAGCCTATTTTCACCAGCGGCGTTGCTGAGTTTGGGGACAGAAAATAGGACTTGGTAAATGCCATTTGAAAGGCATCACTATTCCTGGTTTTCCCGGTCACAGGCGATAAAGTCTCTTCAATTTGGTTTTTAAAAATCGCTAAAGATGGAAAGATTCCCGGCTGATAAAGCTATTAACACCTGCCCTGTACACCATACAGGAGCTTTCATAATACAATTTCTAAATAAGGTGATGAAGGCGAAGGTTGTGACATGCAGTTTGAACACAGGGAATTATTATTTGGAAAATCCAGTGACTGGTGCCTATTGGACTCAATATCATGCTCTTTGAACATTGTGAAAAGATATGTACATTCTTAGCACAGTGTCACCTTGTAAGGAATGAATACATGGAAGCTGTTGTTATCAGTAAGAATTATTGCAACAGTGATAGGAAGGGGATATAGAAGTCTTTGAGAATTTTGATTTGATGATGAAGATACCTGCATGGAGTCCTCGTTGAGAAGGAATTGATTCTGTTTCTTTTGGGGTTCGGTGATGCCAGCATCCTCCTGATGTGGATGGCACTTGTTTGTGGAAACTGAGTAGCATAGGAAACTCATAGCCAAGTTCCTGACAGTGAAAACTCATGGGGAGCCCTTTCCTTATGAGCCCACCCTGAGGGTGTTCCTGTTTTTCTTGGGCCTGATTCTCATCTGATCACCTTGGCTGGATGTTGCCCCAAGCCAAGGACAGTAGACAAAGACAAGCCAAGGTTCTGGTTATCCTTGTGATGTGAGATGGTTTGGCCGTGTCCCCACCGAAATCTCATCTTGAATTGTAGCTCCCATAATTCCCATGTGTTGTGGGAAGGGACCCTGTGGGAGATAATTGAATCATGGGGGCGGTTTCCCCCATACTGTTCTCATGGTAGTGAATACGTCTCATGGGATCTGATGGTTTCCCTTTTGCTTGGCTCTCTGATTTCTCTCTTGTCTGCTGCCGTGTAAGATGTGTCTTTCGCCTTCTGCCATGATTGTGAGGCCCCCTGAGCCATGTGGAAGTGTGAGTCCATTAAACCTTTTTACTTTATAAATTACCCAGTTTCAGGTATGTCTTTATCAGAAGCATGAAATGGGACTAATACAGGGTGCAAGGTAATGATTAGGGAAGACAAAAGGGGGGTTCCTGAGGTGCCAAGAGCCCCCTGTTAGTTCATTGAGTGCTGATTACATGGTAAATTTTCTTTTGTTGTTGTTGTTGTTGTTGTTGTTTTGAGATGGAGTCTCACTCTTGTTGCCCAGGCTGGAATGCAATGGCGTGATCTCGGCTCACTGCAACCTCTACATCCCGGGTTCAAGCGAGATTCTCCTGCCTCAGCCTCCTGAGTAGTTGGGACTACAGGTGCCCACCACCATGCCCAGCTGATTTTTGTATTTTTTAGTAGAGACAGGGTTTCACCATGTTGGTCAGGCAGGTCTCAAACTCCTGACTTAAGGTGATCCACCCACCTCAGCCTCCCAAAGTGCTGGGATTACAGGCGTGAGCCACCACCCAGGCAATTACATGGTAAATTGTTTGGGAAAATTCACTGAGCTATACACCTAGAAGGACTTTGCCGGATGTACGTTACTCCAGTAGAAAGTTTCAAAACTGATTGGGCAGCTGCAATTTCATTATACCTATTTGACTTCAGATTTTTATTATGTACATGTAGTGAACCTCAGAATTCTTGCATGATTAAAAAATAGGATTGTCATAGATTTTATCAAATCAATGTGGTAATTTAGAACTGAGCGAAACACAAAGTAACAAGAATTTTTATCACAACTCAAGCATATTTTATAAAGTCTCTCCAAACCTGCTTGTTATTGATGTTGTTAATACAATATTTAGATTCCATTTTGAACATTCCAGCTGGCAAAGATTACTGAAATGTCAGTCTCTCCCAAGAATGGGATGGTTTTTTTGTTTTCTTTAAAAATTCATTGCCAGAGAGTTAGGTTCACAAATGTAAGTTAAGATGAACTTATGTGACTCTAAGTGAAATTAGGAAAAATGTGAAAACCCTTCAGCCAAAACTTGAGAAGGCCTTTGCCAAAACACATTAGTAAATTATATAAGCTTTAACATTTTATGCAGACAAAAGTGGTTTCTCTTTCCACGATAATATCTTGATGGTTAAGTATGTTGGTGAAGTAATTGTTTTATAAACTATTGTTGAAACCTTGAAACTTCCTAGCAAGCGTTTTTCTAGGCAGAAAACATTATGCTTGAAAAGTTTGGAGATTTAAAAACAAGCAGGCCTATTTCACTGCGATCTGTAATTTCCAGTGGAATATGGAATAGCCAAGATCTTTTTAATCAGGAAACATATATAATTATACCAATACCTTAGAGGTTCACTTTGAAAAGAATCCTCTTTCTCTGCAGAATTTGTTGAAATGATTAAGGTTGCCTGTCAGATCAGTGAACCATTTGTTATCTTCAATTAAATTGAAAGTCTCCATACATCAGCTCTTTGTAAATACTAAGTGGTTAATGCTGCCTCTTAGGTTTCCAAATGTCTTAAGAATGTGTTGTAATAAAAAAAAAATTAGCATCATTTTAATATTAATACTCTGACATAGATTTTATTTTGAGAGTGTTTCTGAACCAAAGACTCTGTTAGCCCCATATTCAGGGACACAGGGAATCTCAGATGTGTCTGTATTTGTTTTCCCGAAAGAGTTAAGACAATATTATAGTACATTTTCTTTTTTTAGTTAAGGTTAGGTACTCACATGTCCTGATTTTGACTAGTTTACCTCTTGAATTCTTCCTCTTTAGTATATTTTCCCTGTTCTAGTTCATCCTTTCCCCTCTCCGATGTCTAATAAAAAGCTCCTTGCTTACTGTTTTCTTGGAACAAGGTAGTTTAAATAGTATTTCCTGTATGTCTGGGATCATTATTTTTGTGATAGCAGCAAAGTGCCACAGATCACACTGGCCTCCAGTTTGTATATTTATGTGTATGCAGGGACTAAGTTAAATCATAGCATTTTAGAACTAGGAGGTTTCTTAGATACCTAGCTGGCCCCGTCCTCAATGAATAGACAAGTAAACTGGGCCCAGAGTCAGGGCTTGCTGTGAGTCACAGGCAAACTGGTGGTAAAACCTGCCCCTTCTCAGGTCAGTCCAGCTCTTTTCCAGCCATCACACTGGAGTAAAGTCTCCTTCTCTTCTTCTTGTTTATTTCTTTCTTTCTTTTTTCTTTTTTTTTTTTTTTTTTTTTTTTTTTTTTGAGACAGGGTCTCACTCTGTCACCCAGGCTGAAGTGCAGTGGCGCGATCTCGGCTCGCTGCAACCTCTGCCTCCTGGGTTCGAGTGGTTCTCTTGTCTCAGCCTCCCAAGTAACAATACCTGGCTAATTTTTGTATTTTCAGTGCAGACAGGGTTTCACCCTGTTGGCCGGGCTGGTCTTGAACTCCTGACTTCAGGCGATCTACCCACCTCAGCCTCCCAAAGTGCTGGGATTACAGGCGTGAGCCACCAACCCCCACCCTCCTCCTCTTCTTAATATATTCAGAAATATGGAAAGGAAGAAAAGAAACCCAAACTGCAGTGTAGATGGTAATGAAAGCAGGAATGTACAGTTGAAACTTCTTTCTCATCATACTGCGCCCAGCCCCTGGCCTTGAGTCCCAGCGTTTCTACTTGCTAGCAGCACGTGTGTCTTTCCGGGTCTCAGTGTCTCTATCTATGAATTGGGAAGTCAGACCCACAATTACAGATCTCAGGGAAGACTCGGTGGTATCGCTCCCAGGCTTGCTGTACAGGGAAGCCCTCCACACCTCGAAGCTACCGCTGAACAATTTGGTGGGTCTCTCCTTTTAGGTTCCTTTTGGGACATTGCAGGCCCCAGCCAGGCCTGCCTGGACTTGGCCCTAACCCACTGCTGTGTGACTGAGGATGATCCCAACTCCAGGGTCAGCCCAACCCAAGGCTCAACCCATGGTTCAAGATCGTCCACACACATGCACACACACAAACACAGGTAGAAGACTGAGCAATTTACATATGCTGGAAGGTAAATTGTGGTTATTTTGAGTTGTGGAATTGTGTGGATAGTTTTTAATGAATTTTATACTTGCCATAATAAAAATATATTGGTTATACAACTAAAATACATAAAAGAACAAAGCTAATTAAATGTTATAGCTGCTCATTTATGTCGTTGGGGTAATGTTAAGGGTTAATTAAGATCTTTAAAAATCTGAGCGGGACATGCAAATATATAAATAGCAGAGTGATTACAACACTTGGGCTGCTTAGATATTAGGGGGTAGGGAAGCTTTCAGTGGGACCCCTCTTTGAGCCTAGTGCCTGTGCCTGAGAATTCTAAACTTTTAAATCAATACAATTCATATCCTTAAGCTGTTACGTGAAAGAAATAACAACTAATAGCAAGTCGGCCATCAAGCCCATTGCCGTACACATGACCCCGGGGACAAAGTGGGCTTCACCCAGGCTGTGCCAGCCAGGAGTCTTTTGGCTGGTCCCCTCCTTCCTGATACAGATGAGCTGGCTTAGTGCTAGGAAGAGGGAGCCCCTCTTGCTGATTGCCAGTAGCACAGGGGTGCCAGCCTAGAGCTCTGGTGCAGGCTGCCGCAGTGGTCAGGCTGTCCCAGAGACCTGGCCTCATCGGGAGTGATCCCAGCTTCGTGCCCGGGAGAGCAAATCCCCGTACAGAAAAGGGAAAGCAATTCAGTGGCAGATGATGACCTTGTTGATCACATTTGGGAACAGGTAGTATTTGGGTAGTTAGTTCAGATTAAAAGTGTGGAGGAGCAGTTATGTAAGCACCTAGTGTATAGGGTGGGGACGTCCCCAGTGAGCTATTTGGAGTTCCCAGGATTGTAAAAATCATTACATGTTGTTTGATAACTGGAATACTTTTCAGGTATTCTAAATGATCCGTTCACACTGCCCATCACACAAGGCTCCAGACTTCCACTATCTACTGTTACTTGTAGAGAATCCCATAGACTGACCTGATCTGTTTCCGTAAGGACCAGCATTTTACAAGTTCTGTCTGTGGATATGTTGGTTGGGAGTAGATTCAGAGCTGAATGTCAGGATTCCAGAGGTTGAATGTGTGTAGCTGTTTTTATTTCACTTAAATATTTTCATAATCTTAAAACGTATTTAATATGCAGTTCAGATAGGCCGCCAGATGTTCTGTGACAACCAAAGCTGGAAGGAAGGTTTCTGTGGGGGGAGTTGACCCCAAAGCCAGGAAGTTTCTACTGAGCCCTGCTCTCTACTTCGGTGCTCACTACCATCTGCTTAGAGCTGCTCTGCTGCGAGGGGCTGCATGTCAATGACTATATTTAATTAATTTGTCTAACGTGTCCCAACTAGTTCCAAAAAGAATTTGCAATGGCCTACAAAAGTGCTGTATACCTAGAGGTTTTATTATTTTATTTTATTTTATTTTTTAAAGGAAGTGCAGAAATTATAACAAAGGGAAAATAAAGGTAAGAAACCCAAGATAAAGTTAGGGGATAACATTAATATACAAAATTAATACTGTAAGTTCTAGGTATTGGTTTAGGAGTGGGATGGTCAGTCATGAATTTGGCTCTGAGCTTCCTAGTGACCAGAGCAAAGAGGGAAACATCACTTGTGTGGTTTAAATGTTCAGAAGATTAAAACTGACTCATTACCCAAAAGTGTTTCTACACAGAGGCCCGTAATACTAAAACCTGAGAGATGTTTGTCCTTTGGAGTCTCAGAGAGAGAGATCCTCAGTCATGCAGCAAGACACATCCTTAATAATATGCCTGGTTTCAAAGGTAGTTTCCTGTAACATCTCTCTAGACAAAGCAATGCAACAGACATGTGGAAGTCAATTATTCAGTGATAGTTCCAGGGACATTGCCTTCTTGGCTCTGAGTGACTCAGTCTGAGGTCCGGCCCAGAATCTGTAGTCTTCAAAGCCACCAGGTGATTCTATTGTATAGACAGGCTTGATGCTCTCTGTTTTAGGCAGTGATAAACAGGTAACTAAGCTAGGCAAATGGCCAGAGCTGGAAACATGGAGTTGGTGAGTTGTTCGTGATCAGGGGATAACCGAGCATGTGAGAGGTGAAGCTCCCTGAAGAAGTGAGCCTAGAAAGGATGGAGGGTGTGGACAAATGAGCCTGATAGGACCCCAGAAGAGGAAGAGACCTGGGCACATTCCCAAAGGAGAACCTTCCTACTCATTTTGACCCCTTTCACAAATGTGGTTTAGAAGAAGCTACATAGATGGGAAAGGTATACTGTCAGGTGAAGAAGACATTTGAAGGTAGAGCACATTGAGTATATCTTTAATTGGGACCACTGTAACTATTCATTACATTTATCTTCTGAAAAAAGCTGCTTACATTTTGGAAAATAAGATGTAGGTGTTTTCAGGGACTTCAGTGGTCCAGGTGGTATCACAATGACAACCATTTATTAATCTGGCCTGTTGTGTTTCAGGCATGGAGCTTGGCATATACCTGTATGCCTTCACTTGAGCCTCACCAGAGATCGGTGGAGGAAAGGTGGCATCATCATCATCATCGTCGTCATCTCCCTATCAGTGACAGGGATTTACTCAGATTTGCCCGTTCCAAGAGAATTCATAAACTTGCCACTCCATTTGTGGTTGTGAAGCTTTCTTTCCCCTTTCCTCTCCTCCTCCCTTCTAAAGGGTTGAAATAATACAGAACATGAAATCAGAACTGTTTTCCATTGTGGAGAAACTAAGGGAGGTGGGGGGCTGAGGGTCTCCTGGCTCAGCCTCCTCCTCACCCACCGCAGAAAAGCCAGGCAAACGCCACTGCTCCAGGGTGTTGCTGCCTCTCACAGCAGCGGCCCACCATGATTTTGTGATGCATTTGTCATTGCTCTAGGGCGTGCGTGCATGCATGCGTGCATATTCAAGGATGGTTGGTCATTCCCAGTTTCATTCTTTATGATGTCTCCTTTACTTTCACGAAGTAGAAAAAAAAAAAAACCATGAAGGCTGTACTCTGCTGTTGGGATACCATCCTCAAGCCTTGGTAAAAATGCTCACACCATTGTCTTCTCATTGGTGTATTCTGAGGAAATGTCACCCCTTAGAGGGTGTTCACAGGCACCCATACCACTCACTTCGCATTGCTCTGAGGTCAAAATCAAAATCCGCTGGACATCTAGGGCCAAGCCAGTCTCACATCTAGACCTTAAGTGTAAATTAGCCAAGGTCTTTGAAACTTTCATTTTTTTGGTTTTTAGAGATAGGATCTCACTCTGTCACCCATGCTCGGAGTACAATGGTGTGACCATAGCTCACTGCACCCTTGACCTCCTGGGCTCAAATGATCCTCCTGCCTCCGCCTCCCAAGAAGCTAGGACTACAAGCGTGTGCCACTATGCCCAACTAAACATAATCCAGACTTTTTTATGGTGAAAATTCACCTGGTGGGGAAGCCCAGAGAGGATTTTGAGAGATTTCCTAATCTAGTCTCTTCCCGTGGGATTGGATTATACACGAATTGATACTTACATTTGGTAATTAGTTCTGTTCTTAGAAGATTTCTCTAGAGGGTAATTCGACTACTTCCTTCAGTAGTATGTTTCAGCCCAACTTTGTGAAAGGAACTTCTTCCCACTCTCTAATTTGAACCTCTTCTTATGGTTTGAATACAATTTCCTTTACTTCTGTCCTCTATGACAAGGAAAATAAACCACCAAATGGGTCCATTCCCTGCATCTTACTGTAACACCTTGAAAATGTCACCTTGCCGACAAACACCATGGGCCTCATGGAAGGTGGTGGGACTCAGCCCCTCACGGTGGAATGGAAACAGGTCTATGTGAGTTGTTGATGGTAGTGGATGGGGACACCTCCTCCTGCCCTCGCCCTGGGGGACTCTCACTGCAACCTGCAGGATAGATGGCTAAGGAGGGTTTTATTTTCCAGCTAAACAGTGGAATGCTTCTCTGCTCAGAAATAACTGGTTTATTTCCTATTAGCTGACCTGCGATTCACACAGAAAATAATGAATATCTTGAGGGGTCTAAACTATACTGCTTTTTATAGCGTCTTCTGATTCTTTGAAAAGAAGACTTGCAGAGGTCCCACCTGCTCAGGCTCCTGTTGGCAGGATATCAAACCATGGTCTCATAGCCAGATTTTCCCTGAATAATGAATGAGCCAGTGTCGAGCAAGTCAGAAATAGAAATCAATAAAGCTAAATTTCACCAAGAAGAGGCAGCTTTGCAGTAGAATGATAGAGAACATTGAGGCCAATGGATGCCAAACTCAATAATGCACATCCTTAAGAGTCTCACAGATTAGGGAAAGCAGAAAAGAAAACCAGCATCTTGGGAAGAATCAGAAGGGATCAGAGCTTGAGAATACACCTTGCTCAGTGGGAAGAGGAAGGATGGGCAAAGCATCAGAGGCTCAGCTTCTTACGGCCGGGACAGCAATAGCGTGATGCACAAACCTCCTGGGAACCAGCGTTCAACATCTTCATAAATCATGTTTGCAGCTGTGTGACCAAAATAGACGTCCACCCAGCCTGTTTGTCCTGGCCTCATGGAACGTGGCGTGACCATAGGTCCTCAAAGACATCTGTGATCCCTGCCCCTGCTTCCCTCAGTGCTGTTCATCAATCATCTGTCCAAGCCTAACTCTCCCCTCTGATCACCAGCGACATAGTCCTACTGATGGATTGATTGACTGATTTTCATATGAGAGAGATTGAAGCACATTGTGTGGAGAACCTTTTTTATGCCAGTTATTCCATGAAAAACTCAATTTCCCCCTTGAAAATGACAACAGGTGTCCTTGAGGGGATAGGGCAATGTGAGGAGGGTGGCAGGCAGGGAAGAGTGGTGCCAGCACACTCATTCTGCCCCGCTGGCACCGGGCAACCGTGAGTTCTTTTATTAGGGCATGTCAGATATGTCTCTGGGGCTAGTGTCAGACCCACCTCCACCCTGCCCTCTAGACTTACTGTGAGCCTCTGGCACTCATGGGGAGGTGTCTTGTTCCTTAGGTATCTTGGTACATTAAAAAAAAAAAAAAGTGAGAGCCACTGGAGGCTGGTTGCAGAAGGGTAATGGGAGGGGTCTCTGTGCAGAGTGGCACTCCTGCTTCTTATTCCCATGAATACCTTTTTTCTTGAGGACAGTCATGAATGGTGTGCCCCGTGGTTTCTCCTGGAAGGTCACAGTTTGCTGACCCCAGGCCTTGTTAGTGGTTTAGTTGGAATCCTGCTTAGAATATTCTGCATGCTGCTTTGAAAAGAGCACTGAGCCAGGAGCAAGGACTTTGGGTTTAATCTTTGTGCCTTTTGTACCCCGCTTTCATAGCCAAACAGACGTGTGCAATTTATAGTCAACTCCCTGGGCCTCAGATCCTCTCCAGGACAAGAGTGTTGGATGGGACCATTTTTTAAGATTCCATCCGGCCTCTGGCATTCTGGGTGTGAGGGAGAAGACTTTTGTCATAGGACTTTTTGTGCTTAATTGTTCTCGCCTTTCCTAGAGCCTAGTACTGTTGCATCTGACACGAAGAGAACCAATGTTTGTTGAATGAATGAGTGAATGAATGAACACAGACCAACAGTAATTCATCTTCATAGGCAGCCTGTGCCTGATTTAAATATGGAGAGCCAGTTTCCTTGTGTTTGACTCAAGTCTACACAGTTGGAGATTTGGGCATCAGTTAAAATGCTGCATTTGTGAAAATGAGACCGGAAAGTGGCAACGTGGGCTCATGGCTGGTGTTGAAAGAAGTGTTAATGTGTGAATTTCTTCTAAAAGACATTTCACAATGCACTGTGTCCTTAGCGTTCTCGGCCTTCATCAGAAGAAGGAGTCACGGATGCTGAGGCCTGTGCTCCCTGTGTTCGGAGAGAGCTTTATGGAGTAGCCCCTGGCCTCTGGGAACTTAGCCTCTAAGAATTTGCACTGCCCCCAAATGCGCCGCCGCGTGCGGGAAATCCCCATGGGGGGGGGAATAAAAAAAGCTCTGAATCGATACACAAGTGTCGTTAAAGCACTTGGCTTTCCTGCAGATCTCTGCTAAGTGCTGCTAAGTGCATCGTTATTGGGGGAGTGGATACCAGAAGGCCCATGCTTGGGCTGCAGTGGCAAAGGTGTGGTCAGAAAAGGTGGTCTTGAGCGCTCTGAGTCTGAGAAGGTGAGTAGGACAAGCATCTCTTGTCAGGCACACTAGGAAGGCCTCAAGGAGGAGACGAGTGTTCAGAGGCAGAACTTGGAGGTGATCCCACCCCACGAGGCAGAGGACACAGATTGATGGCCCCGGGAGCAGAGCCAGCACACTGGTACACAGATGGGGTTTTTTTTTTTATCGTTGGACAGAGTGATTTTGAAAATTTGAATTCATTGCCACTACTTAAAAAGCAGGAAATTTTACATAAATATCTGGATTTCTAGCTTCCCTTGACATCTGGGAGATGGAGCAACTCTGGGCATGCCTTGCCACAGGGCAGCAACTGGCTGGACCTGAGCAGCCCCACCCCGAGCTGTCTGGGCGTCCAGTTCTGACCACTTGCCCCTTTCCCTGCACCACCCCTTTTCCCCACTCCCCTTACAGATACTCAGCCATTTGAACTGAGTCCCTGGTTAGGGAGCAAGCTTGCTGACTTCTGTTGGGGAAAAGTCCCTGACTCAGGCAATTCAAGCAGCCTTGCAGAAGGCAGGCGATGATGATGGTGTTGATGCAGCTAAAACACGAAACTTTCTACTCTGTGCAGAGCCCCTTCTGAGCACCCTCCTTGCTTTAACTCATTCATCCCACAGAAACGTGTGAGGAAGGGGTCATCACGATCCTGCTTTACGGATGCGGAGACTGAAGTGTAAGTTGTGTATGGGCAAGTACCTGCTCCCTGTCATGTTGTTAGTATGTGACATAGCTGGGTTTTCCACCCAGGCAGGCTGCTCCAAGACTGGACCTCTTGACCAGGGATTAAAAAAATAACAGTGACAGGGTGCAGATGCAGGCCAGGGATGGTGCTGGGTGGTTTGATGGGCCATGACCGTAGATCCCAGCAACAGCCACTGGGACAGGTGCCATGTGCAGATGAGGAAACAAGCTTGGAAAGATGAGTGATCTGCTCAGGCACACAGTTGCAGTTCTGAATCCATCAGGGCAGCAGAATTGGGACGTCCTGGGGGATTTCAGGAAGGAGATTGGGGGCTTGAAAAACGGAAGGATGGCTAGAAGGGTACAGATTGACTGAAGAGGGAGGAGGAGGAGGCCAAAGATTTATTAGAAGACTCTAAACAGACGTGTGTACATTCTGGTTTTTTGAAACAGGATTGAATTTTGCTTCTCTTCTTTTAGTTTGGCATATGTTTTCTTGTTGCTGTAGCCCCAGGAAATGAGCCCCCACCAGCCAAACTTTTCCCTTAAGAAATGACTGGGAGTGAAATAAGACCTGATCTTTTCTGTGCTCACAACTAAGGTTTCTTCAGTCCAGCCTGTTTGTTGGGAAAGAGCCGTTTGATCTCCGATGTGGGTAGCATCAGGGCAAACAGGATGGACCAAGCCTCACGGAGTGGTGAAAACTGGCATTGAATCTCCACCTTGAGGCCGTGCAAAGAGTGCTGGCCCTGGGCAGCTCTCCCTGGGGAGCTCTTGAATTCACTCTTCCAGAACCTTCATGCCCTAGAGCCAATGCCAGATCCCTGCCAGAGGCTCTTTTCCGCAATGCCCCTGAGCACTCCCTGAATAAGGACATTTGCAAACACACGCTCCCTCCATTTTTGGTCCGCCCACAGGCACAGGCTATCTCGCATCAGGCCTTAATGAGCCCTGACAACCTGGGGCAGGAGGGAGCCATTTATAGCTAAACTGTGGTGGCTGCAGGCTGACCATCATGAGGCAGCGTTCTTCTCCCTGCTGCAGTCCACCGGGATCAGCACGGAGGCAAAACACCAGACACTTAGTGTCCTTGACAACCCCCTTCCAAGCTCTCCGAGCTTGTCTCCTTTCTCTAAAGTGACTGCGCTTCCCAGTCACTTTGGTTCCTGCAGTCCTGAATCTATCCACCCTTTGGGACAGTACCTACCCGCCATGTTGTACACACACACACTTGAAAACGCATGTCAGTTTTATATCCTATTTCACACTGTATCTGTTGTTTCTCTAAAGATAATAGTATCTTTACATACTTTAACTCTTTATTCCCAGATTTTCATATAAAATCGAGGCCTAGGTAAAATATCCCATTTGCATTTTGAGTCCTCATATCTTCACACACCTCTTCGAGAACCTTCAATATTTATGTAAAATTTCCTTTTTTTTTGAGATGGAGTTTCGTTCTTGTTGTTCAGGCTGGAGTGCAATGGCACAATCTCGGCTCACTGCAACCTCCGCCTCCCCGCCCCCCGGGTTCAAGCAATTCTCCTGCCTCAGCCTCCTGAGTAGCTGGGACTACAGGCATGCACCACCACACCCGGCTAATTTTGTATTTTTATTAGAGATGGGATTTCACCATGTTGGTCAGGCTGGTCTCGAACTCCTGACCTCAGATAATCTGCCCTCCTCGGCCTCCTAAAGTGCTGGAATTACAGGAGTGAGCCGCTGCACCCGGCCGGTTTCCTGATTTTCAAGTACTGACAATGAATTCGAATTTTCAAGAGCACTCTGTCCAACAACAACAAAAAAACGGTCTGTGTACCAGGGGTAGTATATGGCCTACTTTGAGAAACTCACATATTAAAAGTATTAATCATCCTTGGCTCTATAGTCTGGATCTGGCTTGTAATTTAGCAGGTTATTAGCTGAGTAACCTTTGTCAAGTTACTTAATCTCTGTTTCTTCATCTGTTAAATGGGCATAAGAATCACTACTTTGTAGAGTTGTTGTGAGAGTGAAAGATGGTCATTTAAATGGCTAAGTGTAGAAGTGACACCTAGTAGACAATGAATGGTTGTTTTTCAAGACACAGTTCTTCCAAAGAACTGTCTCTGACTGTTTCAGCCAAAGCTTACTGTCTGCAGTTGTAGCTAGTGTATCGCAAAGCAAATGCCTTTGAATGCTTTAAACCTTTGGATTTGTTATATAAGGTTGAGCATTTTCGTGATGTGTCATTTGTCTTATTGCTTGTAAGTGCTTTGAGGTCAGGGACCACATGTAAAGACACCTTTGCATTTCCCATAGCACATCATTGGTGTTCTGTAAATATGCCAAGTTATTTGTTTATAGTAATGATTTTATGAATCCAAAGCAGCATGTTGAATTATTATATGAAGCAAATAAATTTAAAACGGAGAAATATTTCATAAAAGAGATGGCAGTTGAGTGGGATCTTTACATAGAAGGAAAACAGACATTTTAAGTACTTGATTAGGTCCGTGTACTCTTAATATTTGGAGGTTTTTTTCTATGCCAGTAAACTAACTGAAATACACCCACATTACACATTAAATATCTTTATATGTAAGCTATGTAAGAGTTGAATTTAGTTGCTCTGGATTGGTTAACATATGTTTATAGACATTTACTGAGCATTTATTTCAAATGTGCAAGGTGCTTTTCCAGTGAATTTTGTGTTTTGGGCTCACCCATTTTCATAGGCTACAGAAAGCTTGGAGGCCCAAGCAACAGAATTAGGGGACCTGGTGGATCAAACAACTTGGGAAAGGATTCTAGGCAGAAGGGGCAGTCTGTGAGTCAGGTCAGGTGCCTAGGGTGAATTCCAGGACAGTGCTTGCGTGGGTGTGCTGTGGCTGTAGGAGGCTTCTGGGAAATGTAGGATACGTGGGAAGAGGCTGGAAAAGGAGGAAATGCCGCCTTCTAAGGCACCAGTGGCTCACGAGTAGGGTCATTTTGTTGGAAGAAACACAAAGCATAAATCCAGCACTTTCAAATACTAATCTTTTTCTTCAGCCGTTTCTTGGCCAAGATGATTTTTTCCAGTCAGTGCTATGAAACTGTATTAGTCTCTTCTCACACTGCTAATAAAGACATACCCAAGACTGGATAATTTATAAAGAAGATTAATGGACTCACAGTTAAACGTGGCTGGGGAGGCCTCACAATCATGGCAGAAGGCAAAGGAGGAGCAAAGTCACGTCTTAAATGGTGGCAGGCAAGAGAGAGAGAGAGAGAGAGAGAGAGCATGTGCCGGGGAACTCCCCTTTATAAAACCATCAGATCTCATGAGACTTTCCAACTATCATGAGAACAGCATGGGAAAGACCTGCCCTCATGATTCAATCACCTCCCACCAGGTCTCTCCCACAACACATGGGAATTACGGGAACTACAATTTGAGAATTGGGTACGGACACAGCCAAACCTATCAGGAACATATATGAGTTTGGGGACAGTAGAAACATTTTCTTTTAGGCTCTGCCATTCCCCATGGCCCTGGCAGAGTAACTTGACTTCTCTGGATGTGCTTCCTCATCTGTAACATGTGTGAATTGGTCTGGGCGACATCAAAGGCTGCTTTTCTTTATAACCAACAGGTGTTTTTGCAGTTCTCTCAGAATTGTTCCATTGCTATCACATGGCCAAGTAGAGTTCGATATTCTTGTATGTTTATACTCCACTTTAGAAAACAAAACTAGCCTGGATGCAGTGGCTCACGCCTGTAATCTCAACACTTGGGGAGACTGAGGCAGGAGAATTGCTTAAGCTCAAGAGTTCAAGACCAGCCTGAACAACATCGGAAGATCCCCATCTCTACAAAATTTAAAAAATTAGCCGGGCCAATTTAAAAAATTGGTGGTGTACACCTGTGGTCCCAGCTACTCAGAAGACTGAGGCAGGAGGATCCCTTGAGCCCAGGATGTCAAGGCTACAGTGAGCTGTGATTGCACCACTGTACTTCAGCCTGGGCAACAGAGCAAGACCCTGTCTCAAACCAACAAAACCAAAACCAAAAAACCACCATCATGTTCAATCAAATTGGTTCAGGGTTTGGCACACTTTTCCTGAAAGGGTCTTAGAGTAAGTCTAGTAGACTTTGCAGGCCACACAACCTGTCTCACTTCTCAGCTCTGCCCAGGCACCCACAGGTAGCATGTAAACCAATGGGTGTGGCTGTGTCCAAAAAAGTTTTATTGATGGCCATTGAAATTTGAATTTCATATAATATTCATGACTTTTTTTTCAATCATTAAAAAATGTATAGAACCGCTGTTACCTCTCAAGACATACGAAACAGGTGGATTTGGCTCATGGGCTGAAGAGCCCGTTGCTCCTCTGCAGTCACAGGATTTCCTCCAAGTTCCTGTTGTAGTCCTATACACACTGTGTCTTTTATGGCATTGTCCCATCGTTGGATTTGTGTTTCTTTCTCCTGAATGAGCAGGGACTATGAGACCTTCCTCTACAGCCAGAGTCCCTGGCGTATCATAGGTGCTTGCTGAATGCCTTCCAAATGAATGGTGTAGTAATTATCCCACTTGCAGGATGGCTGTGTGTACATGAAAAATTGGGAAGTTATTGTTTCATTCTTAGAAGGCAACATCTGTTTGGAGAGATCCGTGCTGGAAGGTATTTAGCAGTATCACGGTGTCTGCGTTGCTGACTTGCCCTCTCGGTATTTCAAAGGCTGTGATGCTTGTAAATAAATTCTCCTTACCTGACAGCCGCTGCTCTAAGAGTTACTCAGCTGAGAAGCTCTGAGTGCCTGTGAGTGTGAGTAAGTGAAGACTGTCAGAGGAAAGGGGAAAGGGCTTTGGAAAGGAGGATGGAGAAGAGACAGGCATGACAGCAACGGAAGCCTTTCCTGCTACAGGTGGCCTGTAAATATACTGTTTAGCTCTGCAGGAATTTCTAGAATGTTCCTTTCCATTGTTGGCAAGCTTTAGTGAGTACAGTGTATCTGTTGAGTCCAGACTCTCAAGAGACTCATTTGAATGAGCCCCTGAAATACTTATTTGATACCTTGTTTATAATTTTAAAGCAAGAGCTTTCTTTATAATTTCAACCCAGGAATGATGTTTGGCATTCAAGTAGCCTGGTTTGTGCAGGCACAGGCTTGTATACGTGGAGGGTATAATGCCAGGATGCACAAACAAGAAATTACAACCATTTACTTGTGTATTATTTTCTCAATTTGAAGTACTTGAATTCCAGAGCTCTTAAATCAAGAGGTTGAATTCCTGACATTTTAAAGTATTCCACTTGAATAAGCTGTTTAAGCCATTAGAATGGCTTTTAAAATTCACCTGTTTCTTGGATCATTTGCTCTTGAGATTTACTTAATTGAAGTTTTTGCCTTTTCATTTTACTTCAGATCAAAATCATGTCTATAGCGAAGGAAGTTTTAATTTTATTCCCGTGGGTAGAGTTGATTTCGTACCTCAGACTGTTCCCCACCAGGTGAAAGCAGGCAGTTTTCCACTGCCTCACATAGCACAGCACACGTAGGCACGCACTTATCTTTTCTTCCAGAAGAAATCCTTAAACTCTGACTTTTCCCCCCAGGGCATCATTTCTGTAAATACAGCAGCTTTTACAGTTTCAGGGTCTCTGGCCCCTGTCAGCTCAAAGCTGAATTTGACTAAAGCCAGTCCCTGGGGGAGAGAGGAGACAGGGATGGGAATAGTATTAATAATGAATTCACAAAATTGTTCTGCTGGACATTTTTTATAAATCATTTGCTCCTGTTGGTGGATAGTGAAATAATACTGATGCCAAAGTATGGAAGGCAGAACTAAAACTGAAATTATCCGTTCACCTATTTGTAAACTGCGTATTTTATATCAGTCGCTGGATTAGGCCCCTAGAGACAGTGGCTAAGTGATAAAGTCTTTGCCCTTGTGGCATTTTATAGTGTAGTGGGAAGACAGAAAGCAAACAAGTAGAGAAACAGATATGTAGTGTGATCTCAGGTCCAGCTAAGGGCCATACAGAAGAAAAAAGTAAGGCAAAGGGAGAGGGGTTGGAGCAGGGGGAAGGTGTTATTTTAGGTAAAGTGGCCAGGGAAGGCCTTTGAAGAATTGATATTGATTCCAAAATGATGACAAGGTGCAGTTGTGCCACCATGGAGGAGAAGAGCTTTCTAGGCAGAGGGCAGGTGCAAGGATGGTAGGAACAAATACGGCTTGTGGAAAGAACAGCAATGTTAGAGGAATGAGCAGGACAAACTGTGGTTGGACAGGAATTGGGAATGATTAACAGAGGCCAGATCATTGTAAGTCATGAAGAAGAGACTGGATTTTATTCTGATTGTGATGGGAAGCCACTGGAAGGTTTTAAGGAAGGGCAAAACCAAATCTGGTGTACTTTTTATAAAGACGACTCTGGAGGGTGGAGAACAGAGTAGGTTGACAGGGGACAGGGGGTATTTGTGGAATCCAGTTACAAGGCTATAATCATAACCTAGAGGAGGATGATTGTGATTTGACCCGGACTTTGGGGGTTGCGGTGGTGAGATATAGTTGACCTTGCACTAGACATCCTTTCCTGTCCCCTTATCATAATTCTGGCCTATAGTAGAGGCATAATGAATTGTCTATTTAATGGAGCCTAGAAGTAAGATTAAGTTTAAAATCTTCTACTAATTCTTCCCTGGCCTTTCATAGCTCTCCCAGATTCCAGAAAGCTCCACTAGCAACCCAGTTTTACTGGTCAAAGTTTTCTTAGTCCCCAGGCTTGGGTATGTAATAACCTTTGACTGGTTTTAAGCTAGGGAAGGAGAAGAGAAGGAAAAAGGATAATTGTCATGTTTTATACAATAATTATACTTAAGCTTTGTGTTACACTTTGCAATTTACAGAAAGTATTTTATTTGTATCACTGTTTTTGCACAGGAGAATTTTGAGAAATTATGAGATGGAAGGATGGATGGATGAACGGATGGACGGGTGTTCAGATGGATGGACTGACTATTGGGTGGGTAGATGTTTGATGGAATAAAGAAAGGAAAGAGCTCAGAGAGAAGGGAGAAAGGGAAGTCTCTTTCTCCTTTTCCCCAAATTGGAGGGATGAGTTGAGGGAGGGGTTATTACTCATTTAATTTGATTTTCTTAGTAATCCAGATCTGAACTTTTCTAACAGTGTCACGCTTTCTCTTTTCTTTAGCCATAAAACTGTATCCTGCAAATAAGATGAGGTCGGAGGTGTGGGCGCTGGTGGGGCGGGCAGTCAGATGAGGTTCTCTGCCCACTCTGTAGAATTGCTCTTCATTATGACTCTCAGAACTCAGAGCCTGTGAAAACCATGGTTTCAGGGTGAGGTGCCTCTACCCTAGGCTGCATTTCCTGATGGCCTTTTACCTTCCCAGGCCTGGAGGAAATCATGCCCTGGGAAAATATGTTTTAACTTAAAGGTGTAACACAATTAAAATGTAAATAGCAGTTCTCAGCTTTAGCCCTCTACTGTGAGGATGATGTAATAAAGGCCACTGACATTTTGGGGTTGACGAGAATGGTAACTTTTAAGGGTAACATGGGTTTTAGTGAAATATAATTCACATACCAAAGAATTCACCCATTTAAAGTACAATTCAGTGGTTTTTTTCGTATAGTCACAGAGTTGTGCAGCCATCACCACAAGCAGTTTTAGAATATTTTCATCAACCACTGTGGGAGAAAAACCCACCCTGTACCCTTAAGCCATCACCCCTCCTCACACCAAATGATGACTTATTAAATCAAGTTTGCAAGTCGTGGCCTGCTGGAAAGTGAGCTGTGATTCTCAGCTCAGTACCAAGTGGCTTTCCAGCAGGTGTCACAGGGGATGCAGGTTGGGGTCTGGGGGATGCAGGATGCGGGACGGGGGGCTGATCTCACTGCTTGGAGTGTCTCATGGGGCTTCCTCTCTGGCTGCGTGTCCTCAGGAGTTTGTTTAACAAGTCACTTAGCACACGTAGAAAAAGCTCCACTTTTTTGGAGAAAAAGGAAAAATGTGAATTTTGAAGCATTCTTTTATATCTCTTTTATCTGAAAATTTCTTCTTTCTCACTCAACCACTTTTCCAAATGCTGGTCCTGATGGATGGAATAGACTCTCCTTTTACTTTATTTCATAAGTGGTTTATAACCCTGAGGCTGAGGAACTACATGAATGAGGGGAAAGAAGTATCCTACGAGAAATGCCCAGTTAAAGAGAACTGGAGAAACCAAGCCCCATTTCTCTTTTTTTTTTTTGTTTTTTTTCTCGCCAGTAGCCTTTTTCTAAGCACCTCAAAGCCGCCAAGGCGGACAGTTTCCTGAACTAGGAGAAATCTAGCAGTGAACTGTTGTTTCTCATTTTCAAACAAAGAAACATTTCTTACTCTTGGGTGTTTTGTGGGCAGAAACACTTTTTTAATGTGTCATCTTTAAAGGTGAGAATAATCCACTTGGTCAGTAGATCCGTGGAGCGTCAGGAAGACGGAAAGGGGCAAGGGCCCCGAATGACCCACCTGCCTATCTTTTGCATATGCTTCCAAAAATACAAGTCTGTTCATCATACTCGATTTTTCGTTTGTGTTTATTCACGTTTTAGCATTCTTTTCCTGCGTAAATGTTTAAAGCCCCAAACGGGTTATGCAGTCCTGCTGCTGCCTTCAAACTAGCTTTGTGATTTGAAGCCTCACTTGGCTCGTCTGAAAATTCATTCAGCAGCACCCACTGTGTTCTGTAGCACTTCCCTCCACCTGACAGTATGTGTCTTTGTTACATTGCATCTTCCACCACACCCCTAGAGTCGAAGCTCTGAGAACAGGGACTTTCTTCTTCATTCATTGTGCTATCCCCAGCATTTTAGAACAGTGCTTGGCATCTGGTAGGTTCATATGAGTTGAAGGAAATGAATGCAGAGGTGCCCAGTGTAAAAAGCAAATTCGGTGATTCCTAAGGAGCCCTCTAGCTTCAACATTTTCTCATCATGCTATAGCCTCTCTCCAGAAACTGACACTTTTTTGTATGTATCTGAAGGGTAACTGGATTTTCACACTCCCTGATCTTAACTTCTGGTATGTTTCTCTTCTCTGTAATCTTAAGCAAGTTAAGTATGGGGAATCTTCCTTCTTGTAGCTATAAGACAAGGTAAGTGGTTTTCCTTTCATCTTGTTTGAAGTGAAATTCTTATACTGGTCTTATCCTGAAGGGCCAATTTCTTTTTGTATTTCAGCTTCGATATTAGCATATGCCCAGAGCCTATAGGAAATCAGTCAACAGACCTAGAAAAAGTCTAATAGCTTTGCCTTTTCATACTCTTCACACTTTGCAAGGTTTTCATGACAGCTGGTAGGTGAACTCTGAGCATATTTGGCCAGAGGCGGATTCCTGTGACTCTTTGCTTACTAACGATACAATAGAAGGGCTTGTGGATGACATTTGTAGGTATGGCTTAGACAGGGGGAAATGATGCTTCCTGCATTATTTTGGGAACTTGCCTGGGGTTGCATTTGTATTATAAGGTCCAATTTAAAGGCAGGGAAGACCATTACCAATATAATGTATGTATGTCTAAGGAAATATTTTGTCTTTTGCAGGAACTTGATTTGATTTTGCTTGGTTTTCTCTGGGGTGATTTCACCTCAGTTCTGTGTAAAGAGGTTTCCTAGATCTCTAGTGTTAAGATTGGATGCATATCTTGACTAGTTGACTAGGAGTTGGGTTTGGGGGTTGGTTTGTCTATAACTGTTTCCTCTGCAAAGCCACCTTAGCATCAGTGCAATTGAGCTTTTCTTGTGGAGCCAGGGCTGAATATAGCTTTCTATTGTTTTCATTCTCCTGCGAGATGGAGCTTAGGGGAGCCCTTATGTGAACTGATGCATCCCGGGGAGAGCGCCCACGTGGTTTCATTGGCGGGCGCGATGCAGACGCAGCTCTGTTTAGGTTCTTCCTCTCAGTTACCAGGTGCCCATTCATGCCACTCCCTCACTTCCATAGGTCGTGGAAAATGGTGAAAATAGGATTGTTGAGGTAATTTTTTGAAGCACTGTTATTGTGGTTGACATTGATCATTTGCTACTTCAATTGTATTCCACGATGTCAAATTTACTGTATTTACCTGTAGCAGAAGGAAGATAAACCCTCTCAGAAAATAAAAGGGCAGCGTTATTATGTGTTCATGAAGTCGTTCTGTGGCCTCATTGGCTATCATTGCAGTCATCAAGGACGCATTCTTTATAAAATAACACAATAAGGCTGATGTGTGGAGGTCATGGGTTGTCACAACTGTTTCTAGGTTTAAAAATGTTGCTATCCACCCGGCCTTCCTTAAAAGAGGCTATTTATAATACAATGCGGGTGTTTGTGCTGCTTGCATCGGACGGGCGCATCCTGAATGAAGAATTAGCTCTTTAAAAAGAACATTAAAAATAAAACTCATGTTGTAAAGATCTGACAGCCAAAGGAGATTGCGGGCTGTTGTAAATGCTTGCTTATTTCCCAAGGTTGCTGAGATACTTTCTCTGGGTCATGAAATATTTTGATCTGGCATGTAGGCTTTGCTTTTCTTAAAAAAAATTAAATGTTCTAAATATGAATATACCTACCTACTTCCTAATAATCACTTGACAGGACCTTTGGGGATAGGAGCCCCCGCCACCCTCCTGGGAGGGAGGGTCTGTCTTCTCTCCTCCCTGCGTCGGCCACACTGCTGCCTCTTATTCCACCAGGCTCTGGCTTCCTGCATGGACCATTCCACTTCCGTCTCCCATCAGGGGGCAGGACTCGGGGAAGAAACTTGGGCATAAAGAATGTGTAAATTACATCTTAATAAAGCTGTTAAGAAAGAATAAGCACCCCGATTAATGGACTGTGCCACCATCAGGTGAATATTCTTAGTGATTTTTAAAAATAGCTCTTTCGCGAGAGTGTTTTGGTTTGGGATGTGTATTCTTGGATTGTTTTATTATTTTCTGCATAGCCTTGATAGGAAAATGTAGAACTCTCTTATCATAATACATGCAGTATTTAGATTGGATACACTTCTTGTTCCCCTTGCGTTGAGTTCCTGCTTTTCTCCTTTGCCTTTTCCTGGTACTTAAGCATCAAGTCGCGGGCATTTTCCCAGTGTAATTGTTGATTAAGTGCTGCATATCCTGCGATGATTATGAGAAGATTACTGTATTCAGCTTTTAATCTTGTGAGTGTCAAATATTTTACTTTAATGGTATCGTTATTATTATTATTATTCATAGCTCTTTCTGTTTGAGTAATGCAATCAGGCAAAATAAAGGTAATGCCACAAATTCAGCATTTTTATAATAATTCTTTGTCTCAGAATGGAAAGTGCCACCTTCAGGCCATTCTCAAATACTGATGGAGATCTATACAAATGGGAATCAGAATATTTTAGGCTTCCTTTGGTTGCAAGTAACAGAAAGCAACAAGCTTAAGAAGAAATGCATATATATATACACACACACATATATATATACACACATATATATATATATATATATATATATATGTGGGTGGGGAATCTATTGGAGGAAGTACTGTGGGTCCCTCAGGACTCCAAGGCCAGGCATGTATAATAGCTGGCAGTCATCAAGACTGGAAGCCAGAAGGCTACCAGGAATGCAGGTACCACTCGCACCTTCTCTCTGTCACTTTCTGTGTTCTCTTTGTTTTCTCTAATGCCACGTGCAGGGTGGTCACCTCATGGCGTTCAAGCCAAATATCCTCCATGGAAGAGAATAGCTCAGGTGGCCTGGCTGTCTTTTAGTTCCAGTGCCCAGTTCCCAGGAGCAACAGAAATTCTGTGAATGGAGTCACTGAAATCATGTGTCCCACCTGATCCCGACACCTTGTCCAGGGGAGCAGCAGCATGGAGAAAAAATGTGGTAGCCAGGGGCTTTCTCCATGGGTGGGGAGAGGCAGAGCTCCAAGGGGAAGAGGCCCATTGCAAATGGGATAGACACCCCAAACAGAATCCCGTTTTCTTTTCTCTTGAGAGAGACAGAGACTCCAGATTCTCATCTAGCCTCCGGTGGTAACTTCTCATGCTTCTCCAAGGTTCCACATGCTGTATCCCAGAGCGTTGACTCTGAGGGCAAGAGCGTGGGATTCTGAAGAGAATCCCAAAAAACTATTTATAATCAACTGTCTGTTTCCTAGTGGGAGAAAAGGAATCATTGGTATGAACAACACCAGTTACTGTTTCCACAGAACCAGCAGGCTTTCTGGTTCTTTCCTGAGACACTCCACTTTACATAGGAGGAAACTGAGGTTGGCAGGTAAGTGTATCACCTGATGTCACACAGCCAGAAAGGAGAAAGCTGGGTCACTGATGCTGGCCGACCCCAAAATGCAGAACCTGCGTGTGTCTGTCTCCTTCAGCCACTATGGTGGCTTTGGGTTGAATTTTCACAAGCTCATGGTGGCCACCTCATGAGCATGCACAGAGAGCAGTAGATAGTTCATAGGGAAGTGGCTGAGTATAAGTTGGCCTGAAATGGAAAATTTGCTGGGAATAATTTACAGACTAAGTAATATTTGTGAACATTCGCATGAACTTAAGCTTGGCATGAGCTATCTATACAGAAACTGAAATTGGTCTCAACATTTGGGTTGGACTTGGAGCCATCGGCCACCGAAGAGCAATGCCATTGTGTCACTTTGGGGAGGGAGTTTCTGGCTCAGCCACTACACGTCACTCAGAGGACGCCAGTGTCAGTGATATGGGGGGCAGCGCAAATTGGAAAATGGAGGCTTCTCAGAGTCACTGCTAACTAATAAAATCACTGGGAAGTGGGTACAGTTTTTCCAAGAGTGATTATTGTGGGTGGCAAGTATTGAGTGAGGCGTAGAAGGAAGAAAATCAAGCTGTGTATACACATGCTGCTGCAGTGGAGAGAACACTGGGCTGGGAGTCAGGAGTCCTGGGAGCCAGGCCCAGCCCTAGCCTGGGCCATTCATGGGACCCCAGCCCTACCCCTGGCCATTTGTGGGACCCCAGCCCTGCCCCTGGCCATTTGTGGGACCCCAGGCAGGTTACTGCTCCACTCAGACCCATTCTCCTTTTCTTTTTAATATGTTGTTTAAAAACATAGTAATAGAAAACATTATAACAAAAGATATGTAGTGAAAAGTAAGTCATTCTCTTGTCAAGGAAGTACAACTTCCTAACCTCCTCCCCAGAGGTAACCACCATGGCCTGTTTCCTCTGTATCATTTGACAGCTGGTGCCTTTTCACAGCCCTGAATGTGTGTGTGTGTTTACACAGATGGGCACAGGCCACGTGCATTATCCTGACTTTTTTTTTTTATCATGTAGATTTCCCTGTATCGGTGCATAGATTTATTCATCCTCGTTATTGGTGTCACAGTATTTCACTGTATGGTCATACCTGATGTATTCAAGCCACCCCTGGTAGTGAGCGTTATACACACAGCGTTGCAGTGAATGCTCCTGCATGTATCTTTGCGCAAATGTCTTCACCATTGGTTAAAAGTGATATTCTGTTGTTATTTATTTCCTTAACTGGAAAGGAAGGCCATTTGTATTTCTTTTTCTGTTTATTTTCTGTTCATGCCCTATGCTCATTTTTTTTTTTTTTTTTCCTATTGAGTTGCTTTTAGTTATTATGTCATGGTTTCCAAAGAGATAATGATCCAAGTGCTGGTCAGTTCTGGGGAAAGTTATCTGATAAGACATTTGCTGAGAACCATCGTGTGTCCATCAAGAAGTCTGGGTGCCCAGTAAAAGGCCTTTCTCCATGTTTTTGAGGTGTGGCCATGGCAAGTTTTCAGCAAGGCTCATTCTGTACTTACCCTTTTGATACTTAGTAAAGGGATGTGTCTGCTCTGCACAGAGTGGAGTTTGACCAGTCATTGCTGGATGAACAAGAGGGAGAGCATGGCCTTGTGGGACAAGATTGTCTTTGCAACCACTGATCTTCCAGACATAAATTTGGGTGCAGACCCTCTTGGCTCCAGAATGTACAGGTCATGTGACCTTCTCTGGGTCTCAGGCTCCTCATTTAGAAAATAGGATCATAAGACTGATGTCGCAAGGTGGTTGTGAGCAATAGAAGAACCATATATTTAAAGTAGCTAGTACATGATTGGTTTTCAATAATTGGTAGCTTCTAATATTAGTATCATTGTTATTATCATTGCTATTATTACTGTTATTATCATTACCATAAATAAAATGATTGACAGTAGAGGCATGGGCTAAGACTGAACAATTGGTTAATGTGGCAACCATGTTATATTGGACTTTGACTTCAGGAATCTGCTCCAGAGAATGTAATCTGGTGTGCAGGCCATCTGCATCTTTGCAATAAAAGCTTCTTTGCAGCTATGTCTATTTCATTTGCCTTGTGACTCTATAATTTTCTTTCAGGCCTTGCACCTCTGTTGCTAGACATAGTACATAAATCCCATGCAGTTTCCTGGCCTTGAAAAGGGAGAGTGACTTGAAAGTACTCTACTTGAATTCTAAATGGGAAAGATGTAAAAACTACTCCTCCCCCCTCTAAGAAATCTGAGGGACAGAAAATAGATCTTTCTCTCTGGATCTCTTAAACCCCGCTTACGAAATTAACAAAGGAAGATGGATGGCGGAAATAAGACTTCCAAAGAAGAGATGGGAACCTCCTAATTGATTCCCACAAAACTGCTGGTTATTTACAACTAGGAAAATTGCCTGCTTGGAGATACCAATTCAGCTCTTGTGGTTCTGCTGGCTTGACAGGAAACACTCTCTGCTCCTTGCTGAAGAAGCTCTGAGGGAAGAGGGGGGCGGAGTGAATTACATCTAACTGTTTAACACTATCTCATTCATAGATTTCTGCCTTTCCCCCCTTGGTTGATCATTCACAGTCTCTTTTTTAGTATATAATTGTTCATTTTAAATGTTCATGTGTGCTATAGCTGGGTGAATGTTAATTACTGGCAGTCTGCAATTATGTTGTCTGTTTGTCATTTCCGTGGCGGCAAGGGTGGTAAGCTAGAATTCTTCCAATAGCAAGAATTGTAATTCATAATCTCCCCCCAAAACCATTTAGAAATAGATACATTTCACTCACACTCTTGATGTAGTTGAGTAAATGTATTGTTATTGATATTCACTGTGAGGTTTTAATAATGCCACTGTACCCTAACTGAAAGGCACCCAGTATTTTGGCTAATTCGTTAAACTCACAACCATTTTTTGAGCATCCAATATGTACCAGGTGCTTAGGACATATCTCTAAATGAACTAGATAAAAAATAACATATTCTGCAGTTCTCTTTGTAACTAAAGGGACTTCCTAAGCGACCCCTAAACCCACTGTGTGGCTAGTGGCATTGAGTGTGTGTCCCATAGGCTGCTGAACACTCCTCCATTACCAGCACTGTAATTGTGAGGACTATGGTAAGAAGTTAGAAGCCAGTAGCAAGTGAAGTTCTTACTTTACATTTAAGTCCCCACTCTATGATAATGGCAGCTGAGACAGACTTGGAAAAACATAATTTGAAGATCAGATTTGTTCCAGATGTCCCTGGAATCTGTGTGCAAATTAAATTGGGGTACATCAGATTGATCCAATTAGTGGAGATTGGGAGGCATGTTTGTGCTGTAGGGACCAGGTAAACACAGTGACCACTCATGTTGCTGCAGTGCCTCAAGGGGAGATTCCAGCAACCTAGACAACAACTCACCTGCGGGGATTCCCGGTGTTGGGCTCCGTTCTGGTGCTATGAGTATACAAGGATGGGAATTTGGAAAGGATGCAGAGTAGAGCTGAAGACTTAAGATTCCTGCTTTAAAGGCAGAGGGTGCTGAAGAGCAACTCCTTAGAGGAGATTGGATTTAAGAGAACTTAGGTAGTTGGAAATACACTGACTTAAAAGGCTCGAGGAATAATACTGACTTCCCCATATTCATTCAACAACTTTTTTTGTGCCCATAATATGCTAGAGTGTGAACTAGACGTCTCTGCCATCGTGTAGCACACAGTTCTATGAGAAAAACAAGAGACAACGTGGACAGATAGATAGATGGGATGTCATATAATATAATGCAATGTAGTCTCATACAGCTGTGAGTGCTACAAAGAACTATGCAGCAGAGTAAAGATGAAGCATGGCTGAGGTACTACTTTATTAATTCTTTCTAGTGCTTTACTGTACTTCCCAATGTGAGAAAAATTTGGGGGAGGGGTGGTCAGTTTTTGTTTTCCAGTTAAGCCTTTTACTTTGACATGATCCTAGATTCACATGTAAGAAATGATACAGGGCCTGTGTACCCATTACACAGTTTCTCACAGTGATAACGTCTTGCAAAACAGTAGTGCAGTATCACAACCAGCATATTGACATTGATATAGTCAAGATACAGAACATTTCTATCATTTACGATGATAAATGCTTAGGAATACAATCACTAGTTCATAAGTTAATTGCATATTTAGTTTTTAAGAAACCACTAAACTATTTTCCAAAGTATCTGTACTATTTTACATTCTCGTGAGCCGTGGGTGAGTGATCCCGTTTTTGTGCATCCTTGCCAGCATTTGGTGTTGTCACTATTTTTTCATAGCCTTTCTGAAGGTATTTAATGATATCTCATTGTGGTTTTAATATGAATTTCCCAAATGGATAATAACGTTGAAGGTATCTCCATGTGCGTATTTGCCATCTGTAAATCTTCTTTGGCAAAATGGTCTATTTATGTTTTTTGCCCTCTTTCTAGTTGGATATTTGTTTGTTTTTTTCCCTGAAATGATGACAGCTTTGTGTATGTTCAGTATCACCCTGCCACCTGCTCTCAGTTGCCTATTTTGGTGGTTTGCCAAATGATCATGTGTCAGAGAGGGCCTGAAACTTAGGTCAGGGGGGAATTTGTTTTCTGTTACATGTAGACAGATGGTGGTGACTGATGGAAGAGATAGGTTCTTAGAAGACCAATGAGAATCTCTTTCTGGGCTAAAAGAGCTGATAAGTGGTGGGTACCTGTGGCTGGAATTTCTCCACGTCAGCTCCTGGAATCAGGATGCAATGCTTGGTGGGCAGAAGATGAAATTCATCAGAAGGTAAAACTTCTTCAAGGATTGGAACTCAGGCCTCCAGGCCAGAAAACCAGAGGCTTTAAGTGTCCCCACAGCTAGAGCATTTTAATCTTGGGGAGAGGGCATTAGGCCTCCCTATCAGGACAATGAAAGGCTCAGCTTCTAATCAGCCTGTGCAATTTGGGAACAAATGAGCAGAAACCCCCTTCTTCTGGCTTACTGTTAGCTCCCATAGTCCCTTGCCAAGATGCTGGCCCTCTCTAAAGCTCCAGAGTCCTCAGTGGTAGAGGAGGTGCTAGCTGCATGCTACTCTCTATGGGTTTTTTTGTTTTTGTTTTTGTTTTTTTTTTGAGATGGAGTCTCGCTCTGTTGCCCAGGCTGGAGTGTAGTGGCATGATCTTGGCTCACTGCAAGCTCTGCCTCCCGGGTTCACACCATTCTCCTGCCTCAGCCTCCTGAGTAGCTGGGACTACAGGCGCCTGCCACCACACCCGGCTAATTTTTTGTATTTTTAGTAGAGATGGGATTTCACCGTGTTAGCCAGGATGGTCTTGATCTCCTGACCTCGTGATCTGCCCACCTCGGCCTCCCAAAGTGCTGGGATTACAGGTGTGAGCCACTGCACCCAGCCCGCATGCTACTCTCAAAGGCTTCTTCTGGCTTCCAGTCACTCTTGTGACCCTGACCAGACTTAGGTAGGATGGGCATCTAGGGAGATGTGCTTCTCCTTAGCTGAGAGCACTACATCCAAGAAAGGAATGCATTTTTTGTAGAGCAAAGCTTGCTCGACTTGGAGCCATAGACCCAGCCACGAGCACCAGCTCTGCCACTCCTTAGTTGTGCGACCTCAGGCCAAAGACTCCTTAACCCACCTGGGCGTCAGTTTCTCCATCTGGAGGAGGAGTTGATGATCTCTGTGTTTGATTCCTCCTGCTGCTATAACAAATCACCCCAAACCTAGTGGCTTCAAACAACACAGGTTTACAATCTTACAGTTCTGGAGATCAGAACTCCAAAATGGGTCTTAGGGGGCTAAAATCAAGGCATCAGCAGGCCTGCATCCCAACTGCAGGCTGTAGAAGAGAAGCCACTTTCTTTCCTATTGCAGCTTCTAGAAGCTGCCTGCATTCCTCGGCTTGTGGCCCCGTCCTCCATCTTCACAGACAGCCGTAGCCAGTCAGGTTCTTCTCAGATGAAACCGCTCTGACCTCCCACTTTCACTTGTGAGGACCTTTGTGATTACAGTGGGCCCACCTGGATTATCTAATCCAGGATAACGTCCCCATCTTAATTCGAGCTGCAACCTTAATTCCTTCATGCCGTGAAACCTAACATAGTCGCATGTGCTGGAGATCAGGGTGTGGACATCCTTTGGAGAAGACATGCTTCCTGCCACGATTGCCAGGACTCCACCAATGAAGCATTTAACAGTTCCAAAGACCTGCTGGGCGTTCAAGTGTCGTCCTCTTTGTTGGAAACCTCCAGGGTCACAATGGCTGATGATTTCCAAGAGCCGCTGGTGCTGATTGGGGTCGGCATAAGCTCCTCACGCAGGCACACTCCTGTTCTTTACTTTGTGTGGTTAGCTTATCTTCTGGGCTTTCTTTTGATTTCAAAGCAACATGGCATGGGGAAGGAGGTCACAAAGAGACGGTGAGGGAATCAGTAAGCCAAAAATTCTAACAGCCCCTGGTTCCAAAGGACCCTCTCCATGGTGACATTTTCAAAACATCAGGCATTACTCTCCATTCTCCTCTTCTCTTCCTGCAGGTTTACTTTAGCACATACAGTCACCTCCTATGGGCATAAGGATGGAATAAGAAATAGCCCACGCTCTCAGGGGGCAGTTGCCAGAGAGTGGGCAGAAGTGACCATAGTTCAAGTATCATCAGGAAGCAGACAAAAGCCAGGAAAGGTCAGAGGCAGGTGACTTCATTTCTTGCTGGGGGAATTGGGGAGGTTGCAAGAAGGGGGCAAATTTGAGCTGGCACTCATCAAGTTAGTAAGACTTCAACAGCTGGGGACAGGACGGCCCTGCTGGCGACAAGGACTAGGTGGGCCAAGACAGGAAAATATAAGCATGTTCAAGGTAAGCACAATGCAGGGGTGTGTAGGGCTCAACTGGGGAAAGAACTCCACTTCTCTTACCAGCTCACACCTGCCCAACCCTTGAAAAATAAAGATCTTCTCCTTTACTCATGGAGGAAAGTGAAGCAGGAATGTACATGTTGCATGGCAAAAGCAGGAGAGGGAGGGAGGGAGAAAAGAGAGAGAGAGAGAGGATGCCACATACATTTAAACAACCAGATATCATGAGAATTCACTTACTATCACAAGGACAGCACCAAGGGGGTGATGTTCAGCCATTCATGAGAGATCTGCCCCCGTAATTAATCCAGTCACCTCCCACCAGGCCCCGCCTCCAACACTGGGGATTTCAATTCCACATGAGATTTGGGTGGAGATGCAGATTTAAACCCTATCAACAGCAGAGACAGAGAGTAGAGTGATGCAGCCACAAGCCAAGGAACGCCAAGGCTCGAGAGGAGGCAGGGAAGGAGTCTCCTCGGTAGGCTTCCAAGCACGCGTCGTGGCCCTGCCAACACTTTGATTTTGGACTTCTAGCCTCTGGAACCATGGTCATTAAAGTTCTGTTGTTTTGAAGAACTCAGTTTGTGGCACTTAGTTGCAGTGGCCCTAGGAACTAAGACACGTACTTTGCACCCCTGTACTAGGGGAATTTGATTGGATTCTCCTTAGTCTTTCAGAGCAGTTTAGATGTGCCTGTTGAAGTCAACCAGTGTCTATTAGGTGGTCTTTGGGGAGAATCTGATGATCCGAGGGGCACTGTGGCTTTCTGACCTGTAGGTTGAGGTCTCTGGGATCTACACGAGGGGCAGAGTGACCTGGTGAGGGGAGGATCTAGTGAACAGGCACAGGCTGTTTCTGATTCCTTCAGGGACTACCTGGTACAGCCAATTGTGACATGGTTCCCTTTAGAAAATGGGGACCTAGACTGGCATCATGAGGGTTAGGCCAAGGGCCTTGAGTTCATGTATTCCAACTCCTCCTCTTGACGGATGATAAACTATCCCGGGGAGTATCTTGGGACCTACCCGAGGTCACTGTGCTAGTAGCAGAATCAGAACTTGAACTTGGATCTTGAATCTCACATCCAGATCACTGAGATTTCTAGAGACTCCAACCTCTGTGGTTCTCACTTCTGAAAATTGTCTTGGGCACAGAATTTTAAGTTAAACCATTAGGCTGTGTTTACTGGGAGTGGAGGGGGATGACAGAGATTATAAAAAAGAAAAAGAAAAAAGGGGAACATGTTGACCCTCAGGAAAGGGATTCGCAAGAATGATCAAGTTTATATGACTTAAAATCATTTATAGATACTTAGTTTTACTATGTGTCACTGAAAAACAATTTTCTACCCAGTGGATGGGAAATTCCAGCTCCTAGCGTCTTCATTCATGGATTCATCACACCTAGGTATTAAACAGAGTATAGAATTTACAAAATCAGCAGCCATTATGTGACCTCAGACACCACCAAGTTACCACTTTTTGCCTTTTTCTGACTTTCCCGTCCTCCTTCCGCAGGGTCAGGTAGAGCAACTAATGTTATTTCAATTAGATTTCAGCTTTCCAGGTTTGCTTTATGCCGGGTAGGTTCATTATGGTCACAGCGTTGCATATATAGCATCTTGGTAGCTTTAAATCAATATCTCTCCTAAGGGTTCAGAAGAAATGTCACATACAAGGTACATTGCTTGCACAAGTGTTCTTTGTGTTGGATGCCCTCGAATGTAATTTCTATCAGTAAGACATAAAGGACACATGGAGAGGGATCATTTTGCTTGGCAGCACAGGCTGAAAGGAAGGAGGGGAGGTGGTTATTTTTTGTTGTTACTATTACTGTTTCTTGGGTTCCTCCAACAAAGAAATACTGTGTGGCTTTCAAGTATCTCTCAGTGCAAACCCTTCCTGTCACAAGTGATCAGTGTCCTGCCATTTTGAAATGGCAGAAGTGGCTTTAGCAGCATTATGAAATTATCATTGCCGCGCTGGATAGCTGAGACCAGCCTCTCAGAGAAATTGACGCTGTCGCCAGCTTTCCTCGAATTATGTCTCGTAAGGCTGGCGCGCTGTCACTTTAACAAACTATCACCCTGAAATGGGGTTGCTGTATCCAGGGCTGTGGAAAAACAAGGTTAGAAGAGCAGAGGACTTGTCGATGGTGAGTAAGTGGGATTAGTTAAACCATTATTGAAAAATGGTTTGCACAACTCTGGGCTTGCTCATGTTCCCTCTGAAAACATGTGCTCTTTCAGCCCGCGTAGGCACAGAGACGGTTAAAGCTGCATCAGGACCTTTGTTATATAATCCTTCCCGGTTATATAATTAGGGGTCCTGTTTTTTCTTGCCCTGGTTTACATCGATTGAAATGTGGATAGAAGATCGCAACAGTTCATAGTCTCCTGTAATAGCCGAGGCAGTAATTTCATTGATTAAAGCACTTGGGGTCTATTGGTCATCAGTAACACTATCTGCAGAATGAACTATGTATATGCGAACACTTTGTGTTTGTAGAATATTAAATGAGTTTCAGACACATATATCCTCCTACAGATGAGCAGTTTGAAAGAACTGGCCTTTGAAGTCTGACTTATAGGAACCTTCTGGGTTCTGCCCAGGTTACTAGCAGGACAGAATCCTGGGGCAGGCCTAGATGTGGAAAAGTCCAGTAAAGTAGTGAGTTCTACATCTGCGGTGAGGCAGCTTCTGTGGCTTTTTCCAGTCTTGGCCCAGTTTCAGTTAGGAAACGTGACACCCTGAAGGCAGATAGTATTCTTGGGGCTTAGTTCCATGCCTTCCTGCAACACTGAGCTTACCTATTCCTGAAGCAGTGGCTGCTGGCACCATTGGGGCCCCTCCCAGCTCTTGCAAATGGCATCCCAGTGGCCATGATTTGCTGCCCTGCCATGCTCCCAGCCAATCACTTTGAGCAGACCTAGAGATTACTCCTGTGTTCCCCGCCCCCACCTGCTTCCACCTGCTTCCATCTGCTCAGTCTTGGAAGGATTGAACCATGGGCGCACATCTGCCTTGTGCCCCAGCATAGAGGCACCACAAGGTAGGCAGGTCTGATTTGGAGCACAGCGTTGCGTGGGGCAGCCGTCCCATTGCGTCTCCTCCTTTTTCTCCAGACGCAAAGGTTCTGTGTCTGTCCCTCAGGGCCCTGGCTGAGACCTTCTGAATAGCTGCTGGTGTCCACGTCCTGCTGTAACAGAAATCCAGGCAACAGAACCACACTCCTCTGTCATACCCCCTGACAGATCAGATCCTATCCCTACTCTGCCCTTCCCTCCATAGTGGACCAAGACCCCTGCATTGTTTTTCAGCTTCAGCTACCCTCCCTCTTGGGTCCCCTGGCTTGTTAGCTCCTGACAGCCCTCTCCTCTCCCGAGACCTGGCCTGCTCTTGACTCCCAGAATGCTGTGTGGCCAGCAGGCCAGCTAGTGTCTCTCTTGGCCAAACAGGAATCATTTGTTGCAAATATTTCCTACAAAGCAAGTTCTAACATCGTATGGAATGTGGATAATTTTGATTTTCTTCTTTATACTCTTATTGTTTTTGCTCAAGTTTTCCATGGCGAACAGATACTCTGGGTTTTTTGTTTGTTTGTTTTGTTTTGTTTTTTTCCATTAGAAAGAAAAGAGTATATTTTAAAAGAGCAGTTTGGGATAAGGAAAATAAAAACACATCATCTTTTATGTTCAGTAGAACAACAACAAAATCACCCCAGGTAAGTCAATGCAAACAAATTAGGCAGGCATGCCTCTCCTCATCAGGTAATAAATGGCCTGTCACTGGTGAGATGGGTGGGATGTTACCATTATCATCAACCTCAAGTCCTGATACTCCCGCGGAGCTAGTGGCTACGTGCTACTCCAGTAGACGCCATGGGGATTTATCACAGGGTGGCTGCGAGGCTCAAATGAGAAAATAGAAGAAGTACTTTATAAATGAAAGCTATTATTTTCAACAAAAAAAATGGAAACCTTCATCTCCATTGAGAAACAAGGCTGAACACTGTAAGGATGGTTACAGAATTTAACCTAAAGCAGATCTGACCTCTACTATCTAAGAATGTATGTTTATCTATTTATTTAATAAAGAGTGTGTGGCACCTGTCGTGTGCCTCATGCAGTTCTTGATACTTGGGATTCATCCGTGAAGGAAACCTTTGCCCTTGTGGCACTTTGCATGAGATAGACAAGAAACAATAAATATAATAAATAAAAAGCAAGTTGTCAAAATAATAACAGTAGCTAGCACTTAAATAGTGCCTACTTAGTGCTAGGCACAAGTCTAAGTCCTTTATGTATACTTAATCCCGTACACCTTAGAAGGTAGATAATAGCAATAACCCCCTGGGAGAAAGTGATCCCCTCAGAGATGAAGTGACTTGCCCAGGGGCACACGAGTGCTGGAGCTGGAATTCCATTTCACACAGCCTGGCTTTCATCAAGCAGGTGCTCAGCAGAGGATGGTAGCGGTGATGAGAATGTGGGAAGAGAAACAAAGTGAAGTAAGAGGGATCGTCCATTCGGCAGACGTTTTCTGAGTGTTCTGTACCTGCGAATGAGTTAGATCCCTGGGATACGGAAATGAAAGGGGTGTGTTACCCCTCCATAGAGGCATTTACAGTATTCTTGGGTTCACAGACATATTAGCAAATCACATGATAGCGTGGTGCAGTATACCTTCCTCCCTGGTTTCCTGTGGAGATACCATATTGGAAAAGCATTGGTTTCCATGACCCGTTGGTTTTGGACTAGTGAGTTCATGGCATTGAGTGCCTTACCTTTTTCTGAAGGCCATTGATCAGTGGTGTTGTACCCTGTCTCTCGCTGCAGAGCTTCGAGGGCAAGAGGCCAATGGGGACATGCACTGCTTTGTTTGGATTCTGGGCCATGGAGCGAGGGACTTCTGCCATCCTGAGCTGGTCTCCTCTGCCTGTACCTGCAGGGCTGGCCCAGGTCCTGTTGACATCCCTCGGTTTGGTCGGTGGCTGTACTATAGCTCTTTTTTGCTCTTTTGAGTGTCGCCCTACCTCGTTTTATCTCTCATTGGCCTCGGCAAGTGTCACCAGAGGGACAACCCACTGCGTCTTAACACCTGTACCCAGCCCTGCACACGGACTTGCACTCCAAAGCTGGCAGAGGATTGGCTGGGGAGACGTGTGCCGACTAAAGAAACACCATCGGAAGTGTATTTTCTGCTAGGGAAGGGTCACTGGCGTTTGGTTCCTGCCCAAACAGCAACACGTTGATTCTCACAACTCATCTAACTTCTGCAACTAGGGTGTCATTACAGTGTGTACTTGGGTGAAGATGGATCCCGACTGTCTTTTGGCAAACTTTGTTTTTTTTCTCTCCCTCATGTGATCCCACAGTCACCAGGATAGAAGAGTGTTCTTGCTGTTGAGCTGCTTTAATCCCATGGTCAGAGTGGCAAGAGCTTAATAAACACTTCTGTGCAATAGGATTTTTTGCTTGTTTGTTTTAGGGTTATGTTTGTTTCTCTAGTTCTTTTGTACAACAAAATCTTTGACTAAGTCTGAATTGTGTTTGGTATTGGCCCGGCAATCAGTGTGACGAATTTTGTGATGGGTGACACTCTTATCTGTTTTAGTCCCTGCAGCACCATTCAGACCTCTTTTTCCTTAGACATGAGTGCCAGAGAGTGGCCATCCTCAACTCCTCTGTTCCCTTCTCCCTCTCTGGGGCAGTTGAATAAACCCCATTTGTCAGGGCTGTGTTGGTTGTTCTGATTGCTTATTATGAGACCTGGTGTTGTGTGAGGCTCTCTCATGACTATTATTTTATCTGGTCCTCAAAACAGCTCATTTTTACAGCCAGCATGCTTTGCAATGGGGCGGGAGGGGAAGCAACAACCCATTTTATGGTTAAGAAAACACAGAATCAGAGAAATAAAGTAACTTCCTCCCAAGTACACAGCTAGGAAGTCATAGAACAAGGACTTAAATCTACAGTTTTTTATTTGTTTGTTTTCTTTCTAATATATCACTCCAAAGGACGTTTGGATTAGGAAATCAGTTTATTCCAGGTGTTATATTCATTCTGAATAAGTCCTCTGTCAGGAAACGAACTGAGCCCATCTTCCTAAACGTGTGCTTTCTGAAACGCACATGGTTTCTACAAACTACAGCTTTTTTTATTCCTATAGTTAATCTAGAAGAGGCAGGATTAAAGATACTTTCCTAACAAAATAAGAAATTGCCTTCTCTTCAAACCTATGCTTTTTTATCTCTCTACACAAGTTGAATATGATACAATATTAAAATGCGGTCCTATCTTACAGGTTAAGAATGAAACAAATTATTTAAATTTACATTTGAAAACTGTTGAAATGGCCCAGCAAGCCATTCTTATGGACTGTGACCTTGTTAGTTTCCCAGACGTCACCAAGTTTTGCAGTAGGTTTTACTGACTAAACAAAGAGAAACGTTCATAACCCAAAACTTAGAAGAACATCTTGAGGGTACATTGAAGAGTTTTAGAAAGTCTGACAGATCCCTAAAGTCATATTCAAAACATGGGTCTTCCTTAGCTTTGCTAATGAGAAATCGCCTCTTTTTTATCAGACCATCAAAGGACATCCTCACTGCATTAGTTTTCTTTGTTGTGTAACAATTGCCACAAACAGCGGCTTAAAACACTATTTAATGATATCAGATTCTGTGGCTTAGGAGCCTGGGTGCAGCTTTGCAGGGTCCTCTGCTCAATGTCTCACAGGCTGCCACCAGTAAATTACAGTCTCCCTGGCCAGGCACTGTGGTGCATGCCTGTAATCCTAGCACTTTGGGAGGCTGAGGTGGGAAGATTGCTTGAGGCCAGGAGTTCAAGACCAGCCTGGTGAGACCCCATTTCTACAAAAGCTTGGGTTTTCCTTTAAGCTCATAAGGTTGTTGGCCGAATTCCATGCCTGGCAGTTGTTAGGACCGAGATCCTTGGTTTTTGGTGGCTATCAGCTAGGGGCCATTCTTAGCTGCTGGAGCACCTGCCCCCACCAGCCCTCGGATTCGTTCAAGGCCATAGGAGACTCTCTTGTTGCAGTCTGCTAAGACGGAGCCTTCTGTGATGTAAGGTAATCTCAGGATGACTGTGCTTTATCGTGCCGGATTTTATTACCAGAAGACAGTTACAAGTTCCATCTGCATTCAAAGGGAGAGAGATTATACATGGTCGTGACTTACTGGGGGTCACCTTAATGTTCAGCTGCCACAATCACCCCGCAGAAGTTCAGAAGAACCGCTGCTCTAGAACCTTTGAAAACAACATGACTGACCTGCACATATTTCATGAGTTCACTGACTATTATATTCCATCCACAGGAAGAAACCCAACATGACCAAATGGAAAAAAATTGATCAGTCTTGTTTTGTCTAGATGGAGTAGATGCCGTGAAGGGAGTCCAATTGATGAAGAATTAAATGAGAACGAAGAGCTTATTCCAAGCTGTTGGGAAGGAGATCCGCTGTGAACATGTGTTACGGTTTATGTCAATATTGCAGCCTCATTCACTCTATTTTTTGAGACATAGGAAAAATCCTGATTTGGACAAATGGGAGTCAGCCAGACCCCAGAACAGCTTAAAATTCCTCCTTCGTGGGTGCTGAGGGGTACCAGCATGTTGACTGAGATCATTCTTGTTTTACTTGGAGTCTAATTCAGGGTGTATAAAAAAATCTGAAATGGAATGAGTTGGTCTTTGTATAATGTAATAGGCTGTTCCTGAAATTGCTTTTTTCTTCTGGCTCTGTTTGCTTAGCATGTTGATTTGCTATGGCTGTCGTAACAAAGTGCCCGGCACGGAGTGGCTTCAACAACAGAGATTTATTGTCTCACGGTTTCAGAGATCAGAAGTCTGAAATCAAGATGTGGGCAGGGCCGTGCCCTCCGTGAAGGCTCCAGGGAAGAATCTGTTCCAGGTCTGTCTCTGAGCTTTTGGTAGTTCCTTGGCTTGTGGCCACAGAGCTCTAGTCTTCAGATGGTGTTTTCCTCATGTTTCTGTCTGCGTCCAAATCTCCCTTTTTCATAAGGATACTGCTCATATTGGATTAGGGGCCCATCCTACTTGAGTATGACCATCTTAACTCTATGTCAGCAACAACCCAATTCCAAATAAGGCCGGGTTCTGGGGTACTGGTTAGGACCTGAACACATGAATTGGGGTTGGGGGAGGCACAGGTCAACCAATAACGCTTAATGAAGAATAATTTGAAGTTTTCCCAGTAGTCTTACTACTCCAGCAAGTAAATAAAAGTCTCCCTGGCCAGGCGTGGTGGTGCATGCCTATAATCGCTTGATACCAAGAGTTCAAGACCAGCCTGGGTAACATAGTGAGACCCTATCTCTACAAAAAAAATTAAACTTACCTGGGCATGGTAGTGTGAGACCTGATCTCTACCAAAAATTTAAAACTTGCCTGGGCATGGTGGTGCACACCTATAGTCCCAGCTACTACAGAAGCTGAGGTGTGAGGATCACTGAAGCCCAGGAATGTGAGGCCACAGTGAGCCATGACCACACCAAATGCACTCCAGCCTGGTTGACAGAGTGAGACTCTTTGACTCTCTCTCTCCCTCTCCCTCCTTTTTTTTTT
>NW_016807466.1:1779050-1811790 GCF_001698545.2 Rhinopithecus bieti | reverse complement strand
TTTTTTTTTTTTTTAAATATCTCCTTGGTAGATCTCTAGTCAGAAAACAACTAGATTTCCTTCCTCTCCTCTCCCCCCATCACTTGGGAATTTACTAATTTCTCAGCAGAACAGCATTCTTGCTTTTTGGACTTAATTTTAGAAATAAAGCTGCTCTTATTCTTCATTTAAAATTGGTCCGGGATAAACCTACTTCTATAGAAGAATACTTGTCCAGGGGCCAAATATGTGACAACCTCACCTGTAAGATGGGTGGAGAATGGAGAACCAAGGTCTCAAAGGACATGAAAAGAGTTCTGAGCAAAGATATTAAAACATTCATGAAATAAACCCTTTCAGAGAGCCTGATGGGTCTTCACTCACATCCTGTTAACCTTTATGTTACACATGATCCTAACAGTTGTAAAAAGCTGAGTTTCCAGTGAGTAAAGGAGCAGAAGCTTGAACCTGTGTGTAAGGCAAACTCAGGTTAGCAGATGATGCTGCAGGACAGTGAGGGAGGAGAACAACTCAAAAAGTAAATTCCAGACTAGATCCAGTTCAAATATTGTTTTATTTATGTATTTCATAGTTTTTAGAGACGGTCTCACTCTGTCACCCAGGCTGGTGTGCAGTGACATGATCGCAGCTCACTGCAGCTTCGAACTCTTGGGCCCAAGTGATCCTCCCACCTCAGCCTCCCAAGTAGCTGGGACTATAGGCACACACCACCACACCTGGCTCCTTTTTAAGTTTTTTTTTTTTTTTTTTTTTGAGATGGCATCTTGCTCTGTTGCGAGGCTGGAGTGCAGTGGCACAATCTCAGCTCACTGCAACCTTCGACTCCCTGGTTGAAGGGATTCTCCTGCCTCTGCCTCCCTAGTAGCTGGGATTATAGGCACGCACCACCACACCCAGCTAATTTTTGTATTTTTAGTAGAGACCGGGTTTCACCATGTTGACCAGGCTGGTCTCGATCTCCTGACCTTGTGATCCGCCCACCTCGGCCTCCCAAACTGCTGGGATTACAGGCATGAGCCACCGCACCCGGCCTTAAGTTCTTTTCATAGAGACAGGGTCTTGCTATGTTACCCAGCCTAGTCTTGAACTCCTGACCTCAAGTAATCTTCCTGTCTTGACATCCAAATATGATTTTATTATGATGCCTTCACTGATATATGTTCTTTGAATTTCTGTAACATTTTGTCTTCCCTAGTTGGTTGTCACCCGTTTTCTAATGCAGCAGTTATTCATGTAGCACATATTTACATCTCCCCTACCAGATGATTGTTAGAGCCAGAACATACCCAGTTGTGCCTAGTATAGTACCTGCCACACAGTAGGTGCATCAGTAAGTTGTTATTGAAGATGGAAAACTAAAACACATCACATCATATGGGCATGGTAGGGTTCCAAAGCATTTGGGGCAGAAAAGATAATTCTGATATTTACTCTTTAGAATTAATTTTTATGAAAGTTATGAAATCTGAAATCTCACCTCTCCGTAGGCTTTTGACAGGTGTTCACAGATCTCATTTTCTTCTTAAGCCTATCAGTTTTTAATAATCACTTTTAAGGAGGCCTTTTATTAATGTTTGGTCTGATTTGCAAACTTAGTTAATTAAACTCCTTTAAACATTTTAAGCTACATTTGTAAAGGAAATCGAACTTATTAAATTTATAAGTACTCAATTGCCTGGCTCAACAAACAAGCCTCTTAGAGCACTTGAGCAATTCTTATAAGTCTAATTAGGCTTATAAGTATGCTACACCTTATGGTCTTCTAAGTTTTCTTGTACAGTATATTTGACCTTACTGAGATTTTGACTTCAAATCAAAATCTAAGTTGATTATTTAATGCCACATTTTAAGTTAAGGTCTCAAGGCTCGTCTGTTATTCTAATGGGCAGATTCTCTTAATTGTTATAAATATTTGAAATACTCTGTTTGAAATACAGTGAGTATTTCAGATAGTTCAAACAATTGATACATTGATCTGCATTGATATGTTGATCTGCATTGATTTCTTGTTTAAGGAATTCATTCTACAGACTTGATTTCCTTAAGCATTTCTCTGCTTTATTCTAAATGTTCCTGGGCTTAAAAGATGCTCACACCAATTGTCCAAGCATGGAAAGACCTGCTTCCCGTGAGGACACCTCTCCCCCTGACTTCCACACCTTAGGGATCTTTGGGAAACGTCTCTTCCCCAGCAACCAGCGCCGCACCCGGCCTGCCTCTCACCCTCGACTGCCCAGTGGGAGAATCACCATAAATTCCAAATCAGATGCTTTCTGAAAGGGACCTAGCAGGGGCTTCTGGCAACTTTGAGAAGGAAAATCTGAGCAATTGGAGGCTGCCCAGGAGTGCAGTTCAGTTCTCAGGATTTTTAATTCTTCTTCACCCTGAGGAAGCTCACAAAGATGGTCAAGCAGGCCCCTTCTCACCTGAAATGTGGGAAGTGATCAGCAACCTGTACCCTGGGCGGTGTCCCAGGAGAACCTGCGCCTGGCCTTTGTGGTGACCTTTGCTGTGGGAAAGGGGAGGCAGGAGGCCATGGGGTCTGGCCCTAAAACCACAGCCTGTGGTCTGCATCTGCCCACCCAGGGACTAGTGCTCTTCCCACTGGTAGCCGACATCAGGACCACTCAACACAGCCTCACCAGCTTCCCTTCCACCCTCGGCCTCCCATCCTCGTAGATTTGGCGTTATAGCAGCTGAACTCAACTTGTGCCTCAGTCACAAGCCTCACGGTCATTCAGATTGCAGGAAATAACAGACCAGTAAGTAGATCTGGCTCTCCAGTTCACATTTTATAAAACTGAGCCCAGGCCAGCTGCGGTGGCTCACACCTGTAATCCCAGCACTTTGGGAGGCCAGGGCAGGAGTATTGCTTGAGCCCAGGGGTTCAAGACCAGCCTAGGCAACATAGTGAGACCCTGTCTCTATTTAAAGAGAAAAAAAATTGAGGCCAAATTGTTTCTTATCCTACAGAAACACTAAAGGCAGTTTCCATAATTCAGATACTCTCAGCAAAACTTTTGCCACCAATTATTTCCTTTTCCTTTTTTTTTTTTTTTTTTTAAGAAAGGGTAGAGGGAAATAGGAGAGAAGAGCAAAGAAAATGATGTTTATTTCACTAAAGAAACCATCAGTTGTGTCATCCCAGGTAGTTTTGGGCTTCGCCTTCCTAGGTGAATTTGGGTGGGAAGGTGGGGCTGCCTTCCCAGCTTGCTGAGATATCTCGGTGACCAACAGGTGTCCTCTGAGCTCGGCTGGGTATCTGTGCCCCTGACCCATGGACTGAGCTCCTTTGTATAGTCATTTTCTGAATGAGGCCACAAAATAAAGAGGCAGATTTCATGTGGCCCACATTCCTTAGATTCATGGTAAACATTTCAGATTTCTCTGTCCACTTGCATTAGTCTACGTCCCCTGCCCTCTAGCTGTCACTAGAGTGGAATTTACATTTTTTTGTATCTTAATATATGTAAATGTCTTTCCATTAGAGTCCAAAGGCCTTGAAACTCTGTGGGATTGTGCATAATTTTCACATATTTCCTGTCTTGGGGGAGCAGGCAACGCTCACAGATGTTCAAATGAGCTAGTATACTCCCAGCTTCAGTTGACTCTGTGCAGAGCTCCCAAGCCCCATAGCGGGCATATGCAGGGTACCTCCCAGGTGACATCAACTCTGGAGAGCTCCGTGTGCCACAGCAATACCCAGTGATGGGTTTCCATGGTGACAACTAAGTTCTCAAGAAAAAATTGTGTAGACAGGGAAGTTGGTGTACGATGTGATTTTTTAATTTTGTTAAAATATTTCAAATAAAAAATGATATTTCAAGAGGTGATGCTTCTTGTATTGGAAAATTCTGTTAGTGGGAATACTTTACTTCCCAGCTGTGTCACTGAGAGAGATCTCGCTGCACAAGACAGACAGTGGCGAAAGTCTGACAAAGGCTTTTGATCCAGTGAGGAAGTTGGTAACATCAAGTTCTTTATGACTGTGTTGAAGAAAAATCAGAATAATACAGTTTGGTTATCCTTTATTTGTTAGAAAATGTTAAGGGATTTGCAAGGCTTTCTGGCTTTTGCTTCACATATCACAAATCTGACTGTAACCAAAGGGAAAGGTTATATATAATATGGCATAGTGAATAATGCATGGGGAGTGATAACAGACTTTAAAAGAGAGAAAGAAAAGAAGATGGCTTTTAAGTACAGTATGGCATTTCCTTTTCTGCTGTGGGATACATGATACAGTGCTCTGTGGTGTGCAAAATGTTATTGGTTGTCATAGCAATAGAACACCATCCCAGAGAAAGGAGGAAACACTTCGCTGGAATAGAACTACCATTATAAGAAAATAATCATTGTTACCACTGTGTTTACTGTCAAATAATAAAATCCACGCCACCTTTAGTGGTAATTCTGAGTGGCCCTGACACCGCACTAGGGCTTGTATTACACACACAGGCTTCTGCCTTCGTTTGAGGATTTTGTAACTATTGCCTCTGCTGCCTGTTGGTGTAAAAATAGGTTCTGTTTTTAATGCATCCCTGAACTCACTTTCAGCTACCGGCCTGATTCCATAAGCTTCAGGGTTTGAACACCTTCTCCATAGAGTGCTGTAATTAATCTTTATGTTTTTCCTTGCTGTCAGAGTTGCCTCCCCTTGGTCATTTTTCAGTCATCGTTCTATCACGTTAGCCTGTGTAGTAGAACTGCCTCACCTGGATCTATTCTTTGCTTTCTGTTGGTTCTCAGGGCATTCTTCTGGCCATCTTTCAAAGCATGTATTAATACTTGGGTACAATTGAGAAATTCCTCTGATAGGACCACTGATGTTCAGTTGCCTAGCAGGTTAGCTCTGGAGAGATGCTGGGGGACCAAGGACAGGGTACCATCTGGGTCCAGATCAGACATCTTTGCACAGTCATGGCCATATCTCTCTTCCTGATCCAGCCCACGAATACACATTCTTGACCCCGTGTGGTGTACAGTAGGTAGTATAAAGTAGGTAGAATGGAAAGAGCCGTGTGTATTCGCAGCCTATAAGAATCAATCATACCACCTGCACACAGCTTGCATTGCAGGTCCTGAAAATGGTGGTGCTTTAGTTGTGTCATTTAGATCTGAGGATGGTGCAGCACTACTCAGTGCTGTGTGCCAGCTACTCTTGTACATGCTTTCTGCATGCCAGCTCGTTTAATCCTCAGCCCATTTTACAGATAAGAAAACTGGAACACAAAGAGGTTAAGTATCTTGACTGTGGTCACACTGCTGGTGAGTACTGGAGCTGGGATTTGAACCCATGCCACCTGAATCCAGAGCCTGCATCCTCAACTGCTCTGCCACTTTCCATGGTCTGACTTGGAACCAAGGGAGGCCGCAAATGAATCCAAAGCGTGTGGCTTCTCTGGGAGAACTGCTGGACCTCGCAAGAGGAAGAAAAAAATGTGATGAGAAGAAAGGAGGAGGAAGGTGTGGCTTGCAAAAAGCATAGCAAAACAGAGCAAAACAAATAAAAAGTTCTGCTCATCAGTTGATATCAATATGGAATTATATACATCATTATAATTTTTAAAAATTGTAAACTGCAGACTGATGATTAGTTTTGTAAGTGGCAAGGATCCTGCCTGAGACTTCCCTCTAACAGCTTCTGGCAAACCTAGCCCAGTGATACCTCAGCACTACCTCCCAGCAATCTCAGGGGTGCTGCTGGATACATATCCTATTGTTCAAAAGGAATATCCAACCAACACAGCTTTAATGACAACTGTAACAGTAGCTAACGTTCATTGGCAATGCCTACAAACCAGGCACTGTTCTTAAGGGCTTTGCATGTATCAACTTGTTTGTAAGAGAAGGGGATGCTATTATCATATTTTCGAGGTGAAGAAACTGAGGCATAGAGCAGTTATGTCAACTTACCCCAAGTTGTACCCCCAGTACGTGGTAAGAGTCACAGCCATCTGCTCACCAGATGTTTGATGACAGCCCACTGCATGTGGTGCCGTGTTCCCAGGGAACATGGGCTAAGGAAAGACAAGGCGCTTTCCTCGTGAGGCTGACATTCATGGGAACGTGTGTGCAAACACAAAGTTAGAAGCTCTGAGCATCTCCAATAACGCCTCTATTAGTCCGTTTTCACACTGCTATAAAGACATACCTGAGACTGGGTAATTTATAAAGAAAGGAGGTTTAATTGACTCACAGTTCCACATGGCTGGGGAGGTTTCAGGAAACTTACAATGGTGGCAGAAGGCAAAGGGAAAGCAAGGCACGTCTTACATGGAAGCAGGAGAGAGAGAGAAGGGGAAGTGCCACACTTTTAAACCATCAGATCTCATGAGAACTCACTGTCACGAGATGGGGACATCCACCCCCATGATCCAATCACTTCCCACCGCATCCCTCCCCTGACACGTGGGGATTACAATTTGACATGAGATTTGGGTGGGGATATAGAGCCAAACCATATCAGTGCCTGTCAAGTATTAAGCAGGAATTTCTTAGAGGAAGAAGGGGGTTGACAAAGATGCAGGATTGAGAATAACTGAATGTTAAATCAAAGGAGAAATTAAGAATAAATGAGCTTTGCTTATGGAAGACCTTGGAAGCTTAGGGAAAGTCTTAGTGGGTGCTGAATTGGGAATAGAGTTTGTGTATAGAAACAAAGGCTTGCTTCATTGGTTCCTAATGCCACAAAACATACAATAGAAGTAGGATCATAATGGTGACTGTTCAGTCCATACCTCTCCTTTCACAGATGAGGAAAGCAAGACCCAGAAAGTCTCTTGAGTCACTTTTCCTAGAAAAGCAGCCCCACATGTACACAGCCAGACATGTGCAAGGAGGCTCACTACAGCATTCTTTATAAAAGCCAAAAATTGGAAACAATCTAAAATGTTCATGACCAGGAAATGTTAAATAGATTGAATTTCAGCAATGAAAAGGCATGAGCCGTATCTCTCAGTTCCCCAGATGAACAGAAGACAAAACTTATCATTGAATGAAAAAAGCAAGCTGTAGGACAATGTATACGTTTGTCTTCACTTATGTAAAACACACGCAAACTTAACACTAAATCGTTTTGAAAGACACAGATGCTCATCTGCACAGAAAAAGCTCTGGGCAGGTACACACCAAGCTTGTAAGGAAGGTTACCTTGAGGGAAGGGGCAAGGGAATAGGATGGGGTGACCTCTTTTGTGATGACCTAAGTTTTAAAATAAGCACTTGTAGTCTTGTATTAATCTTGTGATTAATTAAAAATCGTATGATTAAAAAGGAATGGCCCATTGACTTGTCCGATTATAGTCATTGAATTAATTGAAAAGGCAAGTCTAGGGCCAGTCAAGTCTTCTGGCTCCCAGTCCCCACCCAAACACCCAAATATTACACAGATAGGTGCAGAGAGGGGCCCAGGGGAATTGAGGGCTTTGTAACCAGCAGTAGATTGCCAAGGAATCCCAGGAACCATAAAAATGTCAGTGAGTGAAACTGGGTTTTGCTAAATGAGTATGTGTTTTTCAAAAAAGATTCCGATTTCTAATGGCATTAGTATTCTAAGCAGCTGAATCCCAGGCTGGAAAAAGGTACAAATGATGATTGCTCATTAGCAAATAGAATACAGATGTTCGGTTCATTTTGCCTGAGTGCACCAGCACCTCGGGGAGCCAGCAGCGTAGCGAGCCAGGCCCAGCAGCAGTGCTGCAGGCTCAGCCCTGGGGAGGGCTCCCGCAAACAGGAGGGAAGTGGGTCACTGCAAAGCTGGCGGGGACTGGACTTTGCTCCTTCCATTTGGTACTTTGTTGGGACCCATGGGTGGGCACGGGAAGCTAACATTTCCAAAGGAACTACCAAGACCATTTTAAATATGATGTTGAATTGTACTTTTTAAGAAGATTTAATTCGTCACCACCTATAGGGTGCATGGTCCCCTTTGGAGAGGAAATTGAAGCTCAGAGAAGTGAAGTGGCTTGCCCAAAGGCACACAGCAACTGAATGAAATGGCGAATTAGAACCCAGATGTGTTTGACTCCAGGACTCTGAGTATTTGGCACTCTTCTTACTAGCAGCTAGGCGTGTCTGAGGCAAAGAACACATAAAAACATTTTGAGGCCAGGCGCGATGGCTCATGCCTGTAATCCCAGCACTTTGGGAGGCCAAGGCGGAAGGATTGCTTGAACCCAGGAGTTCAAGACCAGCTTGGGCAACATAGACCCCATCTCTACCAAAAGGTAAAAAACAGCCATGTGTGGTGGCAGGTACCTGTAGTCCCAGCTACTTGGGAGGCTGCAACAGGAGGATTGCTTGTACCCAGGAGGTCAAGGCTGCAGTGAGCTATGATCGCACCACTGCACTCCAACCTGGATGACAGAGTGAGACCCTGTCTCAAAAACAAACACAAAAAATTTTGAGATGTCACACTCTTGTCATTTTCCTAAAACAACTGTTTCTTTTTTGAGCAGCTTCCAGATTTACATACCCCATTTACCCAGGATCCTCCTAAAACAGAAATTAAAAAGTTATCTTCAACAGAATCAGCCCAGCATAGGGCCAGGCTGGGGGAAGGGCAGATACAGAGAATAACAAGATGCCATTTCCACACTCCTTGCCTTCAAGAAGCATCTGGCCTGGTCATAGGGTAATAAAAATGGAAAATCAGATGGCTGTGGAAGGTTTTGATGACAACCACACACAGCAGGGAGCGATGAGAATTGCGGATTGTGGAAGGTGGATTTTCGTTAAGGGGTAGGAACGGTTTTCTTCGGAAGAAAGTCTGGGGAAGTGATTCTAGATGGGTGGTGTCATGGATGAAACCGTCTAAGACCAAAACTGACCTGAGGTCAGTGAGAACCTGGCCGGGGGACATTTGGTTCAGCGAGGGCCACAAGCCATTGGGTTTTGAATGCTAGAGAGCAGAGTCCATCTTGAAGGATGGAGAAGAACCCACAGAAGCTTAGAAGGAAAGCAGGGCCTGAGTGTGGTCCCATGAGGAGAGTGGGATAGCAGGGAGGGAGACTGAGGCAGGGAGACCTGTTGGAAGGTAGTTCCAGAGGTTCTCGTACTAAATGTTGGGCACACGGGTTAGGGTATGGGGCAGTGGCTTAGATGCATTCTAAATGCATCTATGCTATGATTGTGTTATAGACTCCTTACCTACCAGACATTTTCCCCTTTGACCTATGCCTTACAGACGATTCTGCCTTGGGTAAAGTTTGGGGTTTTGTGTTTATCTGTTTTTTTCTTTTTTATCAAGCAGGGATGATGGAAAGTTTGTACCTGATTAGAGCATAAAGCCTTTTATTGCTGGAATGATTCTTCCTTGAGCTACCTCCTCCCTCCCCGCCCCCCACCCTACACCTGTGTGCCTGTCCACAGGAAGTCCTCTGTGAATGCCTGTTAACCAACTTTCCTATGACTGGGATACATCAGCCTAGGCACCTGTAGCCCCATAGGACACTGGACTGCTCGCCTTAACTCTTTGCTTCTGGGCACAAATGGTCACTTCTGACTTGTGATGAGAAAAGGTAGGCATTCCTCTAGAACAACACTCAGTAAATCAATATACTTTATCAGGGGATTACTGAGGTTTTTTTCTTAAGAATATGCTGGCTTGTTTTTAAGGTGAGATGAAGAGTTTTAGATACAAGGAGCCATTTCATTATTCCATCATCTGCCCAGCTGTTAAGATTTTAAGACAGCAAGTCATCAAATTTTTCAGCTGTCTTGCCGCCGCCGCCGCCAGACGCAGGAATGTTGCTGTAGGTCTCTTGGGCCAACAAATTCTCCTGACTGCCACACTGCAGAAATTGCACAGAAGAGCCACTTTTCTTCTGCATTTCATCTGATAGGGATACACAACTGGAGACATGCCATATGAAAAACAAAACCAGCTTCCAGAAACAACTGACTCTGACTTTTGTTCTAAAGACTGAAAGTTTTTCTGCCACTTTGACCAAGTCCCCACCTTCTTTAAATGGGTAGAATTCAGTGTGGTCAGATACATTTTGCCCCAGGGGTATAAAATTAATTTAGAAATGACATTTTAAATAGTGGAAGCCTTTTATATAATGATGTGGAAATTGTTCTGCTTTTGAAAATCAAAATCAAACATGAAACAGTATGTCTCTCTGTAAAGAAGTCAGATATCTTGCTGGGATATTACTTTGGCTTTCTGACAAAAAAAAAAAAATTCTCTATTCTCCTCTGAAGAAATGAAGCAAAAATGATATTTGAGGAAGGAGGAGGGGATTGTGATTGTTTTATTGAGACTAGAAGTCAGATTTGCAAAGTAGCACTTCTTTTTTTTTAACTCTAACCCAGACAAAAAAAAATGTTGGGTTCCTTCCCCAAATAGAATCTCTAAACTGTATCTAATGAAAGCTTGAATAACTAGTTTGGATTTTAAAAGAGAGAAGACCCTGCCCATTGCTGACTGCAGTTTAATTATATAATAAACCAACCAAGCCTGTTTTTTTCTGGTTTAGACGCCTTGCAAAATATTTTCCATAAAATATACTACCCTCGCCTCATGTACCTTCTCCCCTTTCTTGTTAACCATCTGATGGCAAATTCTTTTAATTCTGCTTATTTAAAGCACTTGGCTTGCCTCACCTTACCCAGTAATAGTTTTACAGTCAGAAGCAGCATCTGGCCCGATGATAAGAATCAGAAAATGGAATTGTATTACTCCCAAGGAGCTAGTTGTAGCCTGTGCTTTTTCTTTCAAGAAAATACTCTGCTTAGATAGAAGGCATTCACATTACACGGCCCCCACTGGGCTGAGAAAAAAACAGTCTGACAAAGTGCAGAAAATATAGTTAGCTCCCTCCAAGTCGAACCACTTCCAGGATCGATGCCAGTGAAAGGAAACTTGGCTAGGGTGGGTCAGCGTGAAGTGTCGGCCCTGGAAAAGGGTCCCTTTCCATCTCTGCCTCTTTTCACAGCCGTAATTGAGTGAAGACTATCACCAACTTGACTTACAAAAGCTGCTGTTTGCTTCTTCCTTGTGCCCCAAAGTAAACAAAATAGGCAGGTTCCCGATTTGGAGTGAGCGGCTCGGAGCCCAGGCCTTTGTTTGCTGTTAAGTTGTCGGGGCAGCAGAGCAAATAGATGTGAAGAGATTAACCAAACAAGAAGGCCTGGCAAGGGTGACCCTTTCTGTCCAGCCAAGGGAGTGCAGTCATCCGCACAGTGCAGAAGGCAGAAGACCTGGTCTCTAGTAGGGACTTGCACGTACAAACCTGGTCCTCTTTCGACATCGGAAGGAGCTAAGGACGACGGAGCTTGCTTCACAGATGATAGAATCCATTTTAGAGATTTAGTCCAACCCCCTTCTTTTACACATAAGGAAACAGTGGCCATCCATGCTAAGAAACCTACCTAAGCTGGTTGGTGGGTATTTTTAAAAAACAAACAAACAAACAAAAAAGATATATCATCAAAGGTGAGAGAGAATGCACACTGAATTATTTGTTCATCTTTGGGAACTTGGTAACTTCTTCCAGAACATTTTGCCACTTTTTTTGTTGGCATATTGCCCCAAGAGACTTAGTTTTTAAACTCTTTAAAGATCTGTGAGAAAACTCATTGAGTAAAGACCCACATGTCAACAATGTACATGTAGTATTATCTTTGTTACTGTTACAGTGAGTATAAAATTTAGAAGACATAATAGCTTAGTAAATTATTAGGTATAGCCTTAAGGAACTGCACCACAATTTTTGACATTGCGTGCCTTATTTAAGAAACATAGTTGTCAAATTTCCTCTAGGGTGGGGACAGTCTTCCTGCCTCCCCCAGGACAAATGGAAAACGGCCTTATTTATTACCTCTCTTCAGTATTTTCCACACAGGGTGGGCTAGAAGGCTCATGTCCTCAAACCAGTGGCTAGCCAAAACAAATATTTAAGTTTTACTTACCTATATATTTCACCTATCTCCCAAAAAAGAGAGGTGACTTATAATGATGCAAGTGCAAGAAACAATGGAATCAACCATCCTTAAGGTAGGGTTTTGAAACAGTAGCTATATGGGAAGAAAAGGGGAGAGAGGGACAGTCACTCTGCAGAGTCTAAGGAAACTAGAGTGACCGATTCACAACCCATCTTCGAGTTTCCTAGCAGCAAAGGCAAAAAGAAATGTGGTACACACAGCTCTTATTTCTAGTAGAAGCACACATACCAGTGAAGTGCCTGCCTTTAAGGATGAGCCCCTGTCTTGGGGCTTTCGATGAGTAAGGTAAGAAATGTCTTTAACAGAATTTAATGATAGTTACGGAGGTTCCACAGATACCCTTTTCTTATGAGGCCCTTGGTGAAAGGCAGGGATTCAGATCTGAACTGAGGTTGTCTCAAGGCAATGCTGTATGGAAGGCTGGGGGACAGATGGGCAGCAGGTGTGTGGTCACATTCTGTCCATCTGCTCTGACACTTCCCTGTGCCTGAGAAGGATGCTGAACGGGGAGGCCTTATCTGGCAGCCAGGAGCATGCCCTGATAGCATCTCTATGTCCAAAAAACAAAACAAAAAAAAAAAAAAAAAAAAAAAAAAAAAAGGAGATTCCCCCTCCCTCCACTAACCCTGTAAAACCGCAGAGGCCTGGTCCACCTTTGAGTGTCTTCTTGAAATTGTCAACTTAAAAGGTGGGAGTTTTTTTATAATGTATCTCTTTAGCAACAGAGAGCTGCAGAAAGTAACTGTTCCTTAGCTGTTTCAAACCTGATCCTCATTAAACCAGCAGAGCCCTCCTGGAGGCAGACAGCTCTTTGGGCCCTCCAGACATGGAGGATTTTAATGATGTACCTGGTTCTGTGGTCTGGGATACAGAAGTGATAAGTACTTTAAGGGGTTGAGGCAGAAAGGGAGGCCATACAAATAATTAAGTATTTACAAAATGGTTGGAAGGGCCAAAGGCGGGGTACCCGGGCCGGCCTTTCAGAAATGGTTTCCAGAGTCCTAAGGAGCCAGCCACCAGGCAGGCTGCCATCGCCAGATCTGTATGGTCAGTAACACACCTCGTGGCTGTGATCCAGAGCCCACTGCCACCCCTGCAACTGGCTCTCGACACCCAGGCACTGGAGAATGGACACGGGGAGGTCACAGCAGGAAACCCCAGCCTTTCCGCAGCACCGCGAGCCGCTCACACGGCCAAAGGGGGCCTCACCTCACCTCAGCCTGACGTCATCCAATTGGCAGAACCGAATTTACACCCAGAACCCCAGCTGCAAGGAAATCTGGAAGATGAAGACTGTGGCTTCCCAACCTGCGCAGTTGGAAGAAGCAATCCACAGTGCCCCCGACACACGATTGTGAATCGTGAGATTCTGATAACACTGGCCAAAGAATATGTCTTATTATATTCTAGCTGCCATCACAAAATACCACAGACTGGGTGGCTTAAACAACAGAAATGTATTTTCTCACAGTTCTGGAGTCTGGAAGACCAGGATCAAGGTCCAGCAGGGTGTGGTTTCTGGTGTACAGATTTTCACCTCTGGCTGCGTCATCACCTACCCTTTTTTTCTGTGCTTGTGTGGAGAGGGAAGAGGAGATCTCTCTTATGTGGTCACTACTTACACCACTCTCATAGGGCCACTAATTCCATCATGAAGAACATGACCTCGTGTAATTCTGTCACCTCCTAAAGGGTCCTATCTTCAAATACCATCAAATTGGAGGTTAGGGATTCAATGTATGAATTTCAGGGAGACATAAACATTCAGTCCCTAGCAGAATGCATCTTTCCTGTAATAGCAAAGATTTCAAGATCATCCCAGACCAGAGAATCATAATGCTTCCTTTTAGCAAGGGGAGAGAATTTCATTCTGTTCTGGTGATGCTCTCGAGTGAGACTCAACCTATGATGAGTGAGTCTTAAGCCAGTGATACCCCTTTCTGTATAATCCACTCCTAAAAGAATTGGATAAAAGCTATGGACCCTTTCCAGAAACATGCACAAAATCCCAGTGTCTACGTGTCCTTTCTGCAGGTTCTGTAAATCTTCCTGTGGACCGACCACCTACCCCGGATCCCTCTTTCTAGCCTGTTTCCTGCTCTTTCTTCAGTACAAGCAACTATTTGCTCCTCTAGAAACTGCTTTTGTTTGGGTGGTCATCAGCAAGCCATGGTACTGTTGATCAGGTCCCAGGGCACTAATGAGATTCAGTGGTTGGAGTTGAGAACTTTCTATTCTCATCCAGAAAGAGAATTGGTTTGTGCAGTTGCATACACTGAAGCTCTGATTAGGATCTTTCCTATTACCTTTAGTTAATAAACATGACCAAGATGACTTGGCCACTTTGGAACATGAAGATTGTGATAAAAATGAATTTACTTGCAAAGCTTAGTCTCCAAAATTGCTTTGAATTTGGGCTCTGGTTCCTCCAGAAGTAAAAACTGCACAGTGAAACGTGTAGGGTGATGTCACCTGGCTTGGGTGGGACACAGTATATTCTAGATGAAAGGTAATGAAACTTTTTAAAGAATTGGATAAATTAACATTTTTATGTGAAATGGATCAATACAATAAATCCATTATGGCTTTGTTAGCTATTTTGTTTTTTGTTTTTTGCAGCATGTCTAGATGGAGAAAATAAGCTGCTAGAGAGTGGAGAAATGTAAAAATTAATTGTATTCTGTAGTCCAAACTATATAGTTTCTTTGGAGAATAAAATAAAGCAAAATGAAGTGAGCCGAATTTGCCACTGAGCAGATGCCAGGATTTTACTCTGTCGATGGAATGTTTCACTTTGATAACCTGTCTGATGAACCACCAAAGGAAGGGGCTGACTCTCTAGCACCCCTGTTTTTAACCCTTTCCCACCAGGTGCTGAGGTTGTCCTTATGCTGACAAATAACTAAATGAAATGTGCAGTCCACAACCAAAATGTAACTCAAATAGGAAATGATGGTCTTTAACTACGTGGCTTGTTTGTGTTAATTAATGCTGCAAATGACACTTAGGGATAAATATGGTAGAGGCTGATTTACTGAGCAGCAAAGCAAAACTTTAGAGAATCAAGGCTTTTATTTAAATAGAGTATTTGAGTGACAATAGTATATGTCTTAGTCCATTCTCGCGTTGCTGTAAAGAAATACCTAAGACTGGGTGATTTATAAAGAGAAGAGGTTTAATAGGCTCACGGTTCCGCAGGCTGTACAGGAAGCATGGAGGCGCCTGCTTGGCTTCTGGGGAGGCCACAGGAAACTTACAATCATGGAGGAAGGTAAAGGGGAAGTTGGCATTTCATAGGAGGGAGAGAGAGAGAGAGGGCAGGCACCGCACACTTTTAAACAACCAGATCATGTGAGAACTCCATTGCAAGAGTAGCACCGAAGGGACGGTGCTGAACAATTCATGGAGGATCCACCTCCATGATCCAGGTACCTCCTGCCAGGCCCCACCTCCAACACTGGGAATTACAATTGAACATGAGATTTGGTGGGGACACCAATCCAAACCATATCAGTATGCTAGGTGCTGTGTCAAGTCACAGTTCTGGGACTGTGAAAAGTAGGCACATATTTTGCAGAATACTTGTGTAGCATGGAATTGGAGTTTCTCAGCCAAGTAACTACATGAAATGTTCCAATAAATAATGTAAAACTTGAAGAATTTCCCACTGAAAAGTTTCCCCTTATCTGTTAACAATGGTGGAATGAACTTTATCAATGTATCCACATTGGTATATCATGCAGTGACTTTATATTGAGATGCAAATGCAGTAGGCTCAATTAAATACCTTTGTTGTGATGTATTTAGACTTGTTGCTTTGTGTTGTTTTACTGAACCAAAAGAAAATAGTCATATTTCTTAGTAGTGACATGCCTAGAAAAGGAGTAAAGCTCTTACTCTTTTCTTTAAACTCTAGTTTTGGACACATCTGAATAGTGGGTAAGTTTTGCTTTTCTGAGTAAAGAAGCGTTTACAAATCTAGAGAACATCATTCACTCCCAGGTTGTTCTATTCAAGAAAAGCATATTGGTAAAAACTGTATTTCTCAGGGCCATTTATTCAAAGCCCATGCCTGCAAGCAGGAATCACCACTCCGCTGTGTAAATGTGTGGCATGACATTGTCTGCTGTGTATCTGATACTGTCTCTATCACACTTTGGAATTTTCTGTCCCTCCTTTTAGCCGGGAAGGATTAGCTGGTGCTCCAATATCTCTCAGAATTTTCTAGTGTTGGCTGAGGATTTGAAATACCATTAGAAAGACGTGGGCCATTCGTCAGCGTTATTGAATGGTTATTAGGGAAAGGTAAAGAGCAGAAGCTCCTAATATGTAAAGGAATGGGAGAGGCACAGATCAGCTGCCTGGGCTTTGTGTTGGAAGCAAGAACTGGAATTAACATGGCCACCAAATAAGGTGATAACTACAGCTCTTTCTGTGAGTTCCTCACCCCTGTGATTTTATCATTGCACTTGTTGATATCATTTGTATGTATGGAATATCCAGTGAGTCTGAAGTGTTTTAGAGTAACAAAAAGTTTATTCTTCCAAATATCCGTGGAAGGTAGGTGAGTACCTCATTTTATTTTAGTGTGTTTGTCATCGCGTGGTTAGGAAATGAGGTGAGCACTTGTCTAATACTGTTAAAAAAAGAAAAACTGGGAGATCTTCTGTCTTTCTCTGGAGGCATCACTGGGATGGAGCTTCTTTGATGTTTAAGAGACAGGTGGAGGGGTCAAGCCGATTGTGGCTCAAGACGCTGGTTGAACCTGGTTCCTGTCTCAGCCTCCATCCAGCCCGCTAATTCAAGCAGATCTTTTTCACACTGTTCATCAGTAAGATGATTTCAGAGGGTCTCTTTTGCTCAAAATTCTATTATTCTGTGCTTCGAACTGAGAGAGTCTGTCTATATGAAAATCCAGGCAGGTTGCATTTCCCCACAGACAATTCAGTCTATGTAATGGTTTGGGCTCTGGGAGCTAGAGATATTGCTAGGTGGGGCCAATTATAAGGTATAATAGTATAATAAGTCAGCATTTTTAAAGTGAAAGAGTCTCTAGCAACTTTACAAAATACTAAAGTGAAAAAATGATTAGAAATTTATCTTTTCAACTTGGTGATTCCATGGATAGACAGTAGATGCACGTAATCACTGGCATATTAATTTGAGTTGTTGCTTTTGCCTTTTCCCCATGGTTTAAAGAACAGTAAGAAGCGCTGGCTAGTCTGTGTCTATTTAAAGAAGTAAAATGCTACTCACTGAAAAATGATAATTAGTAAACCCCAAACAGATTGAAGTTCCCCAGGGAATAAGCGCGGATGCCTGACCTCAGAAGTTGCAAAGGGACCCTGGCTGCCCGTCATTGTCACGCCAATGGGTAGGGCCCGTACCTGCCTTTTTTTGTACTTCCCAGCATGTAGGCCAGCCCACCACAAGAGGTCAATTTGGATACTGTGGTCACATTTTAAAAAGAGAACTATAATTATGACCTCTCATTATGTACAGTGATGCCTGCTGAGTTAAAGATAATGGCACTCCCTGCTTGAAAGTATCAGTTAATTGCCTTCAGGGGTCAGAAGGGTGCTCATGTCTGTCCCCTCCTCCGTGGACTCCCCCAACCCCAACCAGGCATGCACTGAAGACAGATAAACTTGGGCCTGCTGTGCTTCTCACGCTGTTTAAGCACCAGGTTTAACCATGTTTAACCCTGATTATAGTGGAAGGCCAAGTTTAACTCATCTGCAAGAGGGAACTAAAACTTCCATGAGCCCAGACCTAGCCTGTCTTCCCCAGTGGCATTCTTGGAGCCCAGTGTCACCTGGAACTCCATGTCATGGGCCCTGTCTTTGTCGACAAAGGGTACACTCCACAGCTGGTACCGTTGGTTTCGTATATTCTGCTACCATTTTTCCCCCATTAAAACTTTTTACTGTAGAATATTTCAAATATATTGCAAAAAATAGAATCATGAACCCTTGTATACTTTTCACCCAGCAGTCATCAATACCGGCCAAGTTTATTTCATCTGCACCTCTCCCGCTTTCCACCACCTCCTTTGCCCCAAGGTAATGAGGATTTTGGAGCAAATCCTCAGTTATCATATAATTTCTTCTGTGTGTATTTCATTATGTATTTCAAAATTTACAGATTTTAAACATACAACCATAATAATATCAGCAGCACACCTTACAATTTTAACAGCTCCTTAGTATTTATACTATCAGTGTTTACATTTCCCCAAAAGCTTATAATTTTTTAACCTTTTTTTTTTTAAATCTAGACTCAAAGTTCTGTACGTTGTAATTGACGGATGTGTCCCCTAAGTCTCCTTTAAGCTGGAGGAGTTGTGTTGTGCTGTGCTTTGTCTTGTTTGCTTTGCTTTGCTTTGTTTTGTTTGAGGTAGAGTTTCGCTCTTGTTGCCCAGTCTGGAGTGCAATGAATGGCATGTCTCGGCCCACTGCAACCTCCACCTCCTGGGTTCAAGCGATTCTGCTGCCTCAGCCTCCCAAGTAGCAGGGATTACAGGTGCCCGCTACCATGAGTTCTCCTTCCATATTTGTCTACCACTGTCATTTTTTCTTGCCGCTACTGCTACTACTATTATTGTTCTTATTGTTAAAGAAGAGATTGAATTGTTTGCTTAAAAAACAGATACTCATTTTTATTTCCCCTCTGCTCCCCTCCAGATCGCTTCCCCTAAATGTTTTATGGCCACACTGTCCTCTGGCACAAAGTCTGAAGGCTCTCCAGGCAGGGCTTAGGCTTAAAGCAAGCTTAGTTTAAAAAAAGAAAAAAAAAGTCGAAACTCTTTCTAGAAGAATGTTGAAAGGATGAGAGAAAACCGCAGGCATGGTGGCAGTTACGGTGGTTGATTTTTCCTTCTCTGTTTTCCAGTTTTCTTTGTTTCATTTTGCTTGTATAACACTAGCTGTAATTTTTTTCCTATTGAAAGATGAAATATGGTTTTCATGGTACAGAACGAACCCAGTTGCCGTCATGAAGTAACCCGATCCAGCAGCGTGCCGGGCGGGCCTGCGGAGCGCCTCTCCAGATGTTTTTGTCCTTGCTGCCACCCCACTGGGAACGGAAACCTCGCCTGTCCACGCCATCATCTTCCATCGATCTTACCCTTCCAGTCGGCCTGGGTCTGTTCATCATATTTTCTGGCAGTTATCAAGCCTTCTTGGTTTTTCCAAAAACAAGTATGCCCCAGATACAAACCGAAGAGCTTTATTTGGCTTAGCATTTACAGTTCTGTCTGGAGTGAATACACATCATCCACAAGAGGAGAACACGTTTGGCCCAAGCTCACCTCCTTTAAAAGCACGTGTCCCTGACCAGGCTCTGGCGCTCAGTGCTTGGGTCTCCTTTATTCCGCATGACACTTACTTAGTATTTGCGCTTCTGTACTGGGCGGTTTACCCACTATGTTAGTCCATTCAGGCTGCTATAATAAAATACCTCAAAATGGGTGGCTTATGAGCAACAGAAATTTATTTCTCACAGTTCTGAAGGCTGGGAAGTTCAAGATCAAGGGGCCAGCAGATTCCGCGTCTGATGGAGCTTGCTCTCTGGTTCCTAGAGGGCGTCGTCTTGCTGTGTCCTCCCATAGTGGAGGGGACCAGCAGCTCTCTAGGGTCTCTTCATGCTGTCATCCATTCATTGAAATGGGAGAAGTTCCCTTATGCCGCTCCCAGGGCGTGTGACAGGGATGCACCTCGCTTCTTCGGTGCCCCAATACTCAAACCCTAAGGAGGCATGCAGACGGGCAGGTTGTAGGGAGCGTTTTTGGGCTCCGACCTCACAGCAGCATCTAGGGTTGAGTGTTTACAGCTCCCGAAGTCCCTCCCGCTGGGCCTGTGTTACGGGGCGCTCTTTCAGTTTTGCCATCTGCAGGCGGCTTGTGTTAATCAGCTCAGTCAGACTCTCTGCCTTATCGCAGAGGTGGATGGGGAGCCAGAAGGTGGTCTTCCCCTGGCGTGGGGCAGCCTAGTGACCAGACTCCCCTCCAATCACCCCCAGCCAAATTCTGCGTTGTCCCGCCATCGATGGCCTGCTGATGTCTGTTCGTGTCTGTCGATGATGTGTTGTTCTGCTCCTCTTAACGTCCAGCCGCTTACGTCAGGGCCAAGTAGGGTCTTGAGTTTTTGTGGCCACAGGATGAGGATGTGGCAGGCCAAAAGGCAACTTTTTGGGCACGAAAACAGAAATGGCTGTCCTCATTTAGGTCCTTGGGCACAGGCCCAAGGGTGTAGCCCTTGCCAGGGACCCCGCCCTTTTGTAGCCGGCACTTCCCATATCATCATGAGGGCCCCTCCCTCATGACCTCATCACCTCCCAAAGGCCTCACCCCCTCATACTTTCACCTTGGTGATTCGGTTTCAACATAGGAATTTTGGGGGACACACACATTCTGATCACAGCACCCCATAGACCATGTGGCTAGAAAGTAAAGAGCTTGACTTTTTTTAAAATCAAACACATTCAAAAAAGAAGGATCTTTCAAAGTAGACTCCTGACATGCAGAATACTTGTCCAGGGATGTAGCCATTCTTAATAACCATTCTAGAAAATTCTGTGGAGATTTTCTTTAAAACCCATTTCCCAGCCGGGCGCAGTGGCTCAAGCCTGTAATCCCAGCACTTTGGGAGGCCGAGGCGGGCGGATCACGAGGTCAGGAGATCGAGACCATCCTGGTGAACATGGTGAAACCCCATCTCTACTAAAGAATACAAAACTAGCCGGGCGAGGTGGCGGGCGCCTGTAGTCCCAGCCACTTGGGAGGCTGAAGCAGGAGAATGGCGTGAACCCGGGTGGCGGAGCTTGCAGTGAGCTGAGATCCGGCCACTGCACTCTAGCCTGGGCGACAGAGCGAGACTCCGTCTCAAAAAAACAAAAAAAACAAAAAAAAACAAAAAAAAACCATTTCCCATTCAATCACCAGAAAATCAGCTCTTACATTATGGTTTAGACTAATTTTTAAACCCAAACTAATTGTTTTCAACTTCCTTGCCCAGTGGGCCTGAGTTCAGGGATCTTCCCCACCCTTCCAGACAGAACAGTAACTCCCACAGGTCCAGGGCAGCATGCGCACGTTCTTGTTTTTCTCCCAGTAGTGCGGTGTTGCAGGTAAATATTGTTAGGTGGAAAACTTAATCCTTTTATTTCCATGATACCTTTATGTATAGTCGTAGTCCTGAGTCTACATTTCCATACTTAACTATCTAAAATGAAATACTCATTAACAGCGTAATGATATCTTTTGTTCTCAATGATGGATGGATGAATGGATAGATGGATGGACGGATAGACGGACGGATGGATGAATGAATGGGGTCGATGTCTCTTTGTGTCAAATTGAATATACACTATTCAGGGAAAACAAAAGCAATGGCAGTTATATATCATAGCCTTCTCATTGTACCCATGTAGGACTTCCCAGGAACCAGGCTCTGCTTTAGGTGTGAGGCAGACAGTAGGTGAAGGGCCAGTGTAAGATAAAGGAAAATGCAAATGCTTTTTTGGTGCGTTGTTTTATTTTTCAACTGATAGTATGTAAGAGATGTTTCTGAATCAACGCATCTCAGAGAACTATAAAAAAAATTTTTTTTTAAATACCAAGCATTTGATTTGCTTTTCTATTGTTTTCCTAGTCTATTTTCTGGAGGAAGAATTTGACTAGAGAGAGTAAAAGGCTGTGTTAAACTAGGCCTAGAGAGAGCTCAGTACCCATGAGACCTGCTGCTAGAATCAGCAGTCCTGAATTCACTTTCCAAAGTTCTGTGGGGTTTTTTCTTATTACTTAGAAAGAAATACCTGAGCCTGGGTAATTTATAGAGAAAAGAGGTTTATCTGGCTCATGGTTCTATAGGCTGTACAACTTCATGGCGCCAGCACCAGCTCCTGATGGAGACCCGAGACTACTCCCACTCATGCGAAATGCGGAGGGGAGAAATCACAGAGTGAGCGGGGAAACAAGAGTTGGGGGAAGGGAGGGAGGTGCCAGGCTCTTTTTATCAACCAGCTGTCATGGGAACACATAGAGCAAGAACTCAGGACCACAAGGACAACTCCGAGCCATTCACGAGGGATCCTCCCTGTGAACCAAACTCTTCCAAGGAGGCCCCACCTCCAGTGCTGGGGATCAGACTTCAGCATGAGCTTTAGAGAGGGCAAGCACATTAGACTGTAGCACATTACACATCCCCTTCCAGGTGTTTGAGAAGTAGCTTTCTAGTAAGGAAATCAAAAGGCAAAACCTTTTGTAACAAAGAGATCATCTCAGCAGAACAGTGGTTTATGGCATAGTGGGACCTGGTGTGTGATTCAGTATGGTAGAAGTCTACCCAGAAGGAACATGGTGAGGTTTTGTTCTCAGACTACGTCCTGTGTCTCTGTAATGAGAGTCAGGTGTCAGGTCTGGGAGCAACACTGGCTCCACAGTTCTTTTTTAAATTCTTTTGAGTTAGTATAAGACATACATCCCCAGGCAAAGGGAGCCTCTGTTCAGAGTCACCCTCCAGTTCTTCAGTGCTCAAGCGTTGGGGAGGAAGACAGTGGAGAGGTGGGCACACAGTTAGTGTGTGCCTTGAAGCACTGATGGCAGGGTTCTGTGTGGTATTTATTCTCACTAACACACCTGCCAGTGTCGCTCTGAGATGGAATCTTTCCTTCTGTAAAAGATTATTTGCACATTGACCTACTTGAAGACAGAGCTAATGAAGATGTGGTGCACGTGGAAATGTTCAATTCTCAGCACTGACAAGCGCTGCCATGCCTGCTAGGGCCAAGCCACTGTGAGCACCCCACAGCTGTGGGAAAGTTGGTGCAGGGGTTACCAGCAACCACGAACCCTTTTACTAGAGGAGGAAGTGGCTTCTGGCGTGGGAACTGGGCAGGAGCTATCTTCCAGTAAGTGGAGAGAAGTGATGGTTGGGGAAAGCCAGTCATTGGGGAAGATGACCTTATAGCATAGAGAGGGGGAAAAACAGACTCAAGAAAGATGCACTGGTGGTCCTGGCTGGCCGTGCCCACGCCTCTATGCTCTGAGCATCTCCCAGGGCTTTTGGCTCTGGTCTCGAGGGGCTTCCTGGTCCCACCTCTGGCTTCTGGCCTTGGCACATCCTTTGTCTTGGACACCAGTGTGGCCAGGCTCTGAGGTGCTCAGGGGTCTCTTGGGAGTCCCCATTCCTGTTCCTGCCCTATGAAGCCTTGTTGTACCTGAGGCTGGCTCCGGTCGCCTCCTGGGTGGTGAGCTTCAGCTGTAACACTGGATGAAGAAACCAGGAGCAAGCAGGACGTTTTCAAAGCAAAGAATGCCAGAGTCCAGAGGGCTTCGGCATTAATCCCCCTCTCCTCCCTCCCTGCAGGGTCGGAATCCCCTCCACGGCAATCCCAAATGTCCCCTTTGCACATGGCTATGAGTTACAGCATCCCCAGAGAGGGGCGACCCAGGAGACAGAAACCAGAGAATGCAGTAAGCAGAGATTCACAACTGGAGGAGACGCAAAGGGGCAGGGACTTCAGAGGAATGTGTAGTTTCTCATTCATCTATGGGAAGCTTTAAAAATTTTTGAAAATACGTAAACTGACCTCAGACAAGCCCAGCACAGTTTAACAAGCCAAAGAGAACCAAATCAAAACCTCTTGCCTCTTCAATAATTGCCCTGTCTTATTACCCATGGGACAGGATCACAACTTGTTCTGGGTCGTTTGTCACCTTTGCCCTGGGCTTCAAATCTAGAATTTTAGGTTTTTTGATACTCTCAGTTTCTGTCTACATGGTTCTTTGAGTTTTCTCCTGGGCAGCTGCTAGAAAGAGTTTGATCAACTGGTCAAAGATATTAAAGAAGTCAATGTTGATCAGTGGGAAAATTTAGAGTGCCAGATAAAAGAGGTGTCTGAGGTGGCAGTGTCTTGTCAAAGGGCTGGAGGCGACGCGTTCACTTGATTTGGAAACAAATCAGATTCGAGAATGTGACGGCAATGTGACGCAGGCCTTGCTGCTGAGGCGAAAAGGACCTTAGAATTAAGGGATCCAGAAGACATCAAAGTTAAAGCATTTCTTGTTGCCTGGAGAAAACAGAAATACGGAAGCATCTGCCTGGGGAGTATCGAGGTACTCCTTTCATTTCTCAAGCAGAGAAGCAGCAGGGACAGTAATCGACTCAGAGGAAGTGAGAGGCCCCGAGAGCTTCCAGCCTGGCCATCCTAACACCACGTTAGAATTGGGGTACCTGAGACAGCCCTCAGCACCAGGCTCCCAGCCCAGGATGCTCTTTGACCTCTGTACTTACCTTCCAGTAGCTTTTCCTAGAATCCCCTTCCTGATGAAGTGAAATGAGGGGTAATAGATGGGCAGTTTACGCGAGTTAGAAGGATGCTCCTTGTTGGGGAGCTGACTCAGACAAATGTATTCCGATTTTGCAGGGTTCGCTGTGATGCTCCTCCTCAGAGCCCATAAATTCTTCCTTTATAGTCCACCAGTCCCTATATTTAAGCTGGAAAGACTCAGGAAATGTGTGAATGGGAGCCTAATACCCAGGGTACCTCCAACGAAATATAGAGCTTACTTGGAGATGTCTTTGTTAGTTTGTTTTCATCTGTTCTTACCCCTTGACCCTAAAACTTATCTAAGCACAGTCATCCGTTGGGTATCCATGGAGGATTGGTTCCAGGACCCCCTAAGATACCAAAATCTGAGGATGTTCACATCTCTTAGATAAAATAGTGCAGTTTTTGTTTTTAGTTTTTGTTGTTGTTTGAGGTAGAGTCTTGCTCTGTCACCCGGACTTGAGTGCAGTGGCACAATCTTGGCTTGCTACAGCCTCTGTCTCCTGGGTTCCAGTGATTCTCGTGCCTCAGCCTCCCAAGTAGCTGGGACTACAGGCACCTGCCACTACACCTGGCTAATTTTTTGAATTTTTAGTAGAGATGGAATTCCATCATGTTGGCTAGGCTGGTCTTGAACTCCTAACCTCAAGTGATCCACCTGCCTTTGCCTCCCAAAGTGTTGGGATTACAGGCGTGAGCCACTGTGCCCAGACAAATAGTGTAGTATTTGTATAGATCATTCATCCTTTCCCCTTTCCCCCCACCCCCGACATCCCCCCAACTCACCTAACAACTTAATTAGATTATCTTTTGTTCCAACAAACAGCTGTTAGTTTCAGTTTACTTAATCATTGCTTTGAGCTTGCCTCATGTCTTCAGAGCAGCAAGAGTTTGGGGTGTTCTTTGATTCATTTTTTTGGAGAAGAAAGGCTGTTCTTGGTGTTCTCTGTCTCCAATTTCCATCCTAAAGATGATGCGTAAAATCACAACTTGGTGTCCAACTTAGTGGGAGATTTTTGTTCCCTAAAATCCTGCTCATCAGAAGCTTGTGCACTGGGCTCGCTGGCGTCACTTTGTCTCCTGTCTCACTGTGACAAGAACCCCTAAGGTGTTTGCAGTTCATGTCCACAGTGAATCCCATCTCCCGTTTCCCACTTCATCCCTCCTGCTCACTCGGGCAACTTCTTTCTCAATAACCTTCAGCCAAAAGGGAAGTGGAAGAAATATTAATGGCAAATGACGTCAGTAGAGCTGACGGCACCCTGTGTTCTGCTGCCTTCAAGATCAGAGACGGCTGTTATAGATACCTTGATTGATTGCAACAGAAGCCAAAGGGTATGGCTCTTACTTACTTTAGTGATTTCAAAGCAACAAATGTAGATATCCTATCTGTCTTAACCGATGCCTAGGGATTTTGCAAAAAGGAGGAAAAGAAAGACGTCAACAACAAAGTGAATTGTATATCTGTTTACTTTTGATGTGTTCTATTTGAGATAGTTTGGTTTGAAGAGCTGCTTTTCTTGATCATAGCACATGTATCTGTGAGCTTACTGTGAGGTTTCTCAGCCTTAGTACTATTCACCTTTTGGACTGGATCATTCTTTGTGGTGGGGGCTGTCCTGTACACTGTAGAATGTTGAACAGCCTCCCTGGCCTCAACCCATTAGATGCCAGTAGCACCCTCCAGCTCCCACCCAGTCATGACAATCAGAAACATTTTCAGACATTGCCATACATCCTTGGGGGAAGGAAGTGCAAAATTGCCCACAGTTGAAAATACTGGCTTAGTATATGAGGTGTGCATAAGTGCAGATCTACTCAGCATTTCCCCGCGAAATCCACAGCTTACTTGGAGTTTTGTTTATTTGTTTGCTTGCTTGTTTTCATCTGTTTTTATCCTTTTGGCCCTAAAACTTATCTAAGCACAGTCATCCCTTGGTATCCATGGGGGATTGGTTCCAGGACCCCCTAAGATACCAAAATCTGAGGATGTTCAAGTCTCTTATATAAAATAGTGTAGTATTTGTATGTGATCTATGCACATCCTCTTCTGTACTCTGTTATCTCTAGGTTACTTATAATATGTCATACAATGTAAATACTATGTAAATAGTTGTTAGACAGCATTGTTTGGGGAATAATGACAAGCAAAAAGCCTGAACATGTTCAGATGCAGCCATCACCTAACTACATAGTATACATGTCAGCAACAGTGTAACATTTTCTGGAATTATTTTTCCCTAATATTTTTGATCCTTTGCTGATGAAATCTGTGGATATGGAACCCATAGATACAGAACCCATGGATGTGGAGGGCTGACTATATTTTTTCTCCATTTTGAGGGGTTAATTAATGCCCCAGTTGTGTCATTCTCAGGCAGAGTTAGAGAAAATGGACAAAGATATTTCAAAGCAGAGAAGTCTAGTAATATTATAGAAGATCTGGGAGCACTTGTCTTCCTTGACATCTTCTTTGGATGGCTTCCTTGATTTACTGCGATAACCATTCTTCACCTTTCAGACACTTCAGAATTCCCTGACAGATTCCTACAAAGATTCCTTCAGCTGGGGTGGAGCCTGATGTTTGGTTTTCTGGGGTTCCCATGGAATTTCACTGCACATCTGGAGGCTTATTCCCTGTGGAACATCCAGTACTTCTCCCCCAAGCTGGGTGCCAGACCTCAGGTAGCTGGATTCACCCAGCAGCAGATTGGACAAGCCATCCATTCACTTGTTCACTAACTATCCAGCACTCCAGATGTTCCAGGCACTGTTCTAGGTGCTAGGGAACACCCTAGTGTATGTATCTGACCATGTACCCATGGGTTTTTTTGTGTTTTTTTTTGACACAGTCTCACTCCATCGCCCAGGCTGGAGTGCAGTGGCACCATCTTGGCTCACTGCAACCTCTGCCTCCTGGGTTCAAGCAGTTCTTATGCTCCAGCCTCCTGAGTAGCTGGGACTACAGGTGTGCACCACCACGTCCAGCTAATCTTTGTATTTTTAGTAGAGATGGGGTTTCACCATGTTCACCAGGCTGGTCTTGAACTCCTGACCTCAATCAATCTGCCACCTTGGCCTCCCAAAGTGGTGGGATTACGCCACCATGCCCAGTTTACCCGTGTTTTTATATCTGATCTTTTCATCTATTATTTGGTATTTTTGTTTGTTTGTTTCCTGAATTTATTTTATTCAGTTAAAGAGATTTCATCATCCTATAAGACTCCTCAGGTGTGAGGGAGAGCAGGGAGAGCTGGAGAAACACATTAGCCCTGTGGAAAATCACATGATTTCTAAGACGGTAATGGTTATGATTCTTAGGCTTTCTCTATGGGAAGTGTTTCATTGTCATTGTTTTGTTAGGGCGGTCAGCTCAGACGTGCTGAAGGCAGTGCTTACATTTTTGTAGCAGGTGTATATTGCAGTGTGGATTGAAGCAGGGGCTTCCTGCTGGCCTTGTAGTCTTAGTTTGTTAAAGCAGATGGCCTCTCCAAGTCACTTCCCTCTGAAACTCAATCCCAGAGGAAGGGGAGTGAACATGCTTAGAAACCACACCAGGGGCCGGGCGCGGTGGCTCAAGCCTGTAATCCTAGCACTTTGGGAGGCCGAGACGGGCGGATCACGAGGTCAGGAGATCGAGACCATCCTGGCTAAAATGGTGAAACCCCGTCTCTACTAAAAAATACAAAAAAAAAAACTAGCCGGGCGAGGTGGTGGGCGCCTGTAGTCCCAGCTACTCTGGAGGCTGAGGCAGGAGAATGGCGTAAACCCGGGAGGCGGAGCTTGCAGTGAGCTGAGATCCGGCCACTGCACTCCAGCCCGGGTGACAGAGCGAGACTCTGTCTCAAAAAAAAAAAAAAAAAACACACCAGGAACCCACAGAATACCCACACCAGACTTGATGGATTCCTGTGAAGTAGACCTGGCAGGGACCTATCAGGACAGGCCATGGCTTTCTGGAGGCAATAGTATATTCTCCCAGCCTTACTAAGGCTGTTAGCTGCCCCTAAGGTCTTTGGAGTAGATGCCCTATTTGGTAGGTGTTTCTTGGAATCTGTAGCTCTGGCAACCACAAGTCACAGAGGGAGGACCAACTCAAGGGATATTACAGAGCAGGAACTATGTGGAAAGGGATGAAAAACCAAACCGGCCCCTTCCAGGTCTGCAGCCACCCACCCATCATTTTAAAATGAGTGGACTCAGGCACAGCAAAATGAAAGGAAAGTCAGCAGACCCAGGACTTAAAACCCAAGAATCCTCATGTCTAGTGCAGTGCTTTTCCTATCCTGTCCGCAGAGGAGAAGCCTCTTCCACAACCAAAGGAACCATCTCAACAGTTTGAGAAACTGAGGCTCAATATTTTTCTTCACCCAAATAGCTGGAAACTGTGTTACCTGTTCGTCTCCCTGCAGCATAATATAACTGTGTGTGTACATTCAGAACAAGAGGATTTGAAAACATCTTTAAGATGTGTGACCGTTTTCCAGTCTCGTACTATAGAGAAGAGGCAATGTGATAAGACAACTGCATTAAAGATGAAAATTGAAATAGGCTGCTGGGAACCGGTCCAGAGGAGAAGTAACGTTTGTTACTGAAGCATGGGCGAAGGAGGAATTTTTTTTAATATGGGATTTGAGATTGGCTCAGTTTGGGTAATGGTTGGTCATAACTCTGTTCAGCACCCATGACAGCACGTGTGGTGTGAGGCTGAATGAACCAGCAATCATTGATTTGGTTCCTGAATTAATTCAGCACCCATGGCAGCATGCGTGGTATGAGGCTGAATGAAGCAGCAATCAATGACTTGGTTCCTGAATTAGGATGCTGAATTAGGTACTGATGGGAGGACCCTCCCCATCCAAAAATTTAAAGGGTGGCACTTCCTTGTTCTCTTGTACCCCTCTGTCTCACTTCATTCCCCTGAGATACAACATGAAGCACTCCTGCCAAGTGGGTCCTCATTCCTAGAAAGAGTTCCTGGCCAAAATGCCTGTCTCTTTTCTTATGCTGATAAACTGGGTTGGACCATCTAGGGAAGATCCTACAAAGCCAATCCACTGCTCCCCTCCTAGAGACCTCATCCCGGGCCCTTTATCCTTCACAATCAGCCATGCCTCTGAAGCGGAAGCCCCCGCTATCCACCAAACAGCTACCCAGTCCCCTGAAATAATTCCAGACACAAAGCTCCAATGTCTTTGGTCAAAAGCATCCTACCACAATAGCATGCCTGCATCAGAAAGTTCCTCTGCTGTCTAAAGAGGTAAACCACCAGTAGTCTCTCTTGACCACAGAAAATTTAGACTTTTTTATAGAGACCCAGAGTGTACTGATGAAAAGTAGCACATTACCTAAGGTAGAGAGCGGGAATGAGCCCCAGAGAGAGGCACGGGAGGGAGAGAGTGGGGCAGCACTATATCCTCATAGGAAGGGCTGGGGTGGAGAGATCAAAGGGAGGGGTGTTTGGGTGAGGGGACTGGGAGAAGTGTGCCCAGAATCTGTAGGTTGGAGTACCATGCTGAGCACAAGTTATATAATCAACTCAAACACTTTCTTTCTACCTTCTGGTAGTTTGCAATCTAAAGAAAAGGGAATGCCTGTACAAACAGTGCAGTGTGTTTTATGCACAAAATCTCACTGTAGAAAACTTTTGATATCATATACTAATATAAAAGGCTGACGAAATACGTTAAGTGAAAAAAATTTTAAGTTGCAGGAAACTATTTTCCATGTAAAGTTGTTTTTTAAAAAGATAAATTTGCGTGCATGAGTAAGTATATATGTGTGTGTTTGTATTTCGATGAATGTATATATATATGCTTATTTTTGCATAGACAATTTCTGGACATATATATAAGAAAATATGATTTTGAAAATAAGCCTATAGAGAAGGCGTTTATCTCTCAAATTATATCCATCCAGTGTATTTTTTTTTTTTTACAGTGAGCACACATTACTTTCATGACTTTTAAAAGAGGGGAAAACTTAAGTATTTTAATAATAGATAAGCGTAAGCATTATAGCGTCTCTTCTCTTTGGAGAGGAGAGACAGGAGGTTGGTGGCTCTGAAGATAGAAGCACTGACAGGGTGTCAGGGTGTGACAAGGAGAAAGGCTTATGAGATGTTCTACCAGAGAGTCCAGGACACTTTTCCATAGAAGGTTATCAGACTCATTAGGCTGCCTGGTGTTCACCCCAGGAGCCAAAGAGGGTCCTTCTGGCATTGATCTACAGTGCTAGGTCTGTGCTTAACCAGCTTGCTGAATAAGGAAAGAGGTCTGAGTGATTATGTCTATTTTTGTTTGCCTGTGAATCTAGATATTGAACCCAGAAAGTGTTATATCTAGTACACTCACAAATGAAAACCAAAAAGATGACACTTGGGAAATCTTTGCAATTTTAGGGTAGGCTAAGATTTCTTAGAACACAAAAGACACTAAGCTGTAAAAGAACAAAATGGTAAACTGGACTAAGTAAAAATTGAAGACTTCTGCTTCTTAAAAGACACTCTTAGGAAACAGAATAGTAAACCATGGGCTGAGAAAAAAACATGTATCTCATAGAGGACTTATATTCCAAATATTTTTAAAAATCTTACAATTGAATAATACTGGTTGAACCACCTAACTAAAAAATGGATAAAAGTCTTTAACAGACTTTTCATGTAAGATACGAATGGCCATCAAGCACATGAAAAGATGCTCAAGGTTATTTGTCATTAGGGAAATACAAATGAAAACCACAGTGAAATATCACTATATATGCCCTAGATGGCTAACGTTTTTAAAGATTGACAATTTCAAGTAGTGGCAAAAAATATGGAGCAATTGAAACTCTCCTACATGGTACACGCACCCTCTTTGGAAAACAATGTAGCAATTCTCTGTAAAGCTAAACATAAATTCACCAGCAATTTTCCAAGAGAAATGAAAACACAGGTTCAAAAAAGACTGGTATAAAAGTTCACAGCAGCTTTTGTATCATATCCAAAACTGGAAACAATCCAATGTCAACCTACAAGTGAATGAATTGTGGTATATCCATTCAGTGACTACAACTCAGTGATAGCCATAAGGAATGAACTATTGACACCACATCTTTGATGAATAACAGGAGGCAAATCCATGGTCATCCAGACTAGGGGTAGGTATGTCTGCCAAGGGGTGCAAGTAAACTTTGGGGTGATGGAAATCTCTATCTTGGCTATGCTCTTTATCTTGATGATGGTGGTAACAGTGGTGTCAGAACTCATAAAACTCTACAGTTAAAATGGACACATGTTCTTGTATGTAAATCATCCCTCAATAAAGTTGATTTTTGAAACAGTGGCACTCGCTGTATTCCCCTGGGGAAGGGCTGGTACTGTAGTATGCCAGTGTGCATAAACATTTTAATTTTCTCCTACCATTTGCAGTTCTTGCATTTGCCAATTCGCTTACTAAGATGTCAAGAGAGGAGAATCCCAAGCCTTGCTCTCTGCTCGATTCTGCCCATAGGGCTACTTATTCAGGAACTGATCCTTTCAGAAGGGAGAGTGGGCCTGTAGGAATGCATTGTGAATGAGATCATGTGAAGGCTGGGGGTTGCACCTGCCCCGAATGACCAGCACTAGTTCCATGATCACATCAGGATTTTTATCTGTGGAGGCATCAGGCATGGCACTCTGGTTTGAAGGAAAGACAGGGGACATGTCCCTCAGCATGCTGCTTTTGTTTCAGTTTATGTATCTGTTTGGCTTGGCTGGGTGGGGGGGGGGGGTCACAGGTGGATGCTCTACAGATCCAAAGCACCCCGGCAAGTGTGCCTTGGGAATGCCCCACTTAGGTTCTCCTACATGTGTGATTATTGATGGGATACTTTTCCTTTAAGGTTTCCTTTCTCTCTTTCTGTTTTCTTTCTTTCACTATGTCTTCTTTTATTTGTGTCCCCTACAATTTCCTTTAATGTGTTTTGAAGAATACAGAAATACTTCCTTTAACTTTCTGGCAATATAAATAGAAAAAGACTCCAGACTTCCTCCCTGTGTTTCCTCTTGTTCTAGGCCCAGCAAACCTCCTGGCCACTGAGAAAAACTTTGGGTACGAGTCACCTGTGGAGGCAGGGACCATGTAGCCAGGCCAACCATGGTCACCTGTAGCAGTTGCGTTCTCAGTAATGGCAGAGACCTTTTGCTTGGCAGGAAAACATTTTCTTGGCTACCCCTGAGAAAGGAAAAGGCCATTTCTAAAAGGAGGGGCAAGAGGGAAAGGCCTGTGGCCTTAACAGCCCCCCCGTCAGGAACTGCTTGTCCCTTGTGACTTGTGAGATGCCAGCAAGAATGCTGGGGCTGTGAGTGCTACTTCCAGGCAACAGGCCCTGTGGGGGACCAAGGGACCCAGGGCAGTGGGAGCCACAGGGGCAGTGGGGAGAACTTTTAATTTTTTAGTTGAATGGTTTTATATATATAAATATATTTTTTTATATAT
>NW_016807466.1:1721213-1778276 GCF_001698545.2 Rhinopithecus bieti | reverse complement strand
ATAAACTATATATATACTATTATATATAGTAGCTAATATAGTATGTATATTATATATAATAGTTTATATATATTTGATTCATGATTAATTATATTAGTTGATATAATTTATATATAGTAGTTTACATATATAATATATATACTAATGTCAGTGGGAAATGGTGACTGTTTTAGGAATTTCACCCCTGGAGTTGCCAAATAAGTTAATTTACTTGTTTCTCATATAATGTACTTATTAAAATAAACTTTTAGTCCATTATGGAGTGTAAGTAACAGGCCTCCTGCAGGCAAAATAGAAAAAAACTCTTCAGAGTCAAGGTCTGTTTTTTTTTCTTTCTTTCTTGAGACCTTGTCTTTGGGAACCAGCATCGTCCATATCATTAATTGCTTGTGGGCCTCTTTTTACCACATCGTATTATTCCGTTGGAATTAAACCACACGTATAAAGTATGAAAAATGTACTTTTTTAAACATTAAAAAAGTAATTTTCTACCATCATACTCAAAATAAAGTGCCATGGAGCCATTAGTAGTAAATTGAATTTTTTGGTATGTAATTTGTACAAAAACTGACAAGTGCGAGCCCCTTGTCCCCCATCATTAGTCATTGGGTTTAGCGGACACAGAGGCAGTAATCTGCAAGGGAAGGCATTTTGATGTCGACTTCGATTGCACACTTCGTTTATTTGGACAGGGCACAGGCGGCAGCTTCTGTCACGCAGCATCACTGCACTATTAGTGAATTTCGCCCCAGGGCAGCTGGGACGCTGCGCTGGGGCAGATGTTCTTTTCAGCCTATTCAGTGACCGTTCTTGGGGGTTGTTTACTGTTGTCATGGTGACCTTCATTTCCATAGCAGCAGAGCTGCTGTTTCTCAGAGGAAAATGAATTTAGTTATAAAAGGATAATATTTTTCTCTGTCTCTATATAACCTGCCATCTGTCAACTGGTGGATCAGTAAGGATTCAGAAACCTATTAAGAATTATAGCAATGAAGTGATGAGTATTTTTTTTTTAACCCATATTAAAAGCAATAATAGCAGTGGAAGCAAACATTTTGCCCTCAACATGAGAACTTTAATTTTTTCTTTATATTTTAAGTGCTTTTTTTAAATGCCTTCACCACCTCCACACCGCTGTTACAAACACACAACCTCGTGAAACACAACTTACATTCTGCTGACAAATGGAAATGACCAGATGTCTTGTTTGTAGCTCACTAGATGCAGGTGTGTTTAATGTTTTCCTGATGCTGTGAGCTTTTCCCAGTTCATTAAAGATTCCTATGGCTGAACTTCCTATTGTCACTGACTCTCCTGCTCCTCACCCCAGGGTAAAAGCTATGGGGGTGCATAGATCAGCAATTTATCAGGAACATACGGTGCAAATTATAAAATTAACAACATGAGAAGAGACCATGCTTGTGTGATGAAAAATTTACTAACATGATCCTTAAATCTCATTCTAGAACATCTTTTCTTCTTCTCAAATCCCACTGGGAAGAATGTCGCCTTTGGGATAGCTCATCTAGTTCCTGGATATTTTTTTTTCTCTGTTGCATTCATGAACTGTAACTTGCAGGGGGAAAAACACACACACACACCGGCCCCGTTGTAAATAATGTTATTTATTGGTTGATTTTTCCAGATCCTGACATTGATGCTGCCAGTGCCATGATGCTTTTGAATACTCCCCCTGAGATACAAGCAGGTTGTGAGTAGATATTTCTATAGCCTACAGCACCATAGTTTGTGAACTTAACCTTCTCATTTATACACCAGGTCATAGGAAGAACTAATGCTAAAGTAGAACTTCCCTTGTAGAATCACTTTAAAAGCTACATAAGTACATGATTACATGCATATGCATATAAACATGCAGCCATGCATATGTATGAATGAATGCATAGGTGTGTTTCCAAGATGAGAAAGTTCTCATATAATTTCAGGACTTAAGACGTGGGGAAAGGGAAACAGATCCTTTATTGAGTCCCAGTGGAGAGGCCTTCCTTGCTCCTGTAGGTATTGCTCCTGTGAGTTTGTAGTTTCTCCTAGAAGAGGCTACATGGGGTCAACTTAACCATAATGGACGGGAGCAGTACCCATTTTTAGAAATTTCTTTCTCTTCTGGGACCTTATCACCAGGCTGCCGTTTTGGAGAAGAGTCTAGTGAAATAGGCCTGTTGGAGCCTGGAATATCTTTGAAATGAAACCATGCTACCAGCTTGGACCATTTCCACCCAGCCTCCCAGGCTGCCCCAGATAGCAGGGCAGGGCTGTTTAGCTAAGCAGGACTCCCATCCTCACCTTCTGTTGGCCTTGAACAATGTCAAGTTTGAGACAACTCTTCCTTACTGAGACTTCTCTTCTCACCACCTGAGGTTTTTCCCATCTCTGGAGCTAGTCTACCATGGTTTTAGAAAGATCTCTTCCCAAGGGATGAAGAATGGCTTCGAACAAAGATATCTGTCCCTTCCTCCTCCCAACTCGAGGTCAGTACCTGTGCCCACATCCCACACCCAGCTAGAACCCTGTTGAACACACAGACAACTAACTGGTTTACCAGGATCTGCTCAGCTTGTTAAGACATTGCTGCGTTACAGCCTCTTTCTTACTGATGAAACACGCTGGTGAGGACATGGTGACATGAAGCAGCAGACACCACTATAACACTGCCGCTTAGGGGCTGGCACTCACCTGTCTCCTTCTTATGGCTAGGCCTTCAGCTCATTTTGGGTTCTGGCTCTCTGAGGGCCACGTGGCTGCCTGAGCAGTGGGGAGTCCCTGCCTTTGGAGTGGATGGTACTTCACACAGGAAAACATCCATCCTCAGACCCAAAACAGGTGCCTTTTGTTAGTAGTGGACTACGTGGAGTTCCGGGCCATCCATCATAGCCCCCCTGCTTGTCCAGCCTTCCTGACGGCTTTAAGATATTTGACTCCAACCTTTCTTATTTATTCCTGTTTTAAAAGACCCAAGAAATTCAGCTGAGCATTCTCAGGGAGGCTTGTTCCTCTGCCTGGAGCTGCCATTACCTGTTCCGAACAGTCTAGAGTTCTGATTCTCTCTTTCTAAACTCAGACCTCCAGCTATTGCAATGTTGGACTCCCTACACCTCTGACATGCAAACGCCACTGCTAAGCAGATGTGTCACTGGTCTAGCTCTGTAACGAGCAGTTAACCTGGAGTGTGGTTTTTAAATGATGTTTTATATTTCAGAGAAATATATATGTTTTTAAATTTTTTTTTAAATAAACTTCCATTCTTAGATGGCATTGCAGGAAAAGTACAGACCAGATTGTAATCAAGTTCCAGGCTGAAAAGATTTCTAAAATTAAGTTGCATAACTCAACCCAGTGGAAACATACTGATTTCATCAGAGCCATGTAAGATTCGAGCACCTTCCTTTGCACCCAGCCACTACACAGTGATCATTAGCTTAACAAAAATACTTCCAGCTGGTTGCTGAAGTTCAGAGGGAAAATGGGATTATGGACTTCTGCTAGAAGAGGCTACATGGGGCCAGCTTAATCATAATGGACCTGAGCAGTACCCATTTTTAGAAATGTCTTTCTCTTCTGGGACCTCATCACCAGGCTGCCATTTTGGAGAAGAGTCTGGTGAAGCAGGCCTGCTGGAGCCTGGAGCATCTTTGAAATGAAACCAAGCCAGGCAAGGGGACTGATGGATCATTCACAGATCCTCAGCGGCTTCCATAAATGTCCATGATTACTGGATTCTTGAGCATGGGTAGGAAAGGAAAAAGGTTTCTCCTGATGAGTAGACGAGTTGTTTTTGGTGTTCGCCACCCCTCTCCATCTCTGTAACACTCCAACTGTAAATACTTCTTTTTCCAGGGTAGCCACAGTCCTATTTACATTGAAATGCTGAATTTGAGTTTTACAAGCTCAGTGTTCACGTTTTGAAGCTGTAGGCTCATTTTTAGAAGGCTTTTTTTAGAAGGCTATTACCGCAGTGTGAGAAATCCAGCCACAGCCTTCATGAAAGCCCCAGGCCAAGAATGGGGCTCCAAGACAGTGGAAGGAAAGAACCCAGGGTGCCTCCAAAGGTCATAGAAGGAGATGCTCATGGACAGGAGTAACAGAAAAGTAAATGTGAAGACTGAGCAGAGAGTAGGTAGTAGAAGACTGAGCAAACCACCTTTGCATTCACTGTCTCATCTGACCGCCAGCCCTATTTCAATGCCCTGGAGGTCAAGGGCAAGCATAGTCAAGGGGCAGGTTGTAAGGACTCTGAGGATTGGAGCAGTATCTTAGCAAGGGAGTGAAGATGCACGGAGCGTCTTCTCTGTGCACTTGGGAAATCAGCTGGCCGATCCTGCCCATAAACCCAACCAGAGGAATGTATCTGCAGCTTGTGGTTAGCTCTTTCTGGCTTCACTCTTTCTCCATGCCCCGGCCCCTGCCACCTTTCTTTTCATTTCATGTTGTATAACATTATGTTTCTTGGGATTTGAGGCAGTCCTTTGCCTTAAGGGAGAAGCATTACAGATAGAATGATTAGGCAGTCATCCCCTGCCCTGCCGGCATCGCCCAAGGCCTGGAAAAAGTGAGAGGCTATTCCTGTGCAAAAATGGTTAAAGGCAACAGCCAGCCAGCCACAGTAATGGTGTGTGGGCAGCCTACATAGGGGTGTTTGTGTGCCTGTGTCCCAGTGTTGGTATCTCCCAGGTCTTCTCCAGGTTGAGGGGTTCTGCCGCTGCCCATGAGTGGGGAGCGTGGCTTCCGAGAGCAACACATTTCCTGTCTGCGCACAGCCTGCCTGTATTCCCCCGTGGGCTGGTGCTGTGGCTGGGCCCTGTTTATAGAGCTTCCTCGTGCGGTGCTATTTATAGCCCCTTGTTTTCACCTCTCGGGCTGCTAGATGCCCCTGCTTGCATGGGGGCCACCAACCCAGTCTCTTCTGCTGCTGTTCTGCTCCCAGCAGATAGAGGCTGGCCTGGATGGCTGGAAGGCTTTGCCTTTGTCCTCACCCTTCATAGCCACTCCAGGTCACCAGATGGCAGCCACTTAGATCTTTTCTCTTCCTCCTACCCTTGCTCAGCATCTGTAAAGCTAGCACAAGGCCAGCAGACTGGCCACAGTCCAGGGTCTGAAGCTGAGTAGGTTGCACAAAGGAAATGGCTCAGATGCTGTTGAGAGCTGCAGGCAGAGCAAGCCTCTTTATCGTTGGAGGGTCCGTGTTGCCCCACGGGAGCCCAGCACACAATGTCTTGCTTGGGCTGGAGTCCCTATGGGTCCCTCCACCTCTCATTTCAGTCTAATTCTTCACTTACAGTGCAGCAGCAGTGTGCATCTAATAAAAACCTCAGGCTGCAACATTTTGTCCTCCTGGCAGCATCCGCTGTGCATGTGACATTAGCCTTTTTAGACTTTGCCTGTTTGCAGCATAGGAAACATTCTGCAAGGAGAGCCACCATGTCTCACACGCTCTATAGGATGCTGCCTTCAGAACAGTCAGCATGGGACATTGGGACATGGCTGGCTCATTACCTCCTGGACTTTGGATTATGCTCCAGTCAAATCCTTCTGCCTACCCCACCCTCCCCACCCTCAAAATGGCTATGTAGACTAATTCCAGCTTCTAGTATCTCCTTAAGTACCTGCTTTGCAGTTAGTTCCCCTTTGACAAGCCCCGTGAGTCAGCTTTAACCCTAATGGAGGACTCGTTAGTCAGGAGAAGCCAGATCTCCATTACTCATCTTCAAAGGCTTATATAATCCCTGTTTGGAAGGTTCCCAGAGACGAACTCTAGATAATAAACAAAACAACAAAATGGAACAAGGGAAGGGGAGGGATTGGGGGAAGGCGTTCCTCCCCCTGCCTGGAACTGGGATGTATGTCAGACACAGCAGAGGGAAGACAACCAGGAAATAGGCTGTGTCTCCCCGTGCCAGCCCCCTCCCCAGTGCGCTTCCAAGTAAGCAGGTGGAAAGGCCGACTTTAGGAAGGGGAAGGATTAGCGGAATCACCTGCTGCTCAGCTTATGGCCTCTGAGAGAGTTAGCCAGGGCTGCCCTCCAAAGGCAGCGGCAAGAGCTCAGAGGTTAATTTTAGAAGTTGTGAAACACCAATGAAGCTAAGCCTCAGGAGGGGAGCCGGGGAAGTGCTGAGGGACTATGTAGCGTGGAGGGGTTTGTCCTGGACCTTAGACTTTTTTTTTTTTTAAGATTCTCAGGATTGCGTTATCCCATTTAGATCATAGCATCTACAATGAGCGGTGCTGCTCTGTTTGGCTCTCTTCTTATGTGTGAAGGTTGCCTTCTTGCTAGTTAAAACCAGAAAGCTTAGAGTTCCTCTCTAACACCCGAGAACGTGGTTGATGGCAAGTGTGGGAAAGTGTGGTGCCAACGTCCCTCATCCTGAGAGCCTCAGGGGTGGGTATTCTCCCATCTAAAAGACAAATACGTAACTGGCCTAACTTGCAGGGATGATGCTGGAGGCCTGGGCTTTGTCTGGAGAGAGCCACAAATCCGAGGGAGAAGTTGACTTTGAACGTCGAACCCTTTTGATGTCTTACATAGCTGGAGGCCAGTGCATTTCAGTACATCGGGTGCGGCAGACTGGCTGTAAGGTTTTGGTCTTTCAGTGCCTTCATGTGCTCTGAGGGAAACAGAGAGTAAAACGAAGGGAAAGAGTAGATGTGCTGGTAGAGAAAGGGCTGAAGGATGGACTCATGTTCCCACCGAGCCTCCTAATGTAGGTAGTGAACTGCCTTTCTCTAACAGAGCCATTTTAGACTGGCTGTGACTTGTTCTTCAGAAGCCATGTTCCTGACACTTGGAGATGGGGGCAGAAAGGAGAAAGACAGGGGTGCAGTTAAGTGTCACAGCTGGCGTCTGGCAGCTGGTGAGCAAACACGAACACATCCTCCATCTCTCCATGGAGAGCACTGCCAATGATGAGGACGGAGAAGCGCCAGGGTTGGCAGAGGCAGCGTTTAGTTGCAGCTCATTTGAGAACAGGCTGCAGGATTCAGAGGAAGAGCTGAGTCTACATGCCAGAAGTCTTGTGAGGTTCAGGAAATAGCTCAGGGAAAGCCTATTAATGCTTCAAGAGAGCTTTGTCCATGAGATTCTCTTTGAAATGAATGCTGTTCATTAATCAGGAAGATGTTTTAATAGGTGAATGCAGAGTTAGGAATAACTACAAAAAGCATAATGGGCTGAAAGTATTTCCCCATGTTCTGACCCCATTCAGCCCTGTCCTTGTAGATCGTCAGTCAGAGGATGCCAGAGAGGTGATGTAGGATGGCAGAAGGATGACGGTGATGATGACGATGATGAGCTTACATAACGAGCCAGCCACTGAGCTAAGCAGTTGACGTAGCTTATCTTATTTCATTCTCAGAGCAATCCTACAAGGTATGTTTAAGTCTGGAGGCCCGGGAAGGTGAAGCACTAGGCCAAGGCCGAACTGAGGCCGTGTGGCTCAGAGCTCACACTCTTAACCACTGCAGCATACCTCATCCCTGAGGGTTCCATGAGACAAGGAACATCCAAAGAACATGGTCTCCAGTAGGAACTTGGTGACGACTGGCTTCCTTTCCTAGTTTTCCTCTCTGCTGGCCGTACCCCTGGTGCTTACAGGTTCTGAGCATTTGGGCAGAGGACTCTGTCATGCCACACTGTCCCCAGGGGTGCTTTTCTTCCTTGATTGGCAGATGCCTTGACGACCATGCCAGGGTTAATAAGAACTTGCCCTCCCTAACTTGGATTTGCTCTGTTCCCATTCCAGGGCTTCCCTTGTCTTTGTCCAACTTTATGTGTTTTGGGTGTTGCTGCTGCAAGGGTGGCTCTGATACGACACACACAAGGGGAACAGAAGTGCCATAACAGCACCTGTTGCTGTCCCAGCAACTCTGTCACCAGGAAGATGGCTACATTCTTCCGGCGTGGTCTGATTTTGTCCCATTCTGTTCTTTACGGGTTTTCAGCTCCTCTGAAATGGAGAAAGCACAGGCTGCCTCAGGATTCCTCTGTGGATGTTGATCGTGTTGATGATGACGATATTGATAACTAACATGCATTTTCCAAATACTCGTGCCTTCATTAACTGACTTAAGTCTCCAGAGACCCTGGGTAAATATCATTTTTGTCCCCCATCTTATGGAGTTTAAGTAGCTTGCTCAGCAGACATGATGAGTAATTGACAGAGATGGGCTATAGACCTAGGTTGGTTTCCAGAGCCTGGCTGTCAGCTGCTGCGGCACAGAGCACTTCTCTGCTCAAAACCCCTTAATGGTTTTCCCGATACCCATGGGATAAAGTCCAAACACATCTCATTTCTGCTAGGATTGTATGCTGTACCAAGCAACCTTTTAGTTCCTTGAGCACATTGTGCATCCTTAAAAAATCACTTCCAGGTCTTTGTATGTGCCATTTTTCTGCCTTTGAACTCCAGTTTAGATGGCACTTCCTACAGGAAGCCTTCCCTAATACCCCTTAGTTTGGGTTAGGTATCTCCATCCTTTCTGCCTCTAGGCCCCCTGTCCTAGCACTTACTATAGTATATTTTCATTGCCTCCTTAATTCTCTCTCTCTCTCGATCTCCCCCTCCCTCTTGCCTGTAGTTACCTTATGTCTCCATCATCTAATACATAGGAAAGTACTTGGTAAAAGTTTTAGTATCTGTATATGGGACTGTAATAATTTTTACTGACAAGAATTAAACTGTATTAGAGATTTTACATATTTAAGTTATTTATCAGCATGGTTCATTATATCAGACTAAGTCGCTGCTCTGCTTTACATCCCTAGTGACAGATAGATCGATCAGAATTCAGCTGAACCTGTGGCTATCTGACCATTTCTAAGAGACTGCCGTACACCAAAATTATGCAGACCCTCTCCCATAATCCCCAAAATGGGCAAACGAAAAGCTATCGTTTTAGGCAACACACATAACATTTCATCCAAAGCATCTGTCTACAAGAGTTCTGCCATCTTCCGCATATGTCTGTCCTTGAGAATTATTGCTATTTTTCCTCCTATATTTTCTACTGGATGTTTTGTAATTTTAGTTCCTACATTTAGGTTTACAATCCATTTCTAATTTTTATATGTGGTATGAGGTGTAAGGCTCAAGGTTCATTTTTTTCCCAAATGGATCTCTGGTGGTTCTAACACTTGCTTTTCCCTCTTTGCATTGTCTTGGTACCCTTGTCAAAAATCAGTTGACCACATGTGTGTGACTCTGTTTCCGAATTCTGTTCTGTTCGATTGGTCTGTATGTCTAGACTTTACACCAGTATGACAGTATCCTGATTCCTGTAACTTTATAGGAAATCTTGAAATCAGATAAGATAAATTAGGTAATATAAACTTTAGACATTCTTCCTTATAGAGAATTCATCAACTGTGTAAGACATGATAATTCGCTGCATACCACATTCTAACAGTTCTATGATTTAAAGATACTTGGTAAGTCTCCTGCCTCAGATAAGGTGGTCTGTTAGCGGGAATCAGGCTGATAATCAGGAATGGTGGGAGCTACTGATCTGGGTCTGCCTGCCCTCACAATTAATTAGGGTGACAGGAGATTATGGAACACCGGACTGTAATAGTAGTACTGACTTAGGCGAGAGTTTCCATTCTCTCACCCATCCTACCTTTTGTAAGACCTAGTAACAAAGGCCTTACGCAAACTGGGAAAATAAATGGCAAAAATTATTAGCAAGAGGTTCAGAATACCCAAAGAATTGACAGTCTATAAAATTACCCCGTATTCAATAGTGGACGTTCATCCTATGTGATGTTTGATTCAAGGTTTGAAAACATGTCCTGGCCGGGCGCGGTGGCTCAAGCCTGTAATCCCAGCACTTTGGGAGGCCGAGACGGGCGGATCACGAGGTCAGGAGATCGAGACCATCCTGGCTAACACAGTGAAACCCCGTCTCTACTAAAATACAAAAAACTAGCCAGGCGAGGTGGCGGGCGCTTGTAGTCCCAGCTACTCGGGAGGCTGAGGCAGGAGAATGGCGTAAACCCGGGAGGCGGAGCTTGCAGTGAGCTGAGATCCGGCCACTGCACTCCAGCCCGGGCGACAGAGCGAGACTCCGTCTCAAAAAAAAAAAAAAAAAAAAAGAAAGAAAGAAAACATGTCCTTAGATACGTAAAAATTATGTAAGTAAAAAGTCTGTATGGCAATGTGTTTTATGAAAAGCTCGCATTCTACCCATGTAATACTGGCGTACACACCTAATGTCCCGAGTGGTTTTCATTTTGAATGCATAGTTTTCTAGAGCCTTTTCGATGGTCTTTGTTTGAAAAAGCACTAGTTATCCACCTTGCCACTATCTGAGACTGTGCCAGGGACTATATGGGCACAGCCAGAGCTCTGGGGAGTCTTGAACCCATGATGGCAGACAGGGTCTTGGGAGAACAGTGTTCAGAGAGGGAAACAGAGATCCAGAGACCTGCACAGAGTCACACCAGAGAACTCAGATGAAAGCTCACCCGTGTTCTCACTTAGTGATGCTCCTCTGCCCCTCAGACACAGGGAGTTTTTGGTAGATACAGCAGATGGCAGAATATTAGTTTGAACCAGATGAAATTGCTGTATGGAAGGTCAGAAAAGGTTACATCAGTGATTCGCTGCATTTCTCAGCTCTTAGGTAACCCTCAGACAAAATCAGATTGGTGTGGAGATCTTGGAGTTTGTATGGAGAATGGACAAGATCTGATGGCCGCTGGTGAAAGAGGGTCTTAGGGTTGCTCCAGGGATGTGTGTGTTTAGGAGAAGGTGGGATGAGGAGCGACTTCTCAGGAGATTTGCTTGAGAGGGTACCCCGGGGAGGGGCCTTTCCTCAGGCCACGAGGATCCCTTGGGGGATGAACTGTGTAGTGTGTGCTGAGGTGCCAAGTAGCTTATAAAATCGGCTTTTATGAGACAATTTGGGTCATTTTTTTCCCCTTGTTGGATTAAAGACAAATGGAAAGATGTTCTCAGCTTCTGCCCATGGCAAAGCATGGGAAGGTGCTTTTGTTTGGTCACTTGGTGTCTGTCCTACAAGGTTGGGGTTTTTGAGTTGTTGTTAGGGTCTGACTGAAGGAAAAAGGTTATGTTTAATAAATGTGAGAAAATAATATTTAAAGCCTACTTTTGAAAACTCACTTTTTTTTTTTTTTTAAACCTAGGCATTAATCCTTTGGTTGTGAGCTGCTAGTCTGATTTTTACTTACCAGCTGATCTTTCTGTCTTACTCTCTGGGTATCTTTTTCTGTCTCTCTTTCCCCGTGTGTGTGTGCGCGCGTGTGTCTGTGTGTGTGTGTGTGTGCATGTCTGTATGTGCGGGTGTGCGCACATGTGTCTGCGTGCGTGTATGTGTGCGCGCGTGTCTGTGTGTGTGTGCATGTCTGTGCAGGTGTGCGCACATGTGTCTGTGTGCGTGTGTGTGCGCGCGTGTCTGTGTGTGTGTGTGCATGTCTGTATGTGCGGGTGTGTGCATTTGTGTCTGCATGTGTGCGTGACTGTGTGCGTGTCTGTGCATGTCTATGTGGCTGTATGTGTGCCTGTGTGTGTATGTGTATGCACGTGTGTGTGTGTGTGTGTGTGTGTGTGTCTGTGTTTCTCTCTGTCTCTGCTCCACACATGTTCTCTGCCCTGTCTCTTTCTCTCTTATTGGTCCATCCGGAATTTCTGACTTAGAACGGAAATCTTCACAGTTGAATTCACGTGCAGTGTCTTTCTCCCCTTTGCTTTTTCAGTTCCTCCAGGAGTGATCCAAAACGGAGCGCGGGTCCTGAGCCGAGGGCTGTTTCCTGGCGTGCGGCCGCTGCCAATCACTCCCATTGGGGTGACGGCAGCCATGAGGTAAGCGGAGCGTGTGCCCTGCAGAGCCAGCCCTGGGAGTGGGAAGGGCGGCTCTCTGTCCACGGGGTCCCTTCTGGAGACAGAGAGGAGCTGCTTCGAGCTAGTGGCGACAATAAACCTGGTTTGGGTGCTCAGAAATGTGAAAGTAACCCCAAGAACTCCCAATCCGAATGCCACCTTCTCTTTCTCGGCCACCAGATCCCGGTCTCTTTACAGATGAGGAATGGGGGCAAGTTAAATTCATTTTTTTTATTTTAGGAAGGCAGGGTAAGAAGTGGGTAGAAGGAAATGGAAGGCAGGATATTAATTGGATTCTAGGCTAACAGGCCTAGCGCGAGAACCAGCCCTGTCCCTCCCCTATCCTGTGACTCTGGGCTCGGTTCCCTCATCTGTGAAAACTCCTGCCTCCTACCAGGGGTTGCAGGGAAAATCAAATGCAAAATGAGATGTGAGGCGAGCTTTGGTACGTGGTCTATAAATAGCAGGTGGCATCATTCCCCTGCTTCCAAGAATGAGGTCAGCTGCCAAGCCGCATGAACCCTTCCTTGGGACATTTCTCTCCTCCATGCTCTCCATCTCCACTGCCAGCCCCGGATCAGGGTCCGCCGCCAGCCCACAGCCCTCACAGGCACCATCGCCGGAGCCTTCTTCCGTCCGCTAGCTGCTTCTACGCCCACTCCTGTCCATCCATCCACCACTGCCAGACCCGTGTCCTAACACCGTGCCCCTCCAGCTGTCTGCAGAAGCCCCTTCTGTGACTACCCCTGCACCACCCTGACAGTCCTTCCTTCTCCTTGAGCCAAATGTGTTCCCCAAATATGCCCAGTATTGGCCCATCTTATTCATACAGTTTTCTCTGTGTAGATTCCCCTCACCCTCATATGCAAGGCAGCACGTCCTTCAAGATCTGGCACAAAGGTGATTTTTTAATGTGGTCTGGGAGCCAGCGGCAGAGAAACTTCTCTTTACCGTGAACCAATTAGCCCCATGCTTTGGTTGTAGCCCTTCAATGAGTGACCCTGTATGGTAGCAGTTTCTCTGTGTGTCCCTTTCTGTCCTGGGTACTTTGCGTCCTGAGGATGAGGGCTAGGTCTCAATAAGTTGGCTGATGCCTCATCACTGTTGCAGGTGCCAGGCCCTGGTTGCTTGTTTAGAAAAAGCCTGTCTCACTGAGCTGCACCCCTTGAAGGCACCATCCCTCTCCTTCTGCATTTACGGATCAGGTTTGCACCTGAAGGCCATTTTGCTTTCATAGTGTTTTATGTCCAAAAGGAAACCAACCCGGAAAGTGTGTTTAGCTGGGCCTGAGGGAGAAGCAAGATCAAACTCCCCTGCCGTGTGCAGCTTCTCCACGAGCTTGTCTTTTAACTCCTCCTGCTGTTGTCAGGACAAGTCCCGTAATCTTCAGAGCAAAGGTCTATAGCTTCTGATAAGATGGGAAGTTGTTAGTAATTAGAGTAGTAACAAATTATAAAACCACTTATCATTTCTACTAATTTGACAAGGGGATATTTTCCAAAAATACATGGAAAGGTTTTTCTTGTCCCTCTCCGGTATCTTTCCTGGCTACTCTCAGGTCCGTAATTCTTGGGTTCCTAAGTGGTAAGCCTCTTTCCATGAAGCCAAAATTCCAATGCTCTTGCCTCACATTTTGAAAAGACATACTCTGTTTTTCATTCTTTCTTAAAATCTTTCCTGTGTTGCCTCATAGTTTACCTTCTTGGTTGAGAAGACTTGGAGACTGTGAACTATTTTTGCTTGCAGCAACAATGTATTTTTATTAGCAGATTCTAAATATAGACTTACAGTTTATCCTCTTGACCATCTTTTTTAGTGCCTTCAAGAGTAGCTTTCACTATAGGCCCAGCCATGCCTTATAGAAGGGCACAGAAAAGCCTGGCAGACAACAGGTTGACCCTCAACAGGAGCCGCCTTCTTATTTTAATTCTTACTCTCATGACATTTATTATGACAAATTTTACTGGTTAGTTCCCTCTTGAGGTGTTATTTCAACTACCGATGGTTTCTTTCTGGTTAGAGAATAACAAAGCACTGCAGCAAAACAGTCTTGTTTCTGTTGAAAGTTGCCACTCATCCAGTCCAGTGAGTGCCTCAGCTGGGCTCCTTCCAAAGTAAAAGAAAACAAAACAGCCTCTGAGCCAGACTTGTGTCTCAGACAGGTTCAGTAGGGAGACAGAAACGATACCAAGTAACAGAGAGACTTTAATGTTAACCAGGGCTGGGTGTGGTGGGGCTCATGTCTGTAATCTCAGCACTTTGAGAGGCTGAGGCAGGAGGATCACTTGAGGCCAGGAGTTTGAGACCAGCCTGAGCAACATAGAGGGACCCCAGCTCTACAGAAAGTTCAAAAATTCGCCGAGGCCGGGCACGTTGACTCACGCCTGTAATCCCAACACTGAGAGGCTCAGGTGGGTGGATCACTTGAGCTCAGGAATTTGAGACCAGCCTGGGCAACATGGCAAAACCTTATCTCTATTATTTAAAAAAAAAAAAAAAAAAAAAATGACCTGGACATGGTGGCACACACCTGTGGTCCTAGCTACTCTGCATGCTGAGGTGGGAGGATCCCTTGAGCCTGGGAGGTCAAGACTGCAGTGAGCTGAGATTGCTCCACTGCATTGCAGCCTGGGTGACAGAGTGAGACCATGTAGAAATCAAAATGATTAGAAAGAAAGCAAACCTGTGAACCAGGTAGGATGTTATTAACTAGGTAACTGAAAGGTAAAGAGATAACTCAGGGTGTCATGGAGAGAGTAATTGCAGGAGGCAGCTACCACCTCTAGGGCTGAGGGAACAAAGGGAAGAGGTTGGAAACAAAGGGCAGAGCTGAAACTCACCTTTGCATGGGGGGCAGGGGCTAGGCAGCAGCCTCTGATGGTGCTGGTGCCTCTAAGGGAACATAGTTCTGCAGGTGCTGGAAAAGCTGCAAACTGGGTTTGGCAATGCCAAGAATGAATGCTGCTGCTGAGGTGCAGAGGCATTGCTGGGTGGCTCAAGAACACGAAACAGGCAGGAGCCAGCCACTTCCATCTTCCCCCACCACCTTCTCAGTCTCTCTATGGCACCCCCTGGTGGCAGAGCCTCACATGGAGCCCGGTGGTAAAGTCCAGCCCCAGTGTGGGAAACAGAGTAGAAGGGTGGGTTTGAGACTTGAGTGGCAATAGCTTTGTAATGGCACAGCTTGCTTCATGTCTGCCACTACAAAGGCACGTATAGTCTAATTAAAGAGTGACTTTCCTGAGCATCATAGGAATTTTGAACAAAATCATTTTGGTAAAATGTGCAACCATAGTTTGCAGAAACTCGGCAAGTTACCATTTGCATAAACAGAGATAACCAGTAAAGAGGCCGGGCACGATGGCTCACACCTGTAATCCCAGCACTTTGGGAGGCCGAGGCAGGCGGATCACCTGAGGTCAGGAGTTCGAGACCAGCCTGGCCATCATGGTGAAACATCATCTCTACTGAAAATACAAAAATTAGCTGGGCATGATGGTGTGTGCCTGTAGTCCCAGCTACTCAGGAGGCTGAGATGGGAGAATCCCCTGAATCCAGGAGGTGGAGGTTGCAGTGAGCCGAAATTGTGCCATTGCACTCCAGCCTGCTGGGCAACAGAGCAAGACCCTGTAAAAACAAAAAAAAAAGGCCGGGCGCAGTGGCTCAAGCCTGTAATCCTAGCACTTTGGGAGGCCGAGACGGGCGGATCACGAGGTCAGGAGATCAAGACCATCCTGGCTAACCCAGTGAAACCCCGTCTCTACTAAAAAATACAAAAAACTAGCCGGGCGAGGTGGCGGGCGCCTGTAGTCCCAGCTACTGGGGAGGCTGAGGCAGGAGAATGGCTTAAAACCCGGGAGGCGGAGCTTGCAGTGAGCTGAGATCCGGCCACTGCGCTCCAGCCTGAGCGACAGAGCGAGACTCTGTCTCAAAAAAAAAGAAAAAAAGAGAGTGAGAGAGAGATAACCAGTAAAGAAAACCATTGTGCATTAGCAGTTAGTTGTCCAAATGCCAATTCTAAACTTGCCCCCCTCAGTGTTAAGGGAAATTAGGGGAAGAGGGGTAGCAAGCTCTAGAAATTAGGGGTACTTGCTTGTAGTATCTTTGCCCTCTTTTTGTAGCGCAAGTAGCAGACACTGAGATGCTTTTGGAAAGAAGGAACACAAACATAGCTATGGAGGCATTTGCCTAATCAGTGTCTGTGTAAAACCCATTAAGAAATGCTTGGAGAAAAAAAAAATCTTGTTTTGCATTTTCACATTCATCATAATTTTAACATTTTTTAATTTGGCCACATGTCAGTGGAACCCAAACTCAGCCAAGGCTGAAAGGGAAAGCAGTCCAGTGGAGACTAGAACAATACAGAATGTTATCTCCCAGACCACGTGGCAGTGCCCAAGTGTTCTGTATATGCTCAGATGTTTACAGGGGTTGCTGCCCCAGTCTGTTCAGCTGGGGCCCAGGGAGGGTGGGAGAGTCGTTAGCACCCACTAAAGACCAATTTCCCACTCTTTTGTGTGACAGGTTTTCCTTGTGAGTCTAAGCGACTTCTCCTTAAGTGAAAATATTTGTCTTTCAGGGATTTTTTTTTCCCTCCACTGAGTGGCAAAGGCCATGTTTGTTTGTCTTAACTCTGAAACTGTTATTGACATAGATGAAGTGTTACTTTTATTAGCTGATCATTACACAGTTTCTATTTGCTAGGTTCCTTTGCATATAATTATGATGTGAAATCTCCTTGTAAGAGTATCTGTCAATAGTGTAATTGACTTTTACGGTGTTGACTTTTTACTCAATAACCTCCAAGATTGGCCCATCCTTAGACGTTGGAAACCTGCTTATTTTTAAATTTGCCTGGGCGTCAAGTCCTCAAGACACATCACCCTCAAAATAACTACCCACACATCTTAAAGTTGTATGCCTGTGTCTTCGGCTGCTTTCCCAGGGAAATCCCTTGCAGAGATTGCTTTGAATGGAACCCATGATGATAGCCCTGGGAGAGCTGTTGCTGGCCTTCTTGGGAAGGAGGAGTCCCAGGTTTCTTACATTCGCAGCATGGTGGGCTGCCCCAACCCAGAGTTGGGCCACAGCAACCCCCCTGGATCTCAGCCACCTTGCTTTGAATCTTTAGGGCTCTTTTTGATCCCTACATGCCTCATCAGGTGGCAGAAAAGAATGAAATGTCCAGGGCTCACTGGAGGATTGGGAGAAAGCTGATGGGGGGAAGGCCTGTTCTGTAGCAACTGAGCCAACAAAATATGCATGTGAACTCAGGAACCACATTTCCTGGGTCTGTCGCCTGCAGCCGTGTGTCCTCGGGGAAGTGCCCACGGGCTTCTCAAAAGGAAAAGTGTGTGTCTGCCTCATGGGTTATTTGGATTCACACACAGCTGTGTGCCTGGCACGTAGTCAGCATTATGTAGGTGTTCGATAAGTAAGTAACGTGGAAAGCCTCATGGATTTACCTAGCCTGTCTCCCACAGACCTTCCCAGGTTTCCTTCCTGAGCACTGGAACCTCAGGTACCCCAAAACCTTAGGAGAAGGCTTAGATCGAATCCATGCCACCTTTCAGCACAGTGTACATTTGTTGGCAAAGCCATTGGCTTTCAAGAGTGCTGGCCATCATCTGGACTACAAGTCTAGACCACCCTACCTGTTACCAAATTATCCAAGAGTTTCATCCAATCACCATCTAAGGCTGCTTAATTTTATTTGGATCTCCAACAACCTCAAGTGAAAACTGTACTTCCCATGGAACATGAAGCAAGTCAGGCATTAATGGTCTGACTGTAGTAGAAAACATTAATTCTTAAGGTCATGTCAAAATAGAATCATCAGGAAAACCCATCCTTCAGCCTAAGTTCTGCTCTGGGTCAGCTGTCTTGTCTCCTCTCTTGAGAAGATGTTTGTATCAGGAGTGTAGGAAGGTGGCAACCTTTGGTATTAAGATAGGGTTGTAGTCCAATTATGTAACTTGAGAGCAGATTGGCTGCTGATCTTTTCTAGTGTTGTATTTTGTTCCGTATTTAAAGATCAAGCACCTGTTGGCCTTTGTCTTTGAAATCATGGTCTTTGGAGGCAATTACAAAACCCAGTATTAGATTTTGCTTTGTAGTGGGAGGAGAGGAGAAAATACTAAAGAGCTAGGTTTAAGGGGAAGGAGGAAAAGAATCCCAGTCACACAAAGCATGCACTGAATTCCCTCCTGGGCACGTTTCAGCAAGCATAGTTTTTGCTTTGGACCCTTCTGGTCCAGAAATTTAAACAACAACCAGCAAACTGTGAAATTTGATCAGCATTCTAGAGCTGCTCCTCATATTTCACATCAATGACGTTTGTTAATGCCTTTGAAAGTCCTGGTGGCTCTTTTTCATGTTGTGTCTAGAAATCCTCCAAACTCCCTATGATTCTGGACTGGTTTAAATGCAAAATAATTCATGGAGGAGAGTTTTAGGATCACTCCTATTTGTGTTGTGTGATCTCTTGCAAAAAGGAAATCATGTTTATCTCAGTGGTTTAGGGGAGCAGTTTGCAGCTCCTGGGAGAAAATTGTGGTCCCCCTGGAGATTACCACTGAGTTAGAACTCTTAAGAGTTGATCCTGGATGCTTCCAGGAGGAGCTAACCACCTGCCCCCTGGACATCCTTCACCTTTTTAGCCGTGCGTCTGCCCGATTGCAAAATTCTAGGGCTGATGGAAGGGTTCTTAAACCTCACCTTGATTTTACAGCTGAGGCACGGGTAGAATTAGAGTGGATTTTGTGAAAAAGGTAGGGAAGAACTGTAAACTAACAAGTTAAATCAGTTTAACTAATGACCTAAATGGCCTCTCTCTCCTAGGTAGAATTTGATACCTGGTGAGAAGTATTTTATGCAACTGGTATTAAATGATTCTCTGCATGCTCCTTAGTATTTCTTATCATTCTTTGTAGTGTTCATCTTTATGGTTTGGGGAGGCTACTCTCTTTTTATTTCTTTATTTATTTGAGACAGGGTCTCACTTTGTCACCCACACCAGAGTGCAGTGGCACAGTGACGGCTCGCTGCATTCTCGTCCTCCCACTTCTCAGCCTTCCAAGTATTTGGGACTACAGGCACTCACCACCACTCCTGGCTAATTTTTCTATTTTTTGTAGAGATGACATCTTGCCATGTTGCCCAGGCTGGTCTCGAACTCCTGAGCTCAAACAATCCACACACCTCAGCCTCCCAAAGTGCTAGGATTACAGGTGTGAGCCACAGTGCCCAGCCTTGAGTTTTTTAAATAATTAGAATGATACTGTGTCTTTTTTAACTTTTTTTTTTAAATTCGTATTAGGTTTCTTTGTTTTGTGACATATAACTGTAATTGAGTCATTTTCATGCTATATAATATCCCATTGTGTGACTATACCATCATTTTTTAATAAAAGACATTTGGATCATTAATAATTCTTTGCTATTACAAGCAGTGCTGCTGTGGAGATTTTTTTTTTTTTTTTTTTTTTTTTTTTTTGAGACGGAGTCTTGCTCTGTCGCCCGGGCTGGAGTGCAGTGGCCGGATCTCAGCTCACTGCAAGCTCCGCCTCCCGGGTTTTAAGCCATTCTCCTGCCTCAGCCTCCCGTGTAGCTGGGACTACAGGCGCCCGCCACCTCGCCCAGCTATGTTTTTTTTTTTGTATTTTTAGTAGAGACAGGGTTTCACCGTGTTAGCCAGGATGGTCTCGATCTCCTGACCTCGTGATCCGCCCGTCTCGGCCTCCCAAAGTGCTAGGATTACAGGCTTGAGCCACCGCGCCCGGCTTGGAGATTCTTATACATGTCTCAAATTCATTTAAGATGTCTAGCAGTGAAATTGTTGGTTTATAGGATATGTATGTACATGCTCAGCTTTACAAGGTCATGCTACATTGTTTTGTAAAGTGCTTGTTTCCAATTACATTGCCACCAACAGAGTGTGATAGTCCCTAGTCCTCCACATCTTCACACACATTTAGAATTGTCATGCTTTGTCATTTCAACCAATCTAGTAGGTATGTAATGGTATCTCATTGTACTTTAATTTGTGTTTCCCGGCCGGGCGCGGTGGCTCAAGCCTGTAATCCCAGCACTTTGGGAGGCCGAGATGGGCGGATCACGAGGTCAGGAGATCGAGACCATCCTGGCTAACATGGTGAAACCCCGTCTCTACTAAAAAATACAAAAAAAAAAAAAAAAACTAGCCGGGCAAGGTGGCGGGGTAGTCCCAGCTACTCCGGAGGCTGAGGCAGGAGAATGGCGTAAACCCGGGAGGCGGAGCTTGCAGTGAGCTGAGATCCGGCCACTGCACTCCAGCCCGGGCGACAGAGCCAGACTCTGTCTCAAAAACAAAACAAAACAAAACGAAACAAAACAAAAAAATTTGTGTTTCCCTTGTTACTAAAGATGTTGCACAGTTTTTCATATATTTAACGGGCTCTTTGAATATATTATTTTATGGATTTCCTGTTTAGCATTTTGCTCATTTTTCTACTGGGTTCCCTTTTTTCTTCTCTTCATAGGAGCTCTTGATATAGTCTACATATCAATCTTGTATTGAGTACATATGTTGCAGATTTTCTAAGTTCGCGGATGGTCTTTTCACTCTCTTTCAATTTCCATTCTTATTAATCACATGTATCAATCTTTTTATGAAATCTGGTGTCTTAAAGATTTATCTCCCTACTCTGTGGTCATCTAGTCTCCTATGGTTTTTTTTCTAAAAGGTTTAAAGTTTTTTGTTTCACATTTAAGTCTTATTATTTGAGTCTGTAATCCATCTGGAGTTATGGAGTGAGATAGAGATATATTTAAATATTTTTCAAATAATAAACAGTTATCCCAGCATCACTTGTTAGTAGCCCCTCTTTTTCCCACTGATATGAAATGCTAGCTCTGATATATATCAGGTTTCCTAATATTTGTGGGTTTATTTTGGGGGCTCTTGGTCCTATTTTGTATTTTCCTGTACCATGGCAATACCACAGTGTCTGAATTATTATATCTTTGTAAGTTCTTAAGTCTGGGAGCACATGTTCTCCCACTTTGTTCTTTTTAAAGTGTCTTTGCTATTCTTGGCTGTTTGCAGTTGCATGTAAATTTTATAATCAGCTTGATAAACTGCAAGGGGATGTGCAAACAAGAAGAACAAAAGACACCCTATTGTGATTCCTGACTAGAATTGTATGGAATCTGTAGATCAGTTTGTTGTGGATTAATACTCCTATATTGAAAGCCAGGTGCAGTGGCATGTATCTGTAGTCCCAGCTACTCAGGAGGCTGAGGCGGGAAGATTGCTTAAGCTGGGAGTTTGAGGCCAGCCTGAATATAGTGAGACCCTAACTCTTAACAACAAAACTTCCTTTTTGCATCTTTCAGTCCATGAGCGTGTGTAGTTCTCCATTTACTTAAATCTTCAGTGCCTCTCATTATACCTTTATGATTTTTTTCCCTAAAGTTCTTATGCCTGTTCAGTTAGATTTATTCTACATAGAATAGATTCTTTTTCATGCGTTATAAGTTTTACAAATTAATATGATGTATTTTCTACTTGCTGCTAATATATGGAAATGCAATTTATTTCACATTATTGATTTTTTTTTTCCAGCAACCTTGCTAAATAAACTGCATTAGTAATTCTAACAGTTTATAGATTCTTCTGTGCACAAATCATATCTTTTGTCAATACTGGTGGGTTTTTTTTCCCTAATTATTGTATCTTTTCTTTTTCCTGTCCTATTGCACAGTCCAGGACCTCTGAATAGAAGTTATGATAACAGGCATCTTTGTGTTATTTCGTATTTTAAATGGACCCATGTTACTGATTCACAATTGATAGGATATTAGTTAAAGCTTTCTTAGGAAATATGCTTTATCATAACAAAATTATTCTATTCATAGTTTGCTATGATATTTTATCATGAGTGGTTATTGAGTTTCATTAAAAAAAGTTTGCATCGTTAAGATAACTATAAAATTTTTCTATTTTTTTTTTTACTGTGGTGAATTACACTATAAATTTGTCATTTTGAACAAAATTTGCATTTCTGAATATACTTGCTTATGATACTTTTTTTTACACATTACTAGGGTTGCCAAGCTAATGTTTTATTTATGAATTTTGTGTCTTTGTTTATAACCCATGTTTCTCTTGTTCTGTCTTTATCTAGTGTATTGTCAAGATTACATTAGCCTCAGAAAAGGAGTTGAGGCATATTCACTCTTTCAGATAAACTCTGAAAGAGTTTATCTAAGACTGGAAATGTCTATTGCTTAATGTTCGTTGGAACTTGCTTGCAAAATAATCTGGCACTGGTGTTTTCCTTGTGGGATGATTTTTAACTATTGATTTAATTTACGTAATGATAATAGGATGACTTGTGCTTTTAAATTTCCTTTTGAATTTCTTTTGGCAACTCTAGGAGTTTGTCCACGTCACCTCAGTTTTCAAATATATCGGCAAAGAATTATTCATAATATACCTTGTTATATTTCAAAACATCTTCTGTAACTGTGTCCCTTTTTTATTCCTTATTTCATTTGTATCATTTCTCTTTTACTTAATCTCACCATAGATTTTTTTTTTCAAAGAATCAACTTTTTAAGTTAGCTTTACTTTGCATTTATTCTTTATTCCATTGATTTCTGCTATTTATAATTCCCTTTCTTTTTTGGATTTATTCTGTTTTTCTTTGTCTAGATTGTGTACTCTTATTTCAAGCCTTTCTTCTTCTTCTATACAAGTTTAAGGTTATAATTTTCCTCACCCTACTGCTTTTTGCATTCTGTCGGTTTTGGTATTATTTATTTTAATTATTGTTAAGGTATAAGTATTTTCTAATTGCCATTTTGATTTTTTCTTTGATCCATGGGTATTTTTAAAATGTGTTCTTTGAATTTCCAAACTAAAGAGAAGATGGTTGTTTTTTATTTTTGTGTTTAGTTATCTCTCAGCGTTGACTGTTAATTTCAATACGTTGTGGTCAGAGAATTTATCTGTACAATATTGCTTCTTTGAAATTTGTTGACACTTGCTGTATGGTCTAGTATATATCAATTTTTAAAAAATATTTCAGCCAGGCGTGGTGGCTGACAACTATAATCCCAGCAGTTTGGGAAGCTGAGGTGGGAGATTGCTTGAGGTCACGAGTTCAAGACCAGTCTGGTCAACATAGTAAGACCCCATCTCTCTCAGTTATAAATGAAAAATAAATAAGTAGGTAAAAATAAAAAATGTCATGTGTGCATCAAAAAATATGTCTTTTCCATTATTAGCACATGTTCTATGTTTATGTCCAATAAGTCAAATCTCCATACGAAACGTGTGTGTGTGTGTGTGTGTGTGTGTGTGTGTCAGTTTGATCAATTGTATACTGAAAGGGATGTATTAAAATCTGCCATTCCAATGTAGATTTGACTGTTTCTTCTGGTACCTCTGTCAATTTTAGGCATATATATTTTGAAGGTATTTTATTGGAACTATGCACATTTAGAATTGTTTTATCTTCCTGATGGGTTGAATCTTTAGAATGTTGAATGACTGTTTATCTGGAGTAGTGATTTTTGCCTTGAAATCTATCTGATCTCATTTTAATATTGCTATACCAGCATAGCATAACTTGTTCCAGTCTTTTAACCTGTTTTTCTTTATCCTGTTATGTAGGAGTGTCCTTGCAAACAGCATAGGGCTTCTTTTTTCTTTTTTAAATTTGAGCTAATGATCTATATACCTTTTAGCTGAAGATTTTTAGCCCATTTTTATTGACATTTTTGAGTTTCGTTCTATCATCTCGTTTTACATTTGTGTGTGCCTCATTTTTTCAGATTTTCTTTCTAGCATTATTTTAAATTGATTTTCCTACTCCTCATTCCATTTTCTCCCCCTGCTAATGATTTGGAAGTTACCCATTCTGTTTTTCTTCATTTAGTGTTGATCCTAGAACTTTTAGCATGAATATTTTAAAATATTTAAAGTTAATCAATATCTTTAACCTTCTGATTAATACAGGGCTCTGGGATTGCTTTAAATTCAGTTCTCTCCACCTCCCAATTGATATGCTGCATTTCTCCAGTACTTCAGTTCTGGGTATTTTTGGGTTTTTGTTTGTTTGTTTGTTTGTTTGTTTGTTTTGTGTGTGTGTGTAGTGTCTTTAACCACTTAGTCATTATTATTATTGTATTGTACAATCAATACTTGGCCACATTTTCTTTTCTTTTTTGGGATAGGGTCTCACTCCTGTTGCCCAGGCTGGAGTGCAGTGGCATGAACACAGCTCACTGCAGCCTCAGCCTCCCAGTTTCAAATGATCCTACCACCTCAGCCTCCCAAGTAGTGGGGACTACAGGCATGCACCACCATGTTCAGTTAATTTTTTGCATTTTTAGTAGAGACAGGGTTTTTGCCATGTTGCCAGGCTGGTCTTGGAACCGCTGGGCTCAAGTGGTTCACTTCCCTCGGCCTCCCAAAGTGCTGGGATTACAGATGTGAGCTACAGCACCCAGCCTACATTTTCTTTACTGATTATTTCTTCTTACATCTCAGATCTTCCATTTTGGATGATTTTTCTCTTTCCTGAAATATATTCTTAAGAAATTCCTGCAGTGAGGGTTTATTTGAGGTTAAAGCCCTCAATTTTTGCCTGAAAAAATGTATTTTGCCCTTACCCTTAGAAGATAGTGTTACTGGATATAAAATGCTAGATTGACAGTTATTTTCTCTCTTGAGAATATTGTTCCACTTTCTTCTGCTTCACTTGTTTTATCCTAATTAGTACTTTAGGCGATACGTTTTCTTTGTACTACTTTAAAATCTTTTTGTCTTTTTTGTGTCTGCTCTAAAGTTTGACTGTGATGTATCTACGTATGGGCTTTATTTTCTTTATCCCGCATGGGATGTGTTGGCTTTCTGAATCTGAAGATTGGTACTCTAGCCATTTCCTATTCAAGTATTGAATCTTCCCCATTTTTTATTTTCACTGGAACTCCAGTTAGATTTCTGTTGGTTCTTCTGTGTTCCGTCTCATCCAAACTTTCTTCCGTATTCTCTATCTGTGTCTCTTTCTGCTGCTTTTTGTGTAGTATCTTCAGGTCCATATAACAATTCACTAATTTTTCTCTTCAGCCACATTGAGTTTTTTAGGACCACCTTCAATGTAGATTGATTAATTTATTTTTGATGCAGGGTCTCACTATGTTGCCCCGGCTGGGCTTGATCTCCTGGGCTCAAGCACTTCTTCCTCCTCAGCATCTTGAGTAGCTGAGATTACAGGTGTGAGCCACCACACTTTGCATTGATGTTTTTAATTTCAAGGATTATATGTTTTATCTGTAGAAGTTCTATTTAGTGCTTTCCAATGTAGTCTGATCTTCCTTTCTAGTGTTTTTCAATTCCCTCCTTTATTTCTTTAAACATACTAACTTTACCTTCTGTAACTAATTATTTCAACATTTGTAGTCTTTGCTGTTCAGATTCTATCACTTCTTTGTACTGTTGTCTCTTTGCTTGTGGTGGCTTATTCCCATTGTGTTTAATGTTTTTATTTTTATTTTCTTTATTATGAACCCATGTTCTTGAAATCTTATCCATGGAAATTCCTTGTGGCTTGGGTTTAAAGTATGTTCTTCCAGAAAGGATTTGCTTTTGAAACCTCGGTTGGAAGCCTGGGGGACCAGTATACCTGAGGCCACTTTAATGCCCTTAGAGGGTGCACAGTAACCAGAGAGCAGCCAGAATCCACCTTCCTGCTGCTCCCTTCCTGCCTCCCACTGAGTGAGTTTGGGTTCTTGTTCTTCTGCGAGGGCAGACGTTTGCTATAGAGAAACTTTGGCTTTCTTAGTTGCCTAGTTGCCTGATTGCTCACGTTGCAGATTATTTTTAAATGTTTTATTTGTGTGTATGTTTGTGTGGTTCTCTGAATATCCCTGATTTTCTAGTGAACTCAGCAATGCCTTTAAAACAAGTTACTGTACTTGATCTAGGATATTTTATATTATAGTCAGAAGAGAACCTTCCAAATGTCTCTCTGCCGCTTGGCTGGAGGTAGAAGTCTCTGGCCATCTCTTCTTTTCCATGTCTACTTGCAGTTGGTTTTCAAAAGAAGCTTTGAACTTGCTCCAGTCCCCTGCTTCTACCATCCCATTAATTCCATCTGCTTTTCACATTTGGCAAAAGATCAGAGTCCTCAAGTAAATCCCTGGGGAGGACAACTACCCTACATGGTATCCTTTAGAGTTAGAGCCATTAGTTCCAGAGAGACTCCTAGTGCACCAGGTAAGAGGCGGCGATGCCACATGCTCGTTATACTGTAGTGGAACCCCTAATTAATTGGTTAAACAAACAAACAAAAAATGGCAAATGGCCATGTCATAAACCTACACCTTGACTTTTAGTTAAAAGCCTGCTCATTCTGGGTTTGAACTAATGTGATTTCTCACTTTTTATGTTTGATATTTTCCAACTATCTGACAAGAGAATGAGTACCAGGTTTTATTTGAGATGAATAGCATGTGGTTTTGTTGAGCCACGTGCGTTAAACTTTTAGCGGCCCAGTAAAATCAGGTGGTTCTCATTTATGCTAATTTATGCTAACTGCTATATCATTACACATAAATTCAGCTAAAACTGAAAAATTGCAGGCATTTCGGATGTACCACATGTTCATTTTAATGAATGATTTTTAAGAAAGTGGTTAGAAATTCACCTTCCAACGTGTTGAGAATGGCTGGTTTCTTTTAAGCATTTGTTTTCCTGTAATGGCAATGCCTGCGGCGGGAAGCATTTGACACCAAGTCAGTGCAGCTGGCTTTCTTCATCATGAATAACGTTGCACCAAGTTATTAATAAATGAAGGAGCTTGTCACTTCCTGCTGAGTTTTGTGTGTAATTTATGGATTATATAATCCCAAGCTACAATCTCAGGGAAGGTTAATTTCATCAAATGAGAAAGAGAGACATTTATGTTTTAATTCTCATTCCCTGAAGTCATGTCTGTGTACCTGTTTTCATCCAGAAATATTGTCAGTGGATGTATTGGTTTTCTGTCTTTATCACAGTAAACTTCCTTCTTCGGGAATGACAGGGAGATATTTTGAATTCCTGCTTGAACCATCTTCGAGATTGTCTGAGCCACCCCACTCAACAACCATGAGGCTCGCTGAGCTTCTGTTTTTCTGTGAAATGGATTAAGTAGGCCAGTGTTCCAAGAGGGACTTGGGTCCTGGACTCTGTTGACATGCAGTGTGATTCTAGGTAGTACCAGAAACTCTGCCCCACACAGCATCAGATCAGGGGCTGTGGAATCATTCTCTTTTCTGTTCTCCCTTTAATCCATGGGATCTCTTTAAGAAGAAAGTTTCCATTTGGATCCCCCTCTTCAATGCTGCTAATCTCCCTATTTAAGAAAGAGAGAGATATTCCCAGGCTCAAAACCATTCCTCTTGTGATAGTGTGGAGCTCCCCTTTAACGTCATTGCTTTGGTTCTAGTGTATCCCCCCCCGCCCAACACTTTCTATTTAAAAAATGTTCAAACTTAGGAAAAAAGGGAAAGAAAAGCACAATGAATAACACAGAGCCTTCACCTAGATTCACCAGGAATCAGCACCGTGGAGCACTGGCTTTCTTTCTCCCTCTCGTGATTCTCCCCATCTATGTTCAGAGAGGGGTCATGTTCTGCTTCACTGTGGTAGTGACGTGAGTTGTAAGCCCCAAGTTATTTTTTAAAAGAAGCGTTCAGAACTGAATCCATTTATTAAAAGCTAAGTATAGCCCACTTTACTCTTTCAATTATACTTAGATTTACTGTGAAACTGTTTGATGTTAGTTCAGTGGGTGAATTATTTTTGTATTTTACAGTAGTTCCCTGAAATGGCAAAGATCAAGAGGACCATACAACGAGACTTTCATTTTCGTTCGCTTTAATAACTGTTAGTAGCTAGCTGTATGATTAATTACATTTACCAAGTCTCACATTTGGTAACACCTCAAGGTAATCTTATCCCAGCCATCTTTATGCACCCAAGACACAGCCAAGAAATAGGAAATCTGCAGAAAACAGATATGGAGGAGGCCAGACCCCAAAGCTCAGGGGCTGTGTTCACAGGCAAGCCCTGGAGGAACTGCTCTTGAAGGGCCTGTTGCCTCTGACTTGGTGCTGGGTTCCCATACGCCTCCTGATGCAGAATAGAAAGAGAAAACAAGACTGCTCAGAGTGAACAAGTCACAGCAGCAGGAAGTCGCAGGAATCGGATGGCAAGTAAACATGATCAGGCACCACAAGCAGCCTTGCTCTGTGCTCAGGACAGTTCATTTAATCCTCGCACAGCCCCGCAAGGTAGATGAGGAAGGTGAGGCTTCAAGAAGTAAAACAGCCTGCTCAGAGTCACCGATAAGCAGCACTGGGATATGAGCACAGGCGTGTGTGGCGTGCAAGCCAGGCTCTGTCTGTAAGGATTTGGGGGAGGTGGTGCGTGTCTGGGATCATGGAGCACAGGACACAAGCTGGGAACCTTCTGGGTCTCACGGGGACTTCAATGAACAAATGCACACATTGTAAGTGTTGGGGTTCATCATGAGGCTCTTGGACATCTAGCAAAGGCTGAGTTTTGATAATGACCCTCGTGCATTTTGCTGGTGGACACAACAGTACGAAGTCTCTCCCCCAGCCTAAATTTAGCAGAATACCACTGGCCCCGGGGCCGAAGGACAGCAACTCCTTCGCCTCACTCCCTACTGTACCCTTTTCATTAGGGACTCTTTCCCTTCCCCTTTCACTTTCTGTGTGGGTGCAACTGAAGTCTCCCTGAGCCTCAAGGCCCATGAGGGTGACAGGAGAAAAGCCAGGGTAGAAATTGTCCCTACTGTTATCTCATTGGTGATCCTGAGCCCACAGCCCTTCTACCGGTGCCATATCCTCAGGGTGTGCCCAGTGAGTCATGGTGGTGGAGACCCACAGTCACTTCCCAAGCTTCATACTCTTGGCCACGTGATTCCACCTGCTGCTGCACTTCCTCAGTGTATCTGTTGTGTACACCGTGCTGACACAGCGATAGCCACTGGGGGCCTAGCAGTCACCACACCCTGTCTCGCGGAGCTAGCTCTCTGATGGGACGCATTCATGGACATCATCACCACACAGTTCATGATGATGGTGGGGAGTGTCCTCTCTGGAGGGAGCGTAAGAGTACTTACAGTTGGGCTCATCTAGGCGGGAAAAGTATGGTCATGTACCCCAGAACTCTTAGAAATGGATCACAAGGTAGATGAGCTTACAGGAAACCGGGCCAGCATGGTGCAGTAGAACAGTTCTCATCCCTGTCAAATTCCTCAGCCCTTGTGTCCTAGATCAGATGCCTTGTCTTCCACAAAACATTCCCTGGCGTCCTTCCTTTGTTCCCTTCAGCTACAAGTGACCCTGCTCTCCTGCAAGTATTCATCCTTCTGAAGCCTGGGTGCCAGGCACTATCAGACAGGCAGCTGCCTCCCAGACACAAGGAGTGTGGGTCCTAACCAGGAATAAGCTTCACAGCCGTTGTTCTCAGGCCAAGCCCTGGTCCCGACACCTGCAGGCATTAACGCGTGTCCTCAGCCCCACACCCTTGGGGAGCAGGTGTAGTTACTATTCCCACTTCCCCGATAAGGAAGCACAAGGGATGTTAAGTACATCGCTCAGATGTAAAGACACAAAGAAATAATCAGAGGCGTGATGAGAACTACAGAGGCCTGATAGGCATGGGTAGCAGGGACCTTGTTATAGGGAAATCACAAAGGAGGGTCGGTCTGGTGATATAGCTAAGACCTCAAGTTTGAGAGTCAGACTTTGATTCCAGTCCCTGCTCTGCATGTGATTAGCTGTGTGACTTTAAGTAAATCACTGACCTTCTCCAGGCTTCACTTCGAGCCACTGTAAAATAAGGATGCTAATATCCACTTTACGGAGTTAAATATGGTCCTCTGCGCAGACTTAGCAACGCGCCTGGCAGGTGTTGAGTTGGGGAAATCGTAGCTTACTGCTCTCTGGTCTGTGACGTGACCTTGACTTGCCTTTCTGTTAGGCTGCAGCATCGCTGTGACAGTGTCTATATCCGATCCAACCCCGTGTCCCCGTGTCCCTCCCCCAGAACCCACCCTAAGGTCATGCATTTCTATTAGTCGCTCAGTGAATATTTGTAGATTGCATGAACGAGGGAGGGAATGCATGAGTGAGTAGCTGTCACCACATGGCAGGTGTCTTTGCTGAACACTGGTTTAGTCTTCTGACAAAAGCCTCCTAATGTAGCAGCTTCAGACGAGAGCAGATTTTGTTCTCTGTAGTACCCAGCCAACATCGTCTGGCGGTGTCTGACTCCACGGTGTTGGCGGGGACACGAACCAAGCACAGCTTGATTTTTATGGTTTAATGTAAGATATGGAGCCTCCGCCGCTGTCACTTCAGAAGTGCTGTTTTGACGTCTCAGCCACACAAATGGAGTGAAGCTGCCATTATAGGAGATAAGCAAGGGAGACTGAGGTGTCAGGATTTAGGACCCTGCCTTCAAAGGAGACCCACCTGTTGCCCCCACAGTTTGCGAGTGGCTCCATTGAACGCAGAGGGGCTGATGTTTGAAGGCGGGCGGGCTGCTGGGCACCCCCATCTGAGGAGGTCTAACTGTGTCCCCTTTTTGTCTCCCGTCCCTCCCCACTGTCCTCGCTCTGCAGGAATGGCATCACCAGCTGCCGGATGCGGACTGAGAGCGAGCCGTCGTGTGGCTCCCCGGTGGTCAGCGGAGACCCCAAGGAGGATCACAACTACAGCAGTGCCAAGTCCTCCAACGCCCGGAGCACCTCGCCCACCAGCGACTCCATCTCCTCCTCGTCCTCCTCCTCCTCGGCCGACGACCACTATGAGTTTGCCACCAAGGGGAGCCAGGAGGGCAGCGAGGGCAGCGAGGGGAGCTTCCGGAGCCACGAGAGCCCCAGCGACACGGAGGAGGATGACAGGAAGCACAGCCAGAAGGAGCCCAAGGATTCTCTGGGGGACAGCGGGTATGCATCCCAGCACAAGAAGCGCCAGCACTTCGCCAAGGCCAGGAAGGTCCCCAGCGACACACTGCCCCTCAAAAAGAGACGCACCGAAAAGCCCCCCGAGAGCGACGATGAGGAGATGAAAGAAGCAGCGGGGTCACTCCTGCACTTAGCAGGGATCAGGTCCTGTTTGAATAACATCACCAATCGGACGGCAAAGGGGCAGAAAGAGCAAAAGGAAACCACAAAAAATTAAAAACAAGTCACTGATTTGTTTTGAACTTACGGCCATTTGGTTTCAGCATGTCAGGAGATTTCGAATGATTTGTGGCAATATCAGCGATTTTTTTCTTTTTTCTTGTTTTTGGTTTGGTTTTCTTTCTTTTCTTTTCCTTTTATTTTGTTTTAATTTGCCCCCCTTCTTTGTTTTGGACCCTTAAGAATTTTATTTTTAAAGGAGATTGAAGCCATAGAACTCATATTGACACTCAGCTGTTTTACAAAAGCTTTTCATTATCTGAAGACAAAACCGAAAAAGCCAAAATTACCATTGCTTCCTCCAGCTTGTCAGAAACCTGTGGCTGAATCCGCAGGGATGTCAACGTCAATACCCCAGGAACACACATTCGGCACCTAGAAGGCACGTGGGCAAAGTAATCATCGTTCAGGCCCAACCCTTAGGTTTAAAAAGTCAGGTTGTCCATCCCATTGGGTTCACTGAGGCACATAAAGCAATTGAGGAGAAGGAGGACCCCTCGTCCCCCTAGGAACAGACCCAAGCCTGTGGCACCAGGCATCTGAGGGTGCCAGGAAAGCCACTGGAACTGTCACACGGCAAGCACAGAGGGCCAGCCACCAGTCCTCCATGCTTCTGAACCCTGAAGCCCGATGACGTCTTACGAGGTGGACGTTGGACTGTTCACGCACATCGGGCGTCAGTGACTCATGGAGAAGAAATGGGGTAAATTTTTAGTGATGTTGCTAATCATTGAATTCTGTTCTCTATTAAATTAAGAAAATATTCCAAAAGCCATAAGCCTGAAGGTTGGCCCTGTGCACACACACACACACACACACAGACACACACCACAACACACCACACACACATACACACACACACACAAGAAGGAGAGAGAGAGAACACTGATGTGGAAAACAAGCTGTGTCTTCTTAACTGCCCAAGTGAAAAGCAACCAAGTCCAGGAAATTACAATAGCTGTTAAGGAAAGGAAATAATGGTACAGATCTTTTTCTGTCTATCAAAACTATTTGATCCAAGTGAAAAAAAAAAAAAACTAGAAAGCTACGGAACCTGCCATTAGTATTGTGGTGTATTTTTAAGATTAAATGCACACTGATGGACAAAAAAAAAAGTAAAACATGGCAAAAAATAAAATAACTCCTATACTGCCCTCAAAATGGAGTTTGCAATTAATGTCAGGATTTATCTTTGCAAAAATCAATGATTTCCACATTCAGCCAGTATAGCCAGCAGTAATTTCTGACCCACAATGCATGGATTCCTTTGAAGAAAAAAAAGAAAAAGGAAAAAAAAATCACAAAAACAAACTTTTTTTATTCAAAAGTAACAAAGTTCTTGTAAGGTAAATAATGTATTTAGCATGAAGCATGAATTATTTTCATATAAATATAGAAAATAGAGAAAAGGCTATGCCTCTAATTTTTAAGCCCTTAGGCTTAGAGGTTCTTTTGGTTTTCTTCTTTTTTCTTTCTTTTTCTTTGCTTCCTTTCTCTCCTTTTTGTTTTTGTTTTTTGTGTTTGTTTTTGTTTTTTTCGGGTTATTTTGTTTTGGTTTTTTGAAGCAGGTGTTTAAGGTTTAACCTTCTTCAGGGACAAATTCTGACTGTTGGGGAACTTACTCTGCAATATAAAAATATCTTCATGCTCTGGTAGGGCTTGGATGGTTGAACTCTGTACTGCCTTGTGTGCACTTCAGCCCCGACCCCCTCTGATTCTCTGTTGAAAAGTGTGTCCTTTCTCTCTGTCTGTACATGTTTAACATGACGCAATAATTTGAGGGCAAACTTAGTAGTGAGTGTGTATGATAGAATCAAGAGAATTATGGGACGCTTACTTGAGAAAATCATTACCATGATTTGGTTCTAAGAAAAAGGCAGTGAATAATTATGCAAATTAGCCAGAAGAAGGGGAAACGTGCTAATGGGCCTTATTGGGTGAGGGGACGAGATGGGGTTCACGTGAAGGAGGAAGCGATGCCGAGGTAGGAAAGGCCAGCCCCAGACATCCTATCACCACAACGCCATGTCGCAGTAGGAAGCAGGGGCCGGCCATCGCTACCTTCAGCACACTGACCAACCTGGAATTAAGACCACCTGGATCGTGAGAGCTGAATTTAGAAACCAGACAGTGTCATGCAGCCCAGAAACTCCTGCTGTTACCTTTGCCTAAGAAATTTTCTTTGGAGGGGATGGGGGGGTTCCAAAGAGAAATCTCTAGAAGAATATGATCTTCCATCCAAGTGGAGGGAAACTTTAAAACACAGACACCCAGTACTGTGGCTCAGGATATGATGCGTGAGGAGAGGGAGGGAACAGAGATGACCTTAACTTTTAAACAAGGGACTGCTGTGGGCCAAAGCCAAGCCCATCTGCCAGGACCAGGTAGTGTCAGAAGCTCCATCAGCCCGGACAGTGGGAACTAACTGGTGCATTCCCCACACTTACCTTCCGGTGGGTTGCTGATGAGAGAACCTGAAAAAACCTGCACCTCTACAACAGGTCGAATTCATGACCTGAAGCTGAATACTTCTAGCATATTTGTTCAGGGTGTAGATGGGAATAAAATATCTTTGCAGTGCTCTGTTCCCTCCGTCTCCCCAGACATCTGCCACCCTAAAAGCCATCCACAGCTATGGAGCCTGAGCGACACCTTGATTTGTGTTGTCACCTGACGAAGCCTAAAGACCTCCAGCTCAGTGCCCCACCTTCATCCTACTCCCCCGATGATAAAATTCAGACCTCTCTCCTGAAAGGCAGAGGTTCAACATTCAGGACTGTTTCTGGCCAGGGACTTCTTCCAATTAAAACCCCTACCGTGGGCTGTCTCCCCTCATTTCATTTTTCTAAAGGGGCAGAGGCCTCTTTTAGAAAATAATAAAATGCAATGTGTGTGATTTACTTTTCTGATCTCTTTGAGAAATAGAGAAATATAAAAGTGTGTTCTTAACTCCAGAACCACTCTTTTTGCATAAATACCTCATCGGGCAGCTTTCTAAGTGTGATTTTCCTGAGTCTCCCTTCGTTGGATCTGCCGGAAGACTTGTCGGGGAACCTTTAGTGAGGGTACTTCTTCCTATTTTCTTCTGTTTTGGAGGCATACACATTATGCATAACCAAAACAATGGCTTAATTGTGTTTAACTTTGCATTTTGATTGTTGAGAACAAAAACAAAAAGTATCAATGTGTATGTGGCTGTTTGTAGTGAATTCATTGCAGAATGAGGTTGTCCGTGTCCTTAACAAGCCAAGGGGCAGGAGGCACCCTCTCTTATCCCCTCCTCCAAGAGCAGTAGAGAATTTAAGCACAAGCCTATTTGTGAAAGAATATTTTGCTTAAGTGTCATTCACTTTAGTCTTGGAATTCCTTCCCAAACGTCAGGTGTTCTTTTAGCTTCCAAACTAGCATATGTATCCATTAGTCTGACAGATCGCCTGAACACCATTAAGAGGTGTGGTGTTTTTGCTTTCATTTCTCCTGCTGGGAGAAGTGGCGGTTCGTGTGTCATTCCAGTATCTCACATACTCACACGGGGCAGGGGGGAGGGGGAAACGGGAAACTATAGCAATATTTAAAGATGCTTTGGAAACCAACCGTGAACGCATCAACGCCACGATGTCTACGATTACTTGCTATTGGCCCTCGGACACATTTAAGAAAAGAGACAGTCACTCTTTTTTTCTTAAATGATATACACATAGACAGTTATTTTATCCTATTATAATTGTCTTTTATCTTTATCTAGTACTATGTGGAAAGGGTTTGCATCATAGATATTTCCCAGCCTTATAAGCTCCTACTTCCCTGCCCCTCTCTAATCAGTATTCTTTAAAGAGTTCTTTGGTGAAGCCATCTATCTGAAACTAAAATGAACCAAACCCATATTTCACTGGTGGTTGGAGAAAACCATGGCCAGAATGATTGTGGCAGGTCTCAATCTTGGGAGTTTTAAGAAGGAATGTGCCAGAGGCCTTTCCCAAGAACGGAGTTGAGTTTTGTTTTGTTTTGCAGAGGCATTCAATGTGTCTAGTGCTTGCTGGCCACAGCAGTTACTACCAGGAGCCTTCTGGGAGGGGCCGTTGTGTTGAAGGAGGCTCCTGCCTGAGGGACAGTATCAGGCAGTGGGCTCTGTAGAGTGAGAACCAGGTGGACGCCTTCTGTGCCCAGCTCAGAGTCCTGCACCACGCCAGGACTGCCCAGGCCAAGGGCTACTGATGCAAGTTCCACTCATTCCACTCTGTGTGGGGTGCCGTGCGCCTCTCCTGGAAGAGCTCTTGGAGAAGGAATTGGAGTTACGTACAAGTGACCTAAATGGGAAGCTTTTCTAGATGAGACTGGATTAAATTCCATGTGATTTATCTTTCCCTTTAATTCAGGTTGGGACTCGTTTCTTTCTGGTGGATCACAGCTGCCCAGATGTTGCAATTGATTTTTATGTTTCTGTAGAGAAGTATTTTTCTTTCATCTTCAGAATTTTTTTTGCCACCAAAAGAAAACATTGGAACTCTGTGTTTCCTCTTGATTGTGACTTCCCAGTGTTGACAGTTAAGTCCTTAGTGTCGTAGGTCCCAGCCCACCAATACTATATCAAACACTGTTATGCACATAATGCAGCACTGTGATCTAATTTAAATAATACTTTTTTATTATTTATACTACTATATATAATATACATCAACACTTTTGCTATATAACCTAAGTGATAACCCTCTTTTAGTTACCTGCCAAACTCTGGACTTGGTTTATATTGCAGTTAACACAGTTACAAAGTTGTAATGGTGTCTTTTTTTTCCTTTGTAACGGAATGTGTAAATCAAAGTATATACATTGTGTGGTGTTCCTGTTTCTGGAGTTTCATGAGGATTTACACATGGCATTCAGTGTTCTGTATAGATCTGCCTACCTTTGTGAATTCATCTGTTAACCCCTCTTCCTTTGAGAGAGCACCGGCGATGGTGGTTAACTCCTTGTGTTTTCTCTGTCTCCTACTGGTTATTCTTGAATTAAGCACAGACTCGTCAGCTCGGCTGCTTTATCATGAATAATGTGTGTGACCTTGCAGTTCTTCCACAGTTCAGCAAACAAGTGCTAGCTTCACTGACCAAAAATTAAGGAAGGAAAACACAGTTTTTAAAATGATCCATCTTTTAACAGCTGAAACCGATGTGTCTATGGTGCTGCATCTTGCTGTTGTACTTCTGAAATCAGACCTGTGGGAACCATCATTTCTGACTTAACCGTGAGATGCTCACGAGTACCCTTCCTGTTGTTTTGTTAGCATTGAAATCAAGACTATTTATTTGGAATACATACAACAGTGTTTTTCCACTGTATTTCATTTGCAAAAGTTGAGAACTGCTTTCTCTACCTTTTGCAAAATAATTGATATTCCATATTGGATTCTCAAAGACTTCGATATGGTGAACCTATTAAACCTAGAAATTGTATTCATCCTTTCATGACTGTGGCCTGAGTTCCCCAGCCCCTCTCCTCCTTTTTTTTAGATGAGATTTAGCACACTCTCAGTTATTTAAACATGCAACATTTCTTGAGTATGTATGTTGAGGCCATCTGAGCTCATAGCTGATTCAGTAACCAGTTTCATGCTGTGTCATTCACACTCACTACTTAATACTGCCATGGTGAAAATGTGGAGGAAAAATGTATCCATGTGTGTCTGGGAAGCATATACACTTGTACATTTTTTAATACTCTGATTCTGTAACATTTCTGAGTTTTGTTTTGTTTTACAGAAAAAAAAAAAAGTGATAAAGCAATCAGAAGACCAAGAGTTTACTATTGATGCTTAGGGTCATCTGACCTTGGCTGGCCAATAGACGTACACGGCCAAATTAATTTACAAGAGTAATAATTTTTCAAAAGCCAATTTTTTTTCTGTATTTTCTGTATGAAACTGCCAATATCATGAATAGAAAGGGAGAACCATAAAGGAAGAAAGAACGTGATGTTCTGTTATGTTCGTGTGAACCTAAAGAAACAATGTGGAGGCAGGCGCAATCAGCCGAACTCTAGGGACTTGATGGTGTTGCTTGGAAGGCATCCATACCTGCATTTTGCATTCTTCATATGTAATCATATTGCCAAAGACAAACTATTTCATCATTTATTGTAAATAACACTTTTCCCCAGACCTACCATAAAGTTTCTGTGATGTATTGTCTTCCAGTTGCAATAAAAATTACCGAGTTGCATCAATTGAAGAAAAACACCATGTAGTGTTATGTGTGCCGCGTCTCCCTGTGCAGATGCTGGGCCGCAACATCATTTCTGTTTCTTACCTGCAGTCAGGTGCGTGTGCAGTTTTTACTGTCTGGTTTCAGGGTTCTCACCTGCATTTATTGTGCCCATCCTCACACATGCATAGGTTTGGGTGGAAATCCCACACTGTTCTGCAAACACAAATGCGCTTTCGGAAGCTGGGCTTACCCAGGATCTCAAGAGAATTCCAGCTCTGGTGTAGACAGCTTGTGGATGGCCAGCCTCCCGTCATGAGTCCTAAGACTTGTGGTTTAGATGGAGCTTCCCTTTTGTTTGGAAGTTGTCAAACAATAAACTGAAATTGTACTTTGGGACTGGAGCCTGCCAGCCTATCCCAGATCCTGAGGGTTTCTTGTGATGACATTTCTAGCCCCAAGACCTTCATATGCCAGGATTTATTACATCATCACTGAAGTGCCCACCCCAGACCCTCGCACACACACATCCCCCAGGAACCAACAAGGAGCGGATGGGAGAAAGGGGAGTGGGAACAAGGAATAGATCACAAGGCACCAGTCACCCTGCTGGATGAGTAGAAAGAGATGTTCTCATGCATCTCTCTGGTTCCTTTTGTGATGGTTTTGTTTTCAGTATGCCCTGTCTGCAGGTCTCACCAACAGTAACCTTAGTGTAGAAATGGACTTGGCCACCACCCCTCTGCTGGGCCCCCACATGCACTGGTGTCTTTGTCCTCCAAGATGCTTGGGCTGTGTCCCTGTCCTGCGGTCATGGTGTCACTCTAAGGTCATAGGCCCATCTGTCCTGGTAAGCCTACTGGGATAAATTCCTCCCCATTACACATCTCAAGGTGGTCACCTCTGTATCCTGTGGGTTTGGCCCTTGTTGCTGCCATATCTGATCCCACTGTTGGAATCAATTTCAAAGCTATGATGTGTCCTCCAGGGTATAAATCAATATTCGAGGAGACTTGATTGGGAGGAACAGCTAAAGTCATTGGGAGATGAATGTGATGAATCAATCCAAACTGGGTAGTTCAACTGGGTAGTTCTTGAGGCCAAATATAAGGTGGGGCCACCTTACAACAGCACCTACAACAACCATTTTCAATAAGTGACTCTCAAGGGGACTGGAGGAGAGACCCCACATGGATGATCAGAATACCAGAGGGGGTCCTGTCAAAATGATCACACCTGCAGAATTCTGATCAGGCAACACTGTCTTCAAAGTCCTATGGATTCTCAGAGCAGAGAACTTCTCCCTGTGGTGCCAGGGACCATAAGGCTCTTCTGGGCTTGAAGCTGAGTCTGGATGGGTGCCAGTGAGGGACACTGCAGACCCTAAGCAGTTTCTCCTTACCTTTTGACTGCACTGCCTGATGAAAGTATGATCTAGGCCGGGCACGGTGGCTCAAGCCTATAATCCCAGCACTTTGGGAGGCCGAGACGGGCGGATCACGAGGTCANAAAAAAAAAAGAAAAGAAAGTATGAACTAAGAAGTCACCATCCTTCAAGAAACTTATGAACAGATGAGGGCATTTTCAGGAGTCTGATATGACTGGGAGGTTTCTGTTTATGAGCTAAAAACTCATGTTCTGGTTACCCTACTTCCAGATCACCAAATTAAATGGCCCTACATATGCACAGCAGACGTGTGTTTTGCCCTTTTTTTCACTGATACAAAACCAGGGTTGTGAGCTGGGTATGGACAATTTTTTAAAATACTCAAATACAAGATAATAAACATTTAATAATATTTAATAAATATGTTTATTCCCTTGTACTCAAGTCTTAAAAATTGACTGTTTTGTGTGAACAGACCTTTCTGGAGCAGTGTGTCTAAGTAATGCTCATAGCAGTCGTACTGCAATTTGAAATCATTCTTGGGCATTTTTGGACTCAGTAACTGTTTTATGAGAATCGTTTTATGTTACTCCATAATAAAGTAATTTGGAGTATATATGGCCAAATCTTCAAATACGGCAACTTACTTGAGAGAGTCAGGAATTCTACTTTTTCTCACCTGCTACACATTTCAAACTGACTTCTAAAAGGATAGAATATGGACGAAGTGCATATTATGTCTGCTGGGGAAAGTCTGAAAACCAAGATAGTGGCTGATTTCTAACTCCCCCCAGGACACAGTTTCTTCATTAAATGAGTCCAGTCTATTCACATTATAAAACAGGAAGGAATATTAGAGATCATTGGTCCAAACTCCCCATTTTATGGACCAGGCACTGAGACACAGGAAAATTTTTGCCCAGGATAATAGACCTAGCTAGTTGTGGAGCTGGACTTAAAGAGAAGAACTTTTCTGTCTTATCTATTGTATCCATTTATTTGGTATGTAATTAAAATCATCGGCTCTGTAGGATTTCATGGCTGGCAATTCACCACACATACACACTTAACATATCCTATGCATTTTCCATATGGCTATAGTGAAAATTCATTATCTTTTGAAGTAATACATAACATCCTGTTGAGTGGGTGTCCTGCCATCTTCAACTGTTACCTTACTCTTCAATGTTTATATTGCTTTCAATTTCTCTATTATAAGTAATACTGCAGTGAACATCTTCAGGTATGTGGCAATTTACATTTTTTCCGCTTGTCTTTCGGTTAGATTGCCTGTTGGACTATTGAAACAAAAGTGTTATCAATGAGGTAGATATTTATACACAGACTTTCTAAGAGGCACCAATGCCAACAGCAATGAATGAAAACCCTGGTTTCATGATGCTCTCACCAGTATTGGATATGATTTTACTCTTTAATTTTTGCTAGCAGACAAAAATAGTACTTTGTTGCCATTTTAATTTTAATTTAATTTCTAGAAAAGTTACATTACTTTTTATATGTTTGCTGACCATTTATTATTTATCTTGGTGGAATCATCTGTAACTGACTCTCTAAGAGTTTAAAAGAGAGAATTCATATTTATAGACTCCTTGCTACAATGTCCCCAATTCACCATTAAATGGTGTCAAGATGCCCAAACACATCACCTGCCTGCAGAGGTTTTCCCATATTCAGACACTTCTAATTGTTCCTATATTAAGACAAAATCCTACTCCCTAAGACTTTTACCTAAAGGTGCTTAGACTATCCTAAAAGGCTACAAACATGTAATCTTAAATCATCTTGCACATGGCAACAATAATGTTGAAAACAACAATAATTTCTAAGTCTTTTTCAGAATAAACATTCCAAGTGCTGTCTCCTGTTTCTTTTTTCTGAACATGTTCCCATTTGTGATCAGAACCGAGAACTGGTGACAGAATTTCAGATACAGTTCAATGATGAGAAACTCTCCCCACCTCATTCTAGATCCTCTGTTTCTGTTAATATAACCAAACCACTGATTCACATTGAAGTTGCTATTAGTTAAAACGACTAAGTCCTGGCTATTGATGTTCTTCTCCAGATACCCATTTTGAATCACCCATTATCTCTGTCAAATCTCCTTGGATTTTGTCCAGTCTTAAGTCAGTTCAGATTGGCAGTGGGCTAGGGGTGAGAGGATTCAGATTTTGTCATCAAAAACATTTGCTTTCCTTCCAGATATCATTTAATCACAAATTTGAAAATGTCTTTTGTGTATTGATTAGAACAAAGCTGGAGCCATGTGGCATGGGTCTAGAGCCCTCCTTGTAGGTCAACTTTCGTATCAATCAGCACCTTTCATTGTCAGTCATTCATCATTCAACTAGTTATGCAGGCACCAGACTTTCTGCAGGCATGTAGACAACCTACATGTCTCCATCCAATCAAAAATTTGTCAAGTACATCCTCATTCTCCAGGTATAAGTCTGTAGTCTTCCTTTATAAGAAAGGAAATAAAGTCATACTCTATGCTAATATAAAGTATGTAAATTTGAAATAAAGCAATGAAAAGGAATAAAATTTCACTTTTGTATAAAAATTGAAATAATGTAAATTCTAATTTATTCCTATGGGAGAATTAACCTTGATTTATGCAGTTATTATATGAAGTCTTGAGGAACATACCCCATACATGAAAAGAAACCACAATTCATTCATTCCTTTACTCTGTCTTAGCCCAAGCTGGCTTCCTTGCCAAGAGCTTACAAACTATTAATAATCCACCCAAGATTCTCACCCAGAGGGTGACATTGAGGCTCTGGATTGATATGGTTTGGCTCTGGGTCTCCACCCAAATCTCATGTTAAATTGTAATTCCCAGTGTTGCAGGAGGGACCTGGTGGGAGGTGAATAAATCATGGAGACAGATTTCCTCCTTGCTGTTCTCATGATAGTAAGTGCATTTTCATGAGATCTGATGGCTTAAAATGTGTGGCACTTCCCCTTTGCTCTCTGTCTCTCTCTCCTGCTGCCATGTGAAGATATGCTTGCTTCCCCTTTGCCCTTCTGCCATGATTGTAAGTTTCCTGAGGTCTCCCAGCCATGCTTCCTATACAGCCTGAGGAACTTTAAGTCAAACCTCTTTTCTACATAAATTACCCAGTCTAGGTAGTTCTTTACAGCAGTGTGAGAACAAACTAATACATGGATCTGTAGTGTGCAGATATTGTCTTCTGTTTGCAACCTGGAAGTTTCGGTATAATGCCTAGTAGTATTTCTTCACTTTATATACATGCCTATTTAGGGGACTGACCTATCTAGCATGTACTTAGCCTCTAAGTATAGTCAAATGAATTTATACAATTAGCTTCCTTTAAAAAGATTATCAGGAGTTTGGTGACTTCTGGCACCTACTTACTTTTAAATAGTTGCCCCTTTACCCAATATGGCATATATATTTAAGCATCCAGAATTTCAGTAGACTAAAAGGCTGTCCAAAACATGAAAGAATAAAGAAATTAAAGAAATCGTTTAGAAAGGAAAGTGTTTTTTTTTTTGTTTTGTTTTTTGGTTGGTTTTTGGTTTTGGGGTTTTGTTTTGTTTTGTTTTGTTTTTGAGACAGAGTCTCCGTCTGTCACCCAGGCTGGAGTGCACTGGTGTGATCTCGGCTCACTGCAACCTCTGCCTCCTGGGTTCGAGCAGTTCTCCTGCCTCAGCCTCCTAAGTAGCTGAGATTACAGGCGCACTCCAGCACACCCAGCTAATTTTGTATTTTTAGTAGAGTCGGGGTTTCACCATGTTGGTCAGGCTGGTCTCGAACTCCTGATCTCATGATCCACCTGCCTCCACCTCCCAAAGTGCTGGGATTACAGGCGTGAGCCACCTCGCCTGGCCTGAAAAGTTTTTAAATGGATTCTCTCCTTCATTGTCATAGTCAATTCACACTTGCTTTTCAGCAACTGCTATGTGACAATCCGTTACGTACTGGAGACACAGATAAAACATTTGGCTCTTACTTTCAAGCATGATCGTGTCCAAAAACCCAGCTGTGCTGATTAATGGGCATCTCACTGGCAGCTGGTATATCCTTCCCCAAACTTTTTAGTAGTTGTTGGTCTTTTCTAGACATAAGCGTCTTGGTTGAAAGATGAATCCAGCCTTTGTCTTCTTCTCCTGCCAGTCTCCCCTCTTCTCACCTGTTAGCTGATGAGACATTGGATAAGAGCCTGTCCACTATCTGCAGACATAGCCATCCCTCCAATGGGTGGATTATTTCTTAATGAACTAATCCTTGCTGCCTGGCACCAGCTCTGTGATAAAACGAATCTGGGACATTTCTTCTGCATGATGCTTGATGTTCTTGGCTTATAAACAAACATTTGTCTCCCACCCCTGCCCCGCTCCCTGCTTTTTCTCCCCGCCACCTCACTTTTATCACTCATTTCTCAAAATTGCTCTAAGAGCAAAAGAGTGGAGAACCTGAATGGCAGAGGATGCTCTTACTTTATCTTAATAACCCTCCTGCCACTATCATGGCCAAACAAGGGTGTGCAGAGAGATGCATGAAGCCTTCTGTTGATTATCAGGCTAGCCTTTCCTCCAAAACTCTTATTCACTGAATATGCTGCGTAGACCTGCAAGGACTCATCATGTCCAGCCTTCTGCCTGAATATGGACCATGGCAGCAAATTCTGCTCTGAGCTAAGAGGGAAAGTGTTCATACATGCTAATTCACATGCTAATTCACATGCTAATTCACATGCTAACTCACAGGAGTCTTGTATTATACAAAAGCATGCCTTTTGATGCTTAATGCTTTCTACTAGGCCATTTCTCTTGTTTTCCTTTCTGTTTCTTTTTTGTTTTGTTTTGTTTTTTGTTTGTTTTTGAAACAGGGTCTTGCTCTGTCGCCTGGCTGGAGTGCTGCAGTGCCTGATTGTAGCTCACTACAGCCTTGACCTCCTGGACATAGACAATTTTCCCACCTCAGACCCCCAGGTAGCTGGAAATACAGGTGTGTGCCACCACACCTGGCTTTTTTTTTTTTTTTTTTTTCTGGAGAGATGGGATTTTACAGTGTTGCCCAGGCTGATCTTGAACTCCTGGCCTCAAGTGATCCTCCCACCTCAGCCTCCCAGGTTTCTGGGATTACAGGCATAAGCCACCATGCCCAGCCTAGACCATTTCTCTTAGACTAAAAATTTCATCTAACCCATCAGACCCATTAGGAGGGAAACAACTCTATATTTTCCCACCTTTACTGGCAGTAACTAGTCCCCTTGGGAGTGAAAATGTCAACTGGCAACTAAGAAAATTCAGAAGGAGGGATATATATTTCACACCCACGTTAATTTTTTTACGTTGCAAAGGTAGAAGTTCTGTTCTCTAATGACTTGTAGCTTAATGATAACATAAACACACTGTATATAACATTCGTCTTTCATGTTTACAAGGTGCTGTCAAGAAGCCAACCTGTCCATCCCAAAACAACCTTTCTAAGAAGCCTCAAATCATCCTGAGTCCCTCCGGCTCTGTCAGCTCCTCCATGGAACCCAACACCCAGTCTGGCCAGTTGTATTTTAAACTCACCTTTAATCATTCTTTGTCCTCCACTCCTTTGGCCGCCATCCTGGTCAAGTCCCATTTCCTGTTGCCCACATGATGACCACAGCTGCTGGTCTCTACTGACCACACGTTCCTCTGCAGTACCATGAGAATTATCTTTGCAAATCACCTCTCATTCTGTCATTTCTCAGACCCACCTGAACTGCGGTCATCCTCAATGACTCCAGTCACCAAACTCTTCAGTCTTTTGTGGCTCGGGGCCTCTCCACATTTTTTCCCTCTCCTGGAATGCTCTATTCACTCCCTACCTCTCTCCTCCTGAAAAGTCTCTGTCAGTCCTTCAAAGCCCAAGTCATATCATTCTCTCACCAAGTTCCAGACCACGAAAGTCCTGTCTCTATTGGTAGCTGTCATCACAGGCTGTTAGGATTCTAAATCCACATGTTGGCTCCCTTGATGGAGGTGAGCTGATTAGGGGCAGGCATCAGAAGGCATTTTATGCTGAACCCCAGTACGGTGCCTCCCACTTGGATACTTAAGGTGTTTTTAATTTAAGGTGTGTGTTTCTTTTTCATGTCCTCAGTTGGCTAAACAGATAGTTGGCAATGATACATCCGTTTCACCAAAGCTTTATTTGATTCAGAGCCAGCAAGTGGTATAGCTCTGTCTCTTTTCCACAAGAAATTTGCTCCAGCCTGGGCAATATGGCAAAACCCTGTCTCTACAAAAAATTTTTTAAAAAATAGCCCTTTCTCACCAAATTTTGTCATCAAGCCCTATCAATTCCACCTCTTAAGCATCTCTAAGTTCCATCCTCACTGCTGTAGTAACCTCTGTGTGAACCTATATCATTGCTCTGTTGGATTTTTGCAGTTCAAAAACTTGCATTAATTGCTTCCCCTTTCTCCATTTGTACAAGTCAGGCCCCACCAGGGAAAAGGAGACACTCTAAGTATATTATCAGTGATCTCCAGAGAAACAGAACCAATAACAAATAGATAGATGATTGATAGATAGATAGATAGACATAGATGATAGATAGATAGATAGATAGATAGATAGATAGATAGATAGATATAGATGATAGATAGATAGATAGATAGATAGATAGATAGATAGATAGATAGTCTAGATACACAAGCAGAGATTTATTATGATACTTGGCCTACACGATCATGGAAGCCTAGAAGTCCCATAATATGCTGTCTGCAAGCCAGAGATCCAAGAAAGCTGATGGTGTAATTCAGTCTGAGTCTGAAAGCCTGAAAACCAGGAAAAGACAGATGTCCCAGCTCAAGAAGGGAGATGGAAAATTTACACGTCCTTTTTGTTCTGTTCATGTTCTCATCAGATTGGATGACGCCTGCCTACATTGGTGAGTGTGGATCGTCTTTACTCCATTTACTGATTCAAATGCTAATCTCATCCAGCTATGGTCTCACAGAAATAGTGTTTTACCAGCTATCTGGGCATCCCTAAGCCCAGTCAAGTTGCACAGGAAATTAACCATCACACCGAGTATAGGTTAGTGCAAAAGTAATTGCGATTTTTGCCATTAAAGGTAATGTCATCACAATGGTGAGTTCTCATAACATCTGGTTGTTTAAAAATGTTTGGCACCTTCCCTCTCTCTCTGTTCCTCTTGCTCCGGCTGTGTGAAGTGCCTGCTCCTCCTTTGCCTTCTGCCATAACTATAAGTTTTCTGAGGCCTCCCCAGAAGCCGAGTAGATGCCAGCATCATGCTCCCTGTACAGCCTGAGGAATCATGAGCCAATTAAACATCTTTTCTTTATAAATTACCCAGTCTTAGGTATTTCTTTATAGCAGTGTGAGAATGGACTCATACACATGCAGAGCTAAGCCTACCTGAGCAGATGAAGACCAAGGAAGGAAACTGAGGGCACCAGGAACCCCCAAGCCAGCACACTGGTCCTGCCCCTCTTTTATCCATCCCCCCACAACCCACTTCAGCCAGGGTGACTGTCCAATCACGCATCTGACACCGTGCCCCTGCCTAAAGTCCTATGCTGTGCCCTGTGCTCTGGCTAAGCTCCCAGCCAGCCCTTCAGCCTGATCTCCCATCCCCTCCCAGGCCCACTCTGAACCTCAGCTGCTTGGTAAGCTGCAGTTTCCAGGATGTTCCTAATGCCTTCTGTTGTTTTGCATGGACCACCCTCTCTGCCTTTCTGGAGTGTCTTCATGTCTTCCCTCTGTGTTCAACTTCTCCACTCCCTGCTACCAAGGTACCTTGTGGTTAACATGCTTTTATTCTAGCACTCACTATGTTTCTCTATGGCTATTGATTTCCCAGTCCCTGTCATGTTTTCCTAAAGGGCAAGCTTTTTGCCCTGTACATCTGTTTATTCCCAGGACCTGCCTTAGCATCTGGCTGCAGCAGTCACTCAGCTAGCATTTTTTGGATAGACAGATGGATGAACAAGAGTTACTGCTCAGATCCTAGCCTGCATACTATAAATGAGAGCATTGCACCCTCTTCCCCAACCACAGCAAGATGCAGGACAGAGCAGGAGTTGGAAATGCATTCAGGAGGATTTGACAGCACGATATTCCCTCCCACCTGGGAGAGCTCCAGGGGCAAGAGGCATTGCTCACTGCCCATCTTGGGATCGCAGGGATAAATTGGTGGATGCTTTGGCTTGTCTTGTCTAGGCCGTAACCATGTCCAGGTCCTCTGTGGCCACCAGGCTGAAGGAATCATCCTCCTTCCCCGAATGTGAGGCCCAGAAATGTCACAGTTCCAAAGGATCCTAAAGTATCTGGATAAAGAATAGAGAGGAAGGGACAGGCCCCACGGGATCTATCATCTCCCCTTTGCTTTCTGTCTACAGGTCATGGAGGTGGAGCAGGAGAGGCATGAGCAGAGCTCTGGCTGCCCTGTCCTTAGCTTCATGCTTGTTTTGTTGTGACTCGCCATGCTGGAGCCCATTTCCACATGAGAAATCACATCAAAACGTCTCAGCACCAACGCTCTTGGCATGGCTAAGTCAAAATTCTCAGATCATCACCAGGGAGACGATCGATGTTCTTGGCCAGCTTTTAATGAAAATCGATTCTCTCCCTGGCTCTTTGTTAAGTGTCATTGAGAACAATTGCATTTTGTGAACCTGGTCACCGGCCTTGAATTTGCAGCTTCCTACAGTTGATGAGAGGCAGAGCATCTTGTTGCTGTTCTTTTCTCAGTCAATCACACAATATGCTGAGCTGTACAATTAATGTTCTTTCCAGTCTGTTTTTTAGGCAACATGGCAGCTTGGCTAATCAGAAAACAAAGTCACCTCTTGTGCATGGACTCTAAGGAAGGGGCTGAGAAAAGTCTGGCTGCTGGCTGGCTCCTTTACTGACCTAAGTTATCGAGGCAGTGGTTAGTGACAGACAGACTGCTTTTCTAGTCCCAGCTTTGCTGCTTACCAGCTGTGTGACCTTAGGCAAAGCACTCACCCTCTCTGAGGCTCTGTTTCTGCATCCATAGAATGGGATGATAATAGTGCCCAAATGTGGGTTAAGAGGATTACATGAAAGGATGCATGAGAAAGGGACGTAATATAACATTTGGCATATCTAAGAGACTCAGTAAATGCCTGTTGTTATTATTATGGCTATTATTATTATTTCACCCTTCAGAATCCCAGAACTACATAGCCCAGCCCCTGTATCTGTGATGATGCTGATCAACATAATAGCCACTAGCCACATGTGGCTCCTATACAGCAGTTAAAATGTGGAGTCCAAATTGAGATGTGCTCTAAGTATGAAATTGATACTGGATTTCAAAGACTTACTGTGAAAAAGAGAATGTAAAATATTCATTTATACCTTTTAAAAATAGTGATGATATATTGAAATAACATTTTGGATCTGTTATGTTAAATAAAAGATATCATTTAAATAAATTAATTGTACCTGTTTCTTTTTGACTTAAAAAAATGGCTGCTAGAAAATTTAAAATTGCATATGTGCCTCTTTTCTTGGCTACCCTGTGGTATACGGAATCACTTTCAAAGGAGTTTCATCAAATAGCCGAAAGTAATTCAATAACAAAAAGTAAGCAACACCCAGGAATTCCAATCCTTAACTTGTATCTCTTTTAAAATAATAAACAAAGACCGAAGCATCATGAAAGCTTCTTATATCACCTTTTCTCTTCCAATTTTCTGGCACCCAGTGCTGTTTTGAAGCCTTTAATGTGCTACTCCCTGCCCCCGCTGCCAAGTACATGCAAACGATCTCTCTACCTCCAGCTCATGCCACATTTCTCTCCTCTCCACCTGTTCCACCAGTTCCACTGCTGTATCCCCTTTCTAGAGTCTTCCTCTCCTCCTTGCTTTCTCCCATCTATTCTCTGAATTAGTGTCTCCAAAGAACTGGTCTCTAGATTTGGCAGTTCCTCTCAAAGGTTGAGTGAGGCAGAGCAGATTACCATTAACCAAAGGCATAAAATACTGATGAATAAACCAGATTGCCAAAGGGTTCATTTAAAACAGAGAGAGTCCTTTTCAGAGATTGTGTGCTCCTTCTGCAGTCCAAGGAACCCTGACCCTAGGTCCACGTTGTAGGTCATGCAGGGTGTACATTGTGCAATGCCAGGGACAGCAACTATACCGAACCTACTGTGATGTGACATGTGCAACACGGTGGTTCTCAGTATTAGGGTCACCGAGCAGGTGAATTAATGAGTTTAGTGAGTTTAAAATTAGAAACAAAAAGTGTCAGCTTTATGACTATCTAGGGGTGGAGAATTCTGGACACAGGACTTAGCAAGTGCAAAGGCTTTAAGGTAAGAATTAACTTAGAGGAAGAATAATGGGATTGGAGCTCAGAAGAGAAGGGAAAAAGTCCTAGGAGATGAAATTGGAGAGTAGATTTTGTAGGACCTTCCAGACTCCATGAGAAGGGGTTTGGATTTTATTCTAACAGCAGTAGGAATACTATGATGTGAAATGTGCAACATGGTGGTTCTCAGCATTAGGGTCCTTGAGAAGGTGAATTAATGAGTTTGGTGAGTTCAAAATTAGAAACCAGAAGATGTCCAGAGAGACTGTATCAAAGCCATGGAAGCTCCCTGCCTGGCAGCTGAGTACCCCAGAGGACAGAGTGTCTGGATTCCCCTGGTGTGTGGACTCCCTCCTGGCAGGGGAACTCTTGCTGTTCTGATTATAAGGTTTTCCTTCAGCCTGGACACAAGACAGGTGATTGGGTTTTGGCTCAGTAACATGTCAATTTTTCCCCCACCCGAGTACTGCCTTGTCCCTGTGACTTCATTTTCAGCTTCACCCATATCTTTGGCCACTGTTTCGGATTGAATTGTGTCCCTTTTCCAAAAATTTATATGTCAAAATCCTAACCCCCAGTGCCTCCGAATGCGACCTTATTTGGGAATACGATTGTTGCAGATGTAATTAGTTAAGATGAGGTCATATTGGAGTAGTTTGGGCCCTCATCCAACATGACTGGTGTCTTTATTAAAAGGAGATATTTGGACACAGACTCACAGGGAGGATACCATGTGGAGATTGGAGTTATGTTGCCAGAAGCTAAGGAACTACCAGAAACTAGGTGAGAGGCCTGGAATAGATCCTTCCACAACCCCGTCAGAGTGAGCATGGCCCTGCAGTCACCTTGACCTTGGACCTCTGACCTCCAGAACTGCGAGACAATAGCTTTCCATTGTACCACTCCTTTTGTGGTACTTACTTATAAAAGCTCTAGCAAACTAATTCAACCACCAGTAACTCTTGGACTCTTATGGGTGTCAACTCAAGCTAATGGGTGCCTAATCTTGCTGCCATTATGGGCAAACTCTTCCTAATTTTACTCCTGAAGAGAAACTTTATCTTAAAGTTTTGGGGTAACCTGCTATCATCCATAAGTACTAATCACAATATTGTATTATGAACAAACTTTTTATATAACATGTATTTAATTTTTGGCTTTATTTATTATAAGGTAGACTCCTAAATTCCCTTAAGGAAACCTGCTTTAGTATGCAGTCAGCTTGTTTTGAGAATTGACATAAGAAATAGTCAATTAAAAAAGCCCTTCTGTGTTTGATAAGTACATTTGAGGATATTGTTTATGATGTTACTCAAGGACCCTGAGCCAAAGTCCCCATGACACGTGACAAAATCTTCTCAAAGCTCAGAGCCAACAATCAGTTTGGGTTTTGGTCTACATTGACAGAGAGGTGGAATATCAGGCTTCCCATTTTTCTCACAATGCTAGGAAGTTTGGGATACGTCATTACTATCACGTTTCTCAGCCAAGAGTTCTTGGGAGCTTTTTTCCTCCTTTCCTTTCTTTACATTTTGTTCTTCTCTTTTGCTTCACCAATGTTGGTGCAACAGTGAGATACCTCACATCTCTTTTGAAAGCAAGCAAGGTCTGAATCAACATATTGAAATGAACATAAAAGACCCAAAGCAAGAACGTTTTGGGAGATGGGAGGGAGGGATAATTATAACAGAAGCCTTGTCTTTAACGAACAAACAAACAGACAAACTCAAAATAAGTATAATCCCCGGCCACCTGACATGTGTTTCAGGCATGTGGGGGAAGGTGGGATAAATTTTAAAAAGGCAGAGACATTCCCCTTAACTGATTAAGAGCTGAGAGTGGGTACAGGAGCACGTTAGCCTGCATCTTCTCTACAATTGTTTCATGTCTCTGCTACATGGGGAAGCAGACAGTTCTGCAGGAACCCAAGCTAGTCATCTTACATCACTCCTTTCTGCATCTGTAGTCAATACGGGACTACTCCAGGCGCTTTGCAGATAACTGAGTTTCACTCCCAGCTTCTTGATTAACATCATGTGTTGCTCCCATCTGGGACTATTCATGGGTTCCTATGTGGAGTGGGGTCACAGAGTGACCGAGTCTCCCTCCTGTTGCTGTGGAATTCCTCCAGTGGGAGCAGAGAAAGGGGGTTATTGAAGGGCCCAACTCCATCTGCTGGACTCTCCATTCTGCACCTAGTGTTCCTGCCTTTGGTAGGAGCCCTCTTTTTACAAACACAGGGACAAGGAAATCACAGGTCCTGGAGTAAAAGATAGTAAGCAATGATACTTCTTATTTGCTGAACTCTCCCTCACCTGGATAAGGGGCATTTGTGGCAGATGAAAGATTTGAGGCACAAGAGGAACAGAGATCATCCAAGGTTTCAAAGGCTGTCAAGAAAAATCAGTCACAGAGTGTACCTACAAGGGTCTTCAAGAAGCTTATGGAAAATGCTTATTATGGAAAAAACTATGCGTGGATTTCAAAACTTTTGCACCAAAATAAATTCTTACTGACTTGTTATAACATGTCTGGAAAGGATCTAGTTTGAGGCACTTAGAAGAATAAGACATCAGTTTGAAAACAGCCCGTTTCACAGCAACATGAATTCTGCCAACATTGAAGCAAGAACAAACATCAAATTTATGGTAAAACTTGGGTGAATTCATTGATGCCTTAAATAAAGTTTATGGGGACAATGCCCCAAAGAAATCAGCAGTTTACAAATGAATAATCTGTTTTAAAAATGGACAAGAGGATGTTGAAGATGGTGCCTGCAGTGGCAGACCATCCACATCAATTTGTGATTAAAAATAAATAAATTGGCTGGGCATGGTGGCTCACGCCTGTAATCCCAGCACTTTGGGAGGCCGAGGCAGGCAGATCACAAGCCAGGAGATTGAAACCATCATGGCTAACACGGTGAAACCCCGTCTCTACTAAAAATACAAAAAATTAGCCAGGCGTGGTGGTGGATGCCTTTAGTCCTAGCTACTAGGGAGGCTGAGGCAGGAGAATGGCGTGAACCTGGGAGGCAGAGCTTGCAGTGAGCCTGGATCACGCCACTGCACTCCAGCCTGGGTGAGAGTGAGAGACTCCATCTCAAAAATTAATTAATTAATTAATTAAAATAAATGGATAAAATAAATCTACTTTATGCCCTGATTTAAGAGGACTGATAATTAACAGCAGAAATAGTAACCAACACCATACACATCTCACTTGGTTCAGTTTACACAATTCTGACTGAAAAATTAAAGTTGAGCAAACTTTCCACTCAATGGGTGCCCAAACCACTGCACCCAGATCAGCTGCAGACAAGAGCAGTGCTTTCACTGGAACTTTTAAACATGTGGGATCAAGAACCTGAAGCATTTCATTAAATAATTGTAATAGGAGGCCAGGCATGGTGGCTCATGCCTATAATCCCAACACTTTGGGAGGCTGAGGTGGGTGGATCACTTGAGGCCAGGAGTTCAAGACCAGCCTGGTATGCACCTGTAATCCCAGCTACTTCGGAGGCTGAGGCATGAGAATCACTTGAACTCAGAAGGTGGAACTTTTAGTGAGCTGAGATCATACCACTGCATTCCAGCCTGGGCAACAGAATAAGACTCTATCTCAAAAAAAAAGAAGAAGAAAAGAAGAAAGGAGAAGAAGAAGAAAAGAAGAAGAAGAGGAAGAAGAAGAGGAAGAAGAAGAAGAAGAAGAAGAAGAAGAAGAGGAAGAGGAAGAGGAAGAGGAAGAAGAAGAAGAAGAAGAAGAAGAAGAAGAAGAAGAAGAAGAAGAAGAAGAAGAAGAAGAAGAAGAAGAGGAGGAATTATTCTAACAGGAACTGAAACATGGCTTTACTGGTACCATCCTAAAGACAAAGCACAACCAAAGCAATGGCTACCAAAAGGGGGAAGTGGTCCAGTCAAGGCAAAAGTGGATTAGTCAAGAGCAGAAGTCCTGGTGACAGTTTCCTGGGATGCGTGAGGCATTTTGCTGGTTGACTTTCTGGACTACTGAAGAATGATAACATCTGCTTAATATGAGAGCTTTTTGAGGAAGTTACCCAAAGCTTTGGCAGAAAAACGCCTGGGAAAGCTTCATCAGAGAGTCCTTCTCCACCACAATGTTCCTGCTTCTTCTTCTCATCAGACAGTGATGAGAGTTTGACAGTGATGAGTTGTGGGAGTTTCAATGGGAAATAACTAAGCATCCACCTTACAGTCCTGATTTGGCTCCTCCTGACATCATTTTGTTTCCTAATCTTATAAAATCTATAAAGGGCACTCATTTTTCTTCAGGTAATAATGTAAAAAAGACTGCACTGACATGATTAAGTTCCCAAGACCCTCTGTTCTTAGGGATGTACGAAATGGCTGGTGTCATCATTTACAAAAGTGTCTTCAGATGGAGCTCATGTTGAAAACAAAATTTATATTTTAAATTTTATTTTTTAACTCCATTTTTCCCACAGACTTTTTGAAGTCCCCTCATATGTTGAGCATTGGCTGAGTGCCAGAGCTTGTGGCAAGCACTTTACAGATATGAACGTGCGTCATCTCTCTTCAAACTTGCGAGGCAGCTAATTTTATTATCCTCGTTTTACAGATGAGGAGACTGAGGCTCAGAGAGTCTCAGAAATTTGCTCAAGAAAACACAGATGTTAAGGGAGGAACCAGGGTTTGAACCCCAGTGGCTTGGCTCCTGATTCAGGGCACCTATGTGCACAGAGCCAGGAGAGTGCTAAACACTGTTTACCTTTGCTGTCAACTCACCTTGCTGGTCACACAGAGGCCTCTCCAGTGGGCATCCTGGAGCCCCCTCCCGCCCCGTTCTCTGTGGTCTCTTCTTGCTCTTCTCTTCCCCTGCTTCAAAGCTGAGCCCCAGGACGCAGGCTCCATTCCAGAATTCCCACATCCTACTCTGGCTTTATTAGGTGTCCTAGCTTCTTCCCGGTAGCACGTTTACATGACAAACACATCATTCTTCTGTTAATATTGACCTCTTCTCAGAGCAGAGCTCATATGCCTTAGTAAGCTAGCAGTCTGGCACTTTATCCACTTTACTAAAGAGCCCTGTCCCCTGAGTTGAAAAGTAAATACAATGGGAAGAAAAAGAATATCCTATTATTCCATGATAACGCCCAATTTTTGAGCATTTACAACGCGCAGCCTGCATGAAGTGCTTTGCCAGTGTTGTCGTATTCATGACCTGTGATGGGAGGATGACTATTCCCATTTTACAGGTGATGACGTTGAGATGTAACAGGTGAAGTAATTTGCCTGAGGCTTCACAGCTATTAAGTGACTGAGCTAAGACTTGAACCCCGGTGTTTGGGGGCACAGCTGCGGGTCATCTTTTAAGGGCCAGGAGGCAGTGAGGGAGGCTCCACTCCAGCTGTCATCCTTGCCTCCTGGCCTGTCCCTGGGGGGCTCTCCACGCAGGTCCCAGGCTCTCTCTCACCTGCACGCTTAGCCCTGCCCCACCTATTGCCCAGGGCTGGCTGAGGCAGCCACTGTTCTGCTGCCCGAGCCCCTTCATTTGTGGAGACTTCATGCCATCACTCCCTGGGCCTGGGAGATGCTTAATGTCTGCCAAGGGACCAGGACTGCGCCCTGACCAATGGGCAGGTCTCAAGCCAGGAATACGTTTTGCCACCCTCCTCAGGAGTCCCACGCTGTGGGGAGGAGCCTCTTTGGCGCATTCCCGGGATCCCACCAGGCCAGGCCCAGGATGAACACAAAGCCCACAGCACTATTATCCGGGGATTCTGGCTGAGTCCCTGCCAAGACCTCCACTGATGCCTGGAGGGTTTTTAAAGCTGCCTCCCCCAACTTCTGTGTTCAAGAGTGGTTGTAGAAGTGGGGAGGAACCCCATTCAGGAATCCAAAGGTCCAGACTAGCTCTAGGAGCAGCCCAGAGGTTCTTTTGTGGGTATTTCCTGGGACCCCTGCTGAGCAGCGGCTCTTCCTGACTGGCTCAGCTGCTCTCAGCACATGCACACCTAGGCTTCCCTCCTAGCGAGGGGCGGGCGGGGGTCCTGTGAGCTGGAAGGCCAGTGCGCCCAGGGCAATCCCACGGTGGAGTCGAGCTGTCAGGGCCCTCCCAGGCCCCCTGGCATTCATACTGCAATACCTGCCAAAGGACTGCCCACCACACAGCAGGTTACCTAAAGGCCTTTCCCAGGTGGGCCAGGCAGGCCAGGAGAGCAGAGGAGCCCCACTCCCGGCAGCCTTCAGCCAAGGATAGATGGAAGCTGGAGTTCCACAATCCCAGCCTCCTCCACCTTCTGGCGAAACACTTCTGAGATATGTGCTACAACCCTGCTACTCAAAGTGTGGTCCAGGGACCAGCAGGACTGACTTCACTAGGAGTTTGTTAGAAATGCAGAGTCTTGGGCCCCATCCTGAGCTTCTGGATCAGAGTCTGATGTTAACAGGATCCCAGAGAGCTTCGAGTGCATGTTCAGCTTTGAGAAGCACTGCCCCACGCTGTTTCCCAAAGGTCCTAGGAGGAATAAAGTCCCCATTGCCCATAGTAGCAACCTGCTCCACATCATACCTTTTACATGCTTCCTGCTCTTTCCTGTTTCTCCACCTACCCACCTTCCCCAACTCAGTGCTTCCTGGGATCCCCTCCCAATTAAACTACATCGTCTCCAGGTTCGTTCCTGGGGGAACCAATGTAAAATCCACGGTCTCTTTGGGACAAAGTATTGGATCTACTGCAAAGCCCAGTCCACCCCTTCCATACTATGCAATGCTGCACAAGTGAAATGAGGAAAATACTAGTCTTTAGTTCTCAGGGTCCCTTCAAGGATGAAATGAGACCATTCTTGTGAGGAGTTTGCACAGTGGCTGGCACATAGTAGCCCCTCTATAAATGTTACCTGTTACTCTCCTGCTTCTGCTTCCAAAGCCGCCTTGGTCTCCTGTGCCCTGTGAGTATCCAAACATCCAGGTCGTGTGGGAAGAGTGACATACAGATTCAAAAAGGGCTTGAATCCAGCTGTGTCTCCAGTTGGCTGTGTGCACTTGGACCTACAATTTCACCTTTCTGAGCCTCAGTTTCCACACCTGTGAAATGGGAATATAAAGACCAACCTCACAGGCCATGGTAAAGAAGAAATTCAACAATGTATAGAAAGCACCTGACTGTGAGTTGGGTATACAAGTGGGTGCCCAGCAAACATTTGTTGAAAAGAAAGCCAGAGGGACAGAGTTCTGAGCAGTCTGCTGGAGTGGTGGCGCCTCTCCCAGCCCAGGCCATGACCCCAGCATGACTCACCACTCCTAAACCTCAAACTTGGGCCTGGCCCTCTGCCCACTGGTGCAGCCCTCGGTGTGGGTCAACCCAGTGCTGCCTTGGCCTGAGCAAACAGGAAGAGCCAACAGGCAGGAAGGCCTGGCCTGCTGCCACTCTGAATGAGGCTCAACTTCTTGCTTCATGCCCAGCCAGAAAAGAGTGTTATTCCATGAGCCCAAATCCCTCACTGGGCAAGGCTAGCAAGAATCACTGGGGCACTGCTAGGTTTTGCCGGAGTATTGGGTGAGAGGCACCAGAATAAGGGATTATATTGAAAGGGAAAGTATATTATTGGGGCTTCTCCCCTACCCCTAAGGAGGGAGGGAGATTCTCCTTTGAGGGTAAATGGAGACACAGGCCTGCTGCCTGGGAAGCAGATCTCAGCATCAGCACCAGCTGGGCAGGCCTCAACATCACCATGAGAAGCTGTTTTCTTGGAAGGGACTGCAAAATTAAAGGAAGACCAGCGATGTTTATATGCTGCTTTTAATTTTGCAAAGGATTGTGTTATTTATTCGCTTTTTTTTTTTATTCATCTTGTCCCCTGTTGACAAGTGAGGGGAACTGAGTTCTAGAGAGGTAAATAATTGGCTTCAGTCATTTGCTAGAAGCTGAAATTTCACATCATGGATTCATAGTTCTGTGAATTCTCTACTCCAGAAAACAGACAATTTAAATGGCGGGAGAAAGAGATCCTCTGCTTTAGTGTTTAAACGTATTTTTTTTTTTTTTTTTTTTTTTTT
>NW_016807466.1:1705495-1721134 GCF_001698545.2 Rhinopithecus bieti | reverse complement strand
GCCCAGGCTGGAGTGCAATGGCTGGATCTCAGCTCACTGCAAGCTCCGCCTCCTGGGTTTACGCCATTCTCCTGCCTCAGCCTCCCGAATAACTGGGACTACAGGCGCCCGCCACCTCGCCCGGCTAGTTTTTTGTATTTTTTTTAGTAGAGACGGGGTTTCACCATGTTAGCCAGGATGGTCTCGATCTCCTGAGCTTGTGATCCACCCGTCTCGGCCTCCCAAAGTGCTAGGATTACAGGCTTGAGCCACCGCGCCCGGCCTTAAATGTATTTTTAAAGTAAAAGAAAAGGTCTTTTATATTTGCTCAGACAGATACCATTTCTAATGCTCTTCATTTCTTGGTGTTTCCCTCTGGTATCATTTTTCTTCAGTGCAAAGGACTTTAATATTTCTTTAGTGCAGGTTTGCTGGAGATGAATTCATTTGCTTTTAGTTTGTCAGCTTTCATTTTTGAAAGATATATCTGCTAGGTATAGAATTCTAGGTTGACAGCTTTTTTTATTTCAGGATTTTAAAGACACGTCTCTCTTGTCTTCTAACTTAACGCTATTTCTGGTGAGAAATCTGCTGTCATCCTTTCTTTTGCCCCTCTGTATGTAAAGTGTACTTCCTCCCCCCACCCCGACTGCTTTTAAGGTTTTCTCTTTACTGCTAGTTGTAGGCAATTCAATTTTTCATGTGCCTTGGGATCATTTTCTTCCTGTTTTTTTGTGCCTGGAATTCCTTAGGCTTCTTAAGCCTGAATTTATAGTTTTCTTCAAATCTGCAAAAGTTTTGGCCATTACTTCTGCAAATATTTTTTCTGTTCCTACTCATTCTTCTTCAGGGACTCCAGTTACATATACATTAGGCTGCTTGAAGTTGTTCCACAGCTCACTGGTCGCTTAGCTCATTTTGGGGGGTCATTTTTCTCTCTGTTTCACTTTGGATAGTTTCAATTGCCATCTTTAAGTTTATTCGTATTTTTCTGCAATGTTTAATCTTGTTAATCCTACGGAGTGTATTTTTATTGCAGACGTTATATTTTTCGCCTCTAGTTGTTCTATTTGGTTGTTGTTTTAATGCCTTCTGTGTCTCTCTTTAGCATGCTCATGCTTTTACCCACCTTCTTGAGCATATGGAAAATAATTATAATAACTGGCTTAATGTCCTTTTCTACTAATTATAGTATCTGTGTCATGTCTGAGTCTGCTTCTATTGATCAATTTTTCTCTTCATTTGGGACATATTTTCCTGCTTCTTTGCATGCCTGGCAATTTTTTTTTTACTGAATACTAGATGCTGTATTGTTGGATGCTGGATATTTTTGTTTCCTTTCAAATATTCTTGACCTTTGTTCTGGCAGGCAGTAACATTTCTTCAATCCTTTAGAGGCTTGCTTTTGAGCTTTGTTAGATGGGACCAGAGCAGACTTTAGGGATAACTTTTTCTTGTTATTGAAGCAATACTCCTCTGTATATTATGACGGTTTTCTATTCTGGCTGGTGGGAACATGAGCTATTCCTAGCCCTGAGTGAGTCCCAGGGATTATTCATCCTGCTCCTTTTTGTTGGCTCTTTTTCCGGCTCAGGTAGTTTTCTCACCTGCATGCACTGGTCAGTAGCCAATCAAGGGAAACCCTCTGCAGATCTTGAGGACTTGCTCTCTGTGCAGCTCTCTCCTTCCTCTCTGTGCAGTGCTCTTCTCTAAGGCATGCTGCCTTGTAAATTCTAGCTTCCTTGGCCTTCTCAAATTCTCAACTCTGGCTCCTCAACTCGGGAAGACCATCAGGCTCTCGTTGGGTTCGCCCTTCCTGTTCTGTAGCCTGGAAATTACTTCCCCTGTTTCCCTTCCCCTGGGGATTACTTTCTGTATTACCTGTTTTCTAATATCTGAAAAGTATTGTTTCATATGTTTTGTCTAGTTGTTTAAGGCAGGAGAGTAAATCCAATCCCTATTACTTCATCATGGCTCAAATATAAGTCCTTATACTTTTTTTAATTAAAAAATGTTCTATTGTAGTAACATACATGAAATTTACCATTTTAATTATTTTTAAGTATACAGTTCAGTGGCATTCATTACACTCCCTCTGCCTTAAAGTGAAAAAAATGTGTCATTTTTCTTCTAACCATTATTAAGCACTTAGTACCAAGTGTTGAAGTAGATAGTGATTACACTCATCTTACAGACATGGAACATGAAGCTCAGAAGGGAACTTGCTCAAGGTCTTAGTGTTGTTGATATGGTCAGAATTTAGTCCTACTGAACCATGCTATGAACTTCATTGAGAAAGGATCCTGAAATCACACCAAATCACACCACCTTCACTTGTCTGTAAGGACTTGCACTGCAAGGCTACTTCTTGACCTGGAGCAGACATTCCAGAAATCAGCACCCCGATTTCCTCCTTTGCAGGAGCAAATTCATCCAAATATCAGAGGAACACCGGGCTTAGGGCCAGGCCCATATCTGAGTGGCAGTCTCTGCCACCTTTGAGGCAGGACACAGCTAGCCTAGGCCTGGTGCACAGATCCAGAGAGGGGCTCCACCCTCACTGTGCCGTGCAAAGGAGTGTGCTAGGGGTCTGTGTGCATGTGGTACTAGCGGACCCGGAGACTACAGTTCGCAGTCAGCCACTTGGAGTTAAATGTCAGCTTCATTTACATCACTGGCTTATCTTAAATTACAATTACAAATCTTTGAAATCCCTTTTAAACTTCCTACCAGCTCCAAACAGGCACGTTAGCAGTCATTGATCCAGCACATCAGGGATTCTTCGCTTCAAGAAGTGGATCCCTTTTTGTCAGTGAATAAAAACAAGACTCTTGTCTCAAATATTCTGGCAGCCTCTTTGCAAAGGCTGTGGGTCATTTACTCCCAGCCTCCACAAGAAAACCCTAGAAGCACATTCCTTTGTATGGTTGGAGTTTGTGTCGAATGCACTTTAAGCACCCCAAGTGGGTTTGTATTAGTTATTTCTTACTAGCAACCTATGAAGCATGGAGCATTTTATTATAGATGGGATTATCAAGGCCATGGGATGCTCACTCTCTCACAGCCTCTCCCACTCATCAAATCAGGGCTTGCTCCCGGGCTGGGCTGCTCTGCCCACTGTGTAAGGAGCCCTCTTACCCTGCAGGGCTGGAGAGGGCTTCTTGGTCCTTGCTTTTCTCCTTCGTCTGGGACATGGAGCTTAATATGCACTTGAGTAGAGATAAGCAACCCTGATTACCGTCCCTTTATCTTCAAATAGTTGCAGTTTTGTGATTCCCAAGCCATCTCGAGGATGTTCCTGCAGTGGTGTGGGAGGAGGTAAGAATGGCCAACTTTACCTCCCAGTATTCAGTACAGATTCAGCATAAAACTCAGCCCCAGAGAGACCCCAGACAAGAGAACAAGAGTTCGTTCTTCCAGGGTACAGTTAAAACTACTCATCTGGTAAAATGATTTTTTAAAAAAAGATCTAGGAGGGGGCAGTTCTGGGAAACAAACTTTTCTGGGTTCATGGTTGCCTTGGTGTTTTGGTGTGGCTTGGGGAATTGGATCTGATTTTACCTGTTGGGGTGATGGAGAATCTAAGGGGCTTTGGAGCCATCATGCTGAGCAACAGCTCTTTGCTGACAGTTAGGGTGGAAGGGCTGCTGATATGACAGCCTCACCTGGAGTCAAGAAAGGAAACCAACCAGGGGACAATAGCATTCCCCGAATACTGAGCACTCAGAGTCAAGGCCAGCTCTCTGGGTGTGTGATCTGTCGATTGCAGAGGGCCCATGCTCAAAGGCACCCCTACTTGGTTTAATGCTCGACTGTTGCCATCTTGAAATTCTTCATCATTTTTTTACAAGAGGCCCTTGAGATTATATAGCCAGTCCTGCCTGGAACAGATCATTCATTAACTACCACCCTCCTCTCTATATGGTAACAATATATTGTATTTTCTGTAACAATCATGAAATGAAACAAATAATAGCAATGGCCAGAAGAGAAATGTGATCATTGAAAACATTCTTTATTAAACTTTGTACATAGAATATATAGGTTTAAAGATTTTAAAAATAAATTAATGGTTATAGCACACATCAAAAAGCTCAACTATATATTCAACAGCTGTTTATAGTCTCATTGGCTTAGTCTGTTTGGAACTGCTATGACAAAATACCATAGACTAGGGCTGAGCGCGGTGGCTCAAGCCTGTAATCCCAGCACTTTGGGAGGCCAAGGCAGGCAGATCACCTGAGGTCAGGAGTTCGAGACCAGCCTGGCCAACGTGGCAAAACTCCATCTCTATTAAAAATACAAAAAAAAGTTAGCTGGGCATGGTGGTGCATGCCTGTAATCCCCGCTACTTGGGAGGCTGAGGCAAGAGAATCGCTTAAACCCAGGAGGCAGAGGTTGCAGTGAGCCAAGATCATGCCACTGGACTCCAGCCTGGGCAACACAGCAGGACTCCATCTCAAAAACACAAAAAACAAAAACAAAGAAAAAACCACTGGATTAGTTATGAACAACAGATATTTATTTCTGAAGGTCTGGAGGCTGGGAATACCAAAATCAAAGTGCTGGCAAATTTGGTGTCTGGTGAGGGCCTTCTTCATCACTCAAAGAGGCTGTCTTCCCGCTGTGTCCTCACCAATGGAAGGGTCAAGGCAGCTCTCTGGGGTTTCTCTAATAAAGGCACCAGTTCCCCATCAGGGCTCCAGTCTCCTGACCTAATCACCTCCCAAAGGCTCCACCTCCTAATACCATCACCTTGGGAGTAAGAATCTCAACATATGAATTTTAGGGAGACTTTCAGATCATGGCAGTGATATAATAGTATTTCATGAAAATAATTATTCAGTAATTAATAACTGTTCAGTGATGTTTCTTTTTCTTGACTAGTTCTTTAGTCTTTATCAATCATTTTGAAAGAAGAACAAACTTCAACCTTAGAGATCATATATCTATTTTTTTGAGACAGAGTCTCACTCTGTTGCCCAAGCTAGAGTGCGGTGGCACAATCTCAGCTTGCTGCAACCTCCACCTCTTGGGTTCAAGCGATTCTCCTGCCTCAGCCTCCTGAGTAACTCACGCCTGCCTAATTTTTGCATTTTAAGTAGAGACGGGGTTTTGCTATGTTGGTCAGGCTGGTCTTGAACTCCTGGCCTCAAGTTATCTGCACACCTTGGCCTCCCAAAGTGCTGGGATTACAGGCATGAGCCACCACACCTGGCCTTAGAGATTTTTTTTTTTTTTTGAGTCGGAGTCTCACTCTGTCACCAGGCTGGAATGCAGTGGTGTCATCTCAGCTCACTGCAACCTCCGCCTCCCAGCTCAAGCAATTTTCCTGCCTCAGCCTCCTGAGTAGCTGAGATTACAGGTGCGCACCACCACACCCGGCTAATTCTTATATTTTTAGTAGAGATGGGGTTTCACCATGTTGGCCAGGCTAGTCTCGTACTTCCTGACCTCGTGATCTGCCTGCCTTGGCCTCCCAAAGTGCTGGGATTACAGGCGTGAGCCACCGTGCCCGGCTAGAGATCATATTTAAATTCAACAAAATATTTCAAGCACAAACTAAAATTTGTATTTTCAAAACAAAACTTATGACACCTCCCAGTTTGCATGCTGTTTCATTTTAAATTTGGACATAAATTAAAACTTCAGGTGGTCACATGGGATGAAGTCATTCAACTTCTCTTTCTTTGTCATTGCAATCACCATGCTGTCATCGTTTATTTCAAATCATTGTTTACTTTAAATTTCTGTTTAAACATAACCATCTGTGGTACCACAGAGGGTGGGAATATGAATGTGCCCCAAGTAAACTCAAATGATTTCAAGCCATCATGAACTTAACCTTGAAAATCACCTGAGTAGCTGCCTCACCAGTGTCCCATACTGGGGGCAACCACATTCACTGGGAGTTTCCAGATTAACTCCCATGCAGAATGCGATTTATATTAAAAGATGTCATAAAAATGCAGTAATGTGAAGGTTACATCTATCTTATTAAAGTTCAACAATAACCACAGAAACTTTAGAACTTAAACCAAAAAAATATGTTTTTGAGGAGTGTTTATCACCAACGATGTTTACTATTGCTTACATATGGTGCTAATAAAAAACAGACGAACTAAATTCAGTAGGTTTTGTTCTTGTTTTTAAGTTCTTCACAGAGAATGCACTCTCTGATTGCTGGCATGCAGACAGATGTATACCACTGCCAGTAGATACTCTTTTTATTTTGCCATCAAAAGTCACACATTATTTTTAATAGTAATGCTAACCTGGATTGCTAAGAATTTAAGGTTGCTGGTAGAAATGCAGCCTTTGGGTAGGACAATGTGGCAGAATGCTGAAAGTGCATGTCTTTTGACTTAGGAATTTTGCTTCAAGGATTTTGGTCTAAATAGACGTAGGTATATTCAAAGATTTAGCAAGATATTCATCATAGTATCACTTATCATAATGAAAAGTGGAAATAAATTATGGTACATCCATGCATTAGAATATGTAACAGTCATATGAAACAATGTTGTTTAAGAGTATTTAATGTGGCCGGGCATGGTGGCTCACGCCTGTAATTCCAGCACTTTAGGAGGCCGAGGCGGACAGATCATGAGGTCAGGAGCTGGAGACCATCCTGATCAACATGGTGAAACCCTGTCTCTACTGAAAATACAAAAATTAGCTGGGCATGGTGATGCGTGCCTGTAATGCCAGCTACTCTGGGAGGCTAGGCAGAGCAAGATTCTGTCTCAAAAAAAAAAAAAAAAAAAGAGTATTTAATGTTATGGAAAATTTATAATATGTTCTTAAGCAAAACAGGTTACAAAATACAATGTCATATGACCCCCTTTTAAAATATATATATATTTAAAAAATATATACACATATATATAAAATACACACACACACATATATATACACACATATATATAAAATACACACACACACAGATGTATGTGTGTGTGTGTGTGTGTATATATATATATATATGTAGTATATACCACCTATTTCCCAGCTAGAGCACAAAATAAGCTTGCATTTTTTAAATATCCAAATTATAATTCTTCCAAACTCCCCTCCTCAAAGATGACAGAAAATCCATTCTTCTTCCAGTTTCCACCCAAGGTCATTCTGGGAAGCGCTGGGGGATGTTTGACCATTTCGCAAACCCAACCTGCTTGCTGTCACTTCCTCTAGCAGTCCTAGCTTGGCTGCAGTACAGTTCTGAAGGCCTGCAGGTCACCTCCGGCTGTCTTGGGGAGTAGCTTTCTTTTCTAGGCCACTTGCTACTCAGCTGCCCTAAACGCGCCTAAATCCCAGCTCAAATGTTTAGCAAATTTTTGCTGAATGCTTGGGGGAATAACACACACTCAAGTACAGCGAATTTTGCATCTAAGGACTCAACATCCCTTTGGTACTCACCTGCCCAAAACTACCCTTCCTCAGGTTCTGTGCTTGGTGCCTGAGAAGCCTCCACAGGGCAGGGACGTCGCCAGCCCTCCTCCAGACCCCATGAGATAAGGTAGCCCTTCCCCGGTCCAAGAAGTGACCCTCACGCCTGCTCTGGATGACTGAAAGAGGAAGGATCTATTTTCTTTAGGAGAAACCTTCCCCACCTACCCACCTACCACGTGCATTCAGGCACTCAGGATTTAGTCTGCCATCTCTAACCTAGAACAAGCAAACACAGCAGTTGTCAGCCCAATTCCCGAATCCAGTTGTAAATAACACAACATGAGGAACACCAACAGTCCAACCCAAATTTTTGTTCAGATAAAACCTGTTTCTCTAACGCATGAAGAGCACAGTCAGACTAAAGAACAGCCCCGTTTCTGTTAGTAACTGTGTCAGACTAAACAGCTGTGGTCATATTTAAGGTGACTTTGCCATTTTTTCTCAGTATTGTAGGTAAGTCATTCACATTTGTGCAATTAAAAGAACCCAGACTGAGGCTTTCCCTGAAAACAGTAGAAGTCTGCCTCAAAAGAGAAATGATGTCTGTACCTCCAGAAACTAAATATTGTCGACATATTTGAAATATTATTACTCCAGTTACAAACTTCTGTGTGGAAGGGATCAACCCTTGCAGTCACCCTACCAGATGTACGTGTGTGTGTGTGTGCATACATGTGCATGTGTTTTGGATGCATTAAAGACTGGTAGCATGTGCACAAAAACATACCCAGTGGCTAAATCACCGGGATGAGATCGTGGGCAATGTTAATTTTCTTCTATTTGCTTTTCGGAGGTTCTTTTTGCTTGCATTTTAGGATTAGTTTGAAAGTGGAGCAGGCAGAAGCATGCACATGAAGTTGAGCTTTAGTGCTTTTGTCGTTTTAAACCTGTCACATTTTCTCTTCCCTTGATCTTTCTCCTAAAAAACAAAGCCAAAATGTCTGATTAATTAAGGTTTTCAGTTAATCGTGCTTTATTGTGTATTTTACACATTTTCTAGACAATTGTTCATAAGCTGGCCTGATGCAAAATGGCAGATGGGGCCTGCCTAATCACAGAGAAGAGGCCGATTAAAAGAACAGGATTGAAGAGCCAAGGTGTCCATTTAGAACGATGTGATTTGGAATCTGAAGGGTTTGTTTTAAACCCTTCAGATTCATTTTATCAGATAGTGACTGGAAATTAGTGATATTTATTTAAAACTACACTAGAGTCTGATCTCCCAGGGGCACCTTGATTAACTTGTCTAAAGTTAACTCTGTGGACTCAAATCTCATTTTTTAAAAAATATTAATTTTAAAACTTTAAAGCAATTGTTTTTCTCTGTGCTTGAGCAGTTTCCCATCTGTCAGGTGGCAAATGGGCTGGTGCTTTTTTAAAACATTTTTTAAAATTTCAAATTACCAAAGTAATACATATTCATTGATGAAAATATGATAAATACAGAAGAGACCAAAGAAAAACACTCATCTATAATCTCACCCTGCTGTTCATGAGAAAGCTGCTCATTTGAGATATGTACCTCCAGCCTAACACACACACACACACACACACACACACACTCCTACACATATACACATGCAGACATGCAAATGCATGTACCCAGACACATTACATATATACAATAGGATTGTGCTGGGCACACGACTTTGTAATCTGCATGTTGTTACTTAGCAATATGGTACAAACATGCATCTTTAGATATTCTTATTTAATACATTTTTAATGGCTGCACTGTGTTCCATCATATTGTTGGATGTTTAAATTATTTCTAATTCTTTGCTATCATAATGAAAGCTTCAGTGTGCATTTTTTTTGTTTTATATTCCTCATTTCGTTAAAATAATTTCCTGAAGTAGAATTGCTTAAACAAAGGACATGTGTTTTTCCAAAGTTTTTGTTACATATTGACATGTATTCTTCCAGAAAATTTGTACTGATGTACAGTTCTTGAAGCCAAATAAAAGAGCACTGGTTTCCCCTACACATATACCACAACATTGAGTATGCTAATGCTTAAAAGTGTCTTTGGTTAATGGGCTAAAACATTAATATGTTAAGATGTGCTTCTGATTTCACAGGCCTAGACAAGAAATTATAGTACTATCAAAGTATGAGGCACTCTCACCTGACAATCTCACTCCTTGATGCTTGAAGATAACAAATATATGTGTGCATATATGAATACACATATATATTTAGATTTTGTTAAAATATGTATTTTTATGTACATACACTCATACTCACCTACCCCAAAATATATAAAACCATAACCAAAATATTAACATTAATTATCTTTGGGGGGTGGGATTACATTTTTTTTATTGCTTTCCTTTTACTTTTTGATGTTTTCAAATTTTCTACAGTGACCATCTATTACTTTTGAAAATATATGCGCTCAAACAATAAATGAGATTTTTGTTTTCTAAACAAAATTCATACTGGTGCTCTAGGTAGCAGCTTAACACCTGCTGTTGTTCATCTCTTCTGTCCCCTTTCCTACCCTACCTGGCCCTCAGGTTTGGAAATCAGTGTGGGGAATTTGGGGCTCAGTCATTAGAGGACCCAGATACTGGGACCAGCCTGTAATTAGCCATCTGAAGCAAATCTCTGGGCTCCAGTTTCCTAATCTTTGAAATAAGAAACCAGGGATGGCATTAGGTTTCAGCTCAAGTATCATCTCTGCTCTAGTGGTGTGCTGTGTTGAGAATATTTTAAAAGCTTAGCCCAAAACTGAAAACGGAAAGTTCAGAGACATCTGTGATTGACTACTAATGTCTGTCACAGGAATAGGAGCAGAAATCCTCCAGTCCTATGCAACATAGCTGCGGTGCCGTCCCAAGCCATCTCTAATATCCCTTTCCAATCTTAAATTCAACTTTCTTCTGCTTCCTCATTTATCTTGCCTTTCCATATTTCATTTTCCTCTTTCTAACTGCTTCACTTCTTAAAGATTACCAGATTTTTTTTTTTTTTTTTTTTTTTTGAGACAGGATCTCCTTCTGCTGCCCAGACTGGAGTGCAGTGGAATAACCTCCTGACCCAAGTGATCCTCCTGCCTCAGCCTCCCGAGGAGCTGGGACCACAGGTGTGCACCACCAGGCCCAGCCAACTTTTTTATTTTTTGTAGAGATGGGGGTCTCACCTTGTTGCCCAGGTTGGTCTGAAACTCATGGACTCAAGCAATCCTCCTGCCTTGGCCTCCCAGAATGTTGGGATTACAAGCATGAGCCACTGCACCTGGCCAGAAATGTAATTTGGTTCAATAAATATTTGCTCTAGGAAATGTAAAAGTAATTAGGATTTGGTCCTTACTCCTGAGGAACCCCCAGTTTTGGAGGTGCTGAAGTGGGGAATCCAGAGCAGCATTTCACCAGAAGATTTTCTTGGATTGTAAAGGAGGCTCAGCCTAGTGATGGCTACGGGTCTCGTCTGAAGGAAAAGGACAGGGATGCAGGGAGCAGGTGCCTTGGAAAGAAAAGCCACTGTGCAGAGGAGGAAGAGGAGAGTCTGACTGGCCCTGAACCCATCCTTGCAGGCAGCCCAGTTCTGCCTCATCTGTCTTCAGTCACCTGCATGGGATTCCTCGGGGCTGGGCAGCAGGGAGCTGGTTGTGCGTCAGGATGAGCATTTGCTGCCTTGCTGGGTCTTTGCTAGTATTAGACAAATGAGGAAGGCAGAGAGTTGGGAGGTGGAAACTGGGTAGGTTGGTGGTGGTCGCAGGATCCTGTCACTGTGCAATGAGTGGTGTTGAGTTAGACTGCCCCCATCCCAAGGAGCATAGAGCGTTGACTCAGGGACAAGAGCTATCAAAAGCCTGCCCAGGCTCCAATCCCAGCATCTCCACTTAACATCCATGTGATCTTGGGCAAATTGATAAGTCTCTTTGCCTCGTTTCCTCATCTATTAAGTGGGAATAATAGGATTACTTAACCTCCTAGGGTTTGTATGAGTATTAAATGAGCTAATACATACTCAATACTTATTCCTTGAATGTTGAATGAATAGGTCTATGTCTCCTTCTAGACAAAGTGTGTATACCATGATTCATCTTTGTGACTCTAGCAGCCAAACATACATTGTGCCAGAACTTTCAGCTACAAGCATTTTTCTCCGCCTTCCTCTTTTGGGAGAAAGACATGAGCAATAAAATGTGCAGATGTGTGGGATCTGGAAACAAGAGGAAACTTCCTATGGACTGTAGGAAGTATCTACTGAAGTCAGTAGAACTTCACCTAATCTTGTCTCTTTTAAGGCAACAGTTCTGTGGAGAGCATCATAATTTAGAGGATATGCAGGAACCTCAGCCAACAACACAAACTTCTGAACCAAGCATGATGTTAACATTTTCAATAGCAGGGCTTGTAGGGGGAAGGAAGAAGAGGAGACAAGAAGTCAAGACTCCTAATCTCAGCTCCCCATGAATAAAAGGACCTCTTTATGCTTCTGTTTTTTAATTCTGTAAAAGTAAGTTGGGGAAAAAGTAGAGTTGTTCTTCCAAAAGTAAATATAAAATTACCATATGACCTAGCAATTCCACTCCTAGGGATATACACAAAAGAATTGAAAACTGATACTTAAACAAACACATATACATGCATGTTCATAGCACCACTATTCCCAATAACCAAAAGGTGGAAACAACCCAAACATCCCTCAGTGGACAAATGGATAAGGAAATTGTGGTATTTTCTTGCAATTGAGTATTATACAGGTATTGAAAGCAATGAAGTACTGATGCATGCTACAACCTGGATGGACCCCAAAAAGATTATGCTAAATGAAAGAAGCATAGGTCACATGGTACATGATTCTAGTTACATGAAATGTCCAGAATAGATAAGTTCATAGAGACAAAAAATGTGTTGGTGGTTGCCACAGGCTGGGGGAGAAAGGAATGGGGACTAACTGCTTACTGGGATAGAGTTTTCTCTTGGGTGACAGAAGTGTTTTGGAACTTGATAGAGGTGGTGGTCACAAAACATTGTGAATGTACTAAAGGCCACTAGATTGTTCATGTTAAAATCATTCATTTTATGCTATGTGAATTTCACTTCAACAACAAATAAAAAATTTAAAAAGTAAATTATAGGGTAGGGAGAAAATAGGTTATATACAATTGGAGGGATGTCAAATTTCAGAAATGACTTTCCTTTCACCACGAGACAGTCTCTCCCATGTGGATGATGAGCTTGGATCTTTCTGCCCAGACTCATCCTCTGAATCAAGGTGTCTAAGGATTTAATCTGCCAGACCCCAGGGTGCAGACAGTGGAGCCTCAAGGCTAGTGCAGGAGAAAGGTACCAATGCCCCAGGCCAGATGTTATAGTCTCTTTGCCTTATGGGATTTCCTGGACCCTGTCCCAGTACTTCAGACCCCTGGCGTCAAGAGGTTTTAGTGTCATAGTGTTGTGTTGTCAAGTCCTTTGGCTCAGTCCTAACTTAAGAGCATGTTTCACTTCCTCATTAGTTTACAAATAGGGACTTATTTGTAGGTGCACCTGTCAAAAGAAGGTAAAATAAAAATATAATTTAAAATAAAATACAAATATTTATTTCTATAATTTGTTCTATTTTATATAATATTAATACATGTATTATATTTTATAAGAAATAAATATACTAAAAAGCAAATACAAACTTCTGTCACATTGTAATCTTCCCACTGGACAGCATTATTCTCACTGTAGGTCGAGTCACTGCAAAGGTTGTAGGGAGTAGAAGGGGTTTCCCACAAGTAAGAGTTGGCCCCCAAGTCCCTCCCTATCACTCGCTAACTGAAAATTGGTGGAACCATTTCTAACTCCTGGAGCAGTGGGCTCAACTTTAGCACACATGGGAAGCACCCGGGGAGTTTTTAAAAATACTAACGTCCAGGTGACTCGAATGCGCAAGGCTGCGAACCACTGGTCCCAGGCACCTCGGCCACTCTCAGGCTCAGCCTCAGGCTCAGGCAGATGTTTGTCATCATAGAAGGTAAGTGAGGAAGGGACTTTTAGTTTGAAAGTGGTCTGTGTGGCCCATCTGTCTGTGTTGCATGGATTCCTAGAGTCCCTCTGCAGAGAAGAACTCATCACATGACTGAGACCGGTTGGGCACATGGTTGCTACATCACTTCGCGCACAGAGCCTTCTATGAATAATGAAAAATGGATGGAAAAAATGGAAATAGTTGTTCTCTCAAAAGGCTGAGAATATAGGGAGAGTTTTAACATTTTGAAACCATCTAAAGCTCATTCTAATACATTACAATGTAAATATCCACCATTGCCCTTCTTTTTAGGGAGTTCTTTTAGAGACTCTGAAAGGTAAGTCTATGCTGTCATCCAAGCTGGCTCTCTTCAGCTGACTTCTTTTCTAAAACCACTGCCATGGCAAACTTGTGGAGAGGAACACAGGCAGCATGTTGGCGGGGGGTGGGGGGGCAGGTCTCTGGCTGCGGCTCCTCCACCTTGGCCATCGAGGAGACCTGGTGGGGGAAGGAGAGACGATCAACCTGGCACATGAGACTTTATTAGGGGAGTGAAAAATGAGGTGCTGTAGGTTACAGATGGTCTGAGTCACAGTAATGTGTTCTGGTCACGGCGCCTCTTAGAAAAGACACAGGACAAATCAGCCATGTGCCTGGCTTTCCTGTCCTCCTCTGAAAAATGGGGGAGAAAATGGGGGAGCAGTAGAAATAGATGACACCTGAGGCTTCACTTAGTTCAGATATTCTGGGAAATGTTAAGTTTGAAAAGTAGGTCACTAACTGGCTGCTGGGAGGGAGAAGAAAGGAGACTGCTATTGAGGGAATAGTGTTCAAGAGGGTATGGACAAGGAACAGAGGAGGTCAGGTGGCACTTAGGGACACAAAGGGGGCCTCTGGACAGAAGTGAGCCTGGACACTTGGCCAGCTCTCTCCCCAGTTTTCCCCATCACCTAGAGGCTGCCACTCAGATTGTTAGGCAGAAAATGGCGGCAGGAGCAGCTTCCTCTTCCCGGCTTCCCAGGGACATTGCTGTTGCCATGGTGATGGCTAGGCAGTGTGATGTGTGGCTTTGTGCTGTGACCACCTCCTTCTTTGTTCTCATTCGAACTATAGGCACTACCTCTGGAGCTCTAAGAAAGGGCCCAAGTAGGGAATTTCTGTGCTTATTTGACTCACCTCAGGAGCAAATCCCTTTCTCCCCTACCATTGCTTCTACCCTGCAAGGGATTCAGTTTCCTGATTATAAGTTCTGAGGCACTTGGATCCTATTTCTTGAGGGAGGTAGAGACCAAAACCTTTGAAATATGAGACCCACTAAATGAGCGCAGAATAAAGTTTGGTCTATCCCTTTGTTCTGTCTCTGACAGTAGTAGCAAGAGATGCTTTATGGGAAAAACACAGTAGTTGCCTTCGGTGAAGTCAATTTCTAAAGGTTAGGGATGTGAGCCTCTTTGACTTGCCCCGTAATAACTCATTCTGGCTCCATCATTCATGTGAGCTCCTCTAAGCCGTTCTGGAACTTATTTATTCTTTCAGTCTTTATTGGATTCCAAAGGATAGAAGCAACCCCTGAGACTTGTGGTTGAGTTGTGCCCTCATCCATCAGCTGTGGACTCCAATGGTGAAGTAATGTTCTCTGTAGAAAATTCTCTGCTGGGGTTCTTTTCTTGGCTCTGCCACTAGAAAGCTATGACCCTGAGTGAAGTCCTTCAATCTCTCTGAGCCTAGGTTTCTTAGCCTAGAAAACAGAAGCGGGAGCATCTGGCAACCCCTAGCTCATGGGGTGGCTGCATTCTGAAGGCAGGGACTATACCCCATTCATCATTGCATCCCCAGGGCCTGACATGGTCCCTGGTACATCACAAAAATTCAGTGAATGGTTGTCAAATGGAATGGATAAAAGCAGACAACATGAAGGGTGAAGCTTCTGAACCAGTTGGAGCTCTGGGTGGCAACTGAGAAGAACCAACTCAAACTAACTAAAGTGAACACAGGGAGCTTCAAGTTCACATGGTTGGGAAGTCCAGGGGCAGAACTTCTCTCAGCCATGGCTAGATTCCAGGGACTCTGGGAAACTACAAGGGCACAAATCATTGGAGCCAAAAAATAATTTTCTTGTTTGAAGTGCATACCTCTTCAGGGACAGTTAGGAACTACATTCACATAAAGACACCTTGGTTTTTAATCCTGCCCTGCTCTTCCAAGGTAGAAGAGAACTTGGGTGAGCTTTTATTTATA